>NC_134643.1:40558341-40861371 GCF_030463565.1 Pelecanus crispus | reverse complement strand
CTGGGAAATACCCTGAAAATAACAATTGGCCCTTTCGTACCAACTTTGGGGTTTAGTGAATCAGTAGGGTGATGAGTATCACCACACTTCCGAATACTCTGTCCAGTGGAGATGGCCAGTCAGATGAAGCCGGACAAGTGACAGGACCAGAGGTGACCAACGCCAGTACCTTTGGTTTCCAGGACATTTGGAAGATTCTCTGTACATGTCACCGACTGTCTTTCCTACGTTGGCTTGACCTTTTCTTTCTGTTACAGTCTTCATCTCACTTCCTTGCTCCTTCTCCTCTCACCATACCTCATCTCAGATACCTGCCTCTCATTCCATTTTCTTTGTTCAACTCATCCCTAGCCCATATCCAGGACCTTGCTACTACCACTGCTGTCAATCTGTAGTTTTTCTCATTTTGCATGCCTGTCGTATCCATTTAGACTATAGACTCTAAAAAACAGTCAGTAATTCCTGCCCTAACATTTACACTGCAGCTACCACAATAGAGATGTAATTTCAGCTGACCATTACAGTGAAAATATGCTCCATCCAAGAACTGGCAACAAGCAGACTCCTTTCAGCTATGTTAAAACAGCATTACGCTAATCATACAACTTAAGTAGTTGCAATTCACCCTTAATTTGAGTACTAGTTATGAGTTTTTATGTGCAATTCTATGCTTAAACAGAGGTATTATTTGATATTGTACTGCTTATAACCCTTCAAACCCACAGCTGTAAAGACATCAAACATACAGCTGATGGATACAGGCTTGGAAAGGGGAAAGCATACAACTTGTCTGAAAAGAAGTATTAAGGTTAAGGTTAAAGAAAATGGCCGCTTTTTCTACTCTTATAAGCAGATGCTCATGAACAGTTGGAATTGTGAAAGCTCTTTTAACCATATACTCAAGATTAAAGCTAAACTTTTAGAAGTTTTGAGATTCTCTTAAATATTCTCTTTCACAATTTAAAAAACCACACTACATTAATTGTGTCCCAGTAGCCATATTTAAGCATGTGTGGTACAGGAATGACTGGGAGGTGCAGAAAAGGATGTAAAAAATGCCATTTATAGAAGTTAAGTTGTATTCTATTCATATGTCATTTCCATTATGAGTAGTACCTATATACTTTAACCAGAGCATTTGAGATTAGTTACATAAAGGGAATAACTAAGATGACCATACACCTTAAAAAAAAAAAAAGCCAAACCAAGGGAATATTGATAATCAAAACAGTTGTGTAACACTCACTAAAGGCCATTCTAAGTATTGCAGATTAAATATTGGGCTACTCCATAAACTTTTACACCAACAACCCCTGCTTGCTTCCCTGGAAAAAAAAAAAAAATTAATTTCTTACTACTGTTGTGAAATCAGAGAAGTCCAAATGACTCAATACTAATATTTATGTATCTATGTCCCACTCAACTTGTTCTTCTTTATATGTTGACAATGAAGCCCAGAAAAATGCCAAAAATAAATAATTATTTTTAAAATTTTTAATTCTCTACTAGAATTATGTCTATTAGAACTGACAGGAGGTAAGAGGTAACAAAAACACCCCTTTCAAAACCAAGCCTATGTTTCTGAGATAATACAAATTCAGTTTATAACACAGACATATTTTTCCCTCCCATGTATAGAAAATAGGTGCCCAGCTATCAAGTAGCGTGAAGGTTTCTCTTTGTGAATTGAAAAGTCACTGCGAGGTGGGATATTTTCAACTAACTGCTGTGCGCTCTCTCAGAATGCTATTTGCTGATAACTTCAGCTGATCTATAGGTGACTGCAGCTGAAAGACATGGTCTTTCCTGCTCTGGCTAATCTTCTACCTAGCGAGACAAGCTTCAAACCAAACCACTGCGCTGATCTTGCTGATCAGAAGGCAACACTATTAGCAGTGCCAACAAAAGGGAGGCTGGACCATAAAGCCTAAGGAGAAATCGTACTCTTCTTTTTTGGCAACAGGTCTGACCATTTAAAAGTAGTCATGAAAATACAGATTCACTATAATTTAAAGAGATATTACAGGGATCTGCTAAAATAGATCAACTTGTATACCACTTTTACAGAAATATATAGAACACCTAACGGAAAAGGAAGCAGGCTGTAGCCTCTGAAACTGCTTTCTTTCAATGTATTTTATGCAAAGGTAAGTTCATATAAAGCTACAGATACGTGTGCAAGTGTAATTTCAAGCAGTTACTGAAATCTGTTTAAAAGTTGGGAAAATAAGATTTTGTAAAAAGCATAGTATTTGAGTTGCATCATCAAGAATGGTATTGATAAAGGCTTATGAAATCTACACTTACACAAGCAGCATGTTGGCATTCTACAACTTCCAGCAGTGCTATTTCTAACTTCCTTTTACACTGCAGTAAAAGTGTCAAACATTCTGCACAAATACAGCTTCAGAAGTTCCCAAGTGTTTAGGAGCAGGATTAGTGACCATTTAGCCAGTACAAATTTTCTTTAAAAAAAAAAAATCCACTGACTTTTGAATTTTCTTTAAAATAAGAACATTAAACTTCACTTAAGCATACAGGTTAAGATTAAGCTACTGACATTTAAGCTGTTTCATTTGACTGCTGGAAGTCATTCCCATAATTTTTCAAAAAGTCCACTACAGATGTCAAACATCCTTACAACTCCAGCTCAAGTATTATCCAACTTAGTATTACATTGTACTTTACATAAACACACAGCACGAAACCTTTGGAAGTTTGTGATCTGCTAACCTGGTTATTAAAGTGTTCAGCAACAATAGCTGTGAACAGCAAGATTTTTGTCATCCTCCCCCCCCCCCCCCCCCCCCACCCAAAGATCATAGAATCATTTAGGTTGGAAAAGACCTTTAAGATCATCAAGTCCAACCATAAACACAACATTGCCAAGTCCATCACTAAACCATGTCCCTAAGCACCACATCTACACATCTTTTAAATACCTCCAGGGATGGGAACTCCGCCGCCTCTCTGGGCAGCCTGTTCCAACACCTGAATACCCTTTCCATAAAGAACTTTTTCCTAATACCCAATCTAAACCTCCCCTGGTGCAATTTAGAGGCTGTTTCCTCTTGTCCTTGTTACTTAGGAGAAGAGACCAACACCCACCTCACCACAACCTCCTTTCAGGTAGTTGCAGAGAGCGATAAGGTCTCCCCTCAGCCTCCTCTTCTCCAGGCTAAACAACCCCAGTTCCCTCAGCCGCTCCTCATAAGGCCTGTGCTCCAGACCCTTCACCAGCTTCGTTGCCCTTCTCTGGACACGCTCCAGCACCTCAATGTCTTTCTTGTAGTGAGGGGCCCAAAACTGGACACAGTATTCCAGGTGCGGCCTCACCAGTGCCAAGTACAGGGGAACGATCACTTCCCTCCTCCTGCTGGCAACACTATTCCTGATACAAGCCAGGATGCTGTTGGCCTTCTTGGCCACCTGGGCACACTGCTGGCTCATGTTCAGCCAGCTGTCAACCAACACCCCCAGGTCCTTTTCCTCCGAGCAGCTTTCCAGCCACTCTTCCCCAAGCCTGTAGCGTTGCATGGGGTTGTTGTGACCCAAGTGCAGGACCCGGCACTTGGCCTTGTTGAACCTCATACAGCTGGCCTCAAGCCCATCGATCCAGATCCCTCTGCAGGGCCTTTCTACCCTCCAGCAGATCAACACTCCTGCCCAACTTGGTGTCATCTGCAAACTTACTGAGGGTGCACTCAATCCCCTCATCCAGATCATTGGTAAAGATACTAAACAGTACTGGCCCCAATACTGAGCCCTGGAGAACACCACTTGTGACCAGCCGCCAACTGGATTTAACTCCATTCACCACAACTCTTTGGGGCTGGCCATCCAGACAGTTTTTTACCCAGGGAAGAGTACACCCATCCAAGCCATAAGCAGCCAGCTTCTCCAGGAGAATGCTGTGGGCAACAGTGTCAAAGGCTTTACTAAAATCTAGGTAGACAACATCCACAGCCTTTCCCTCATCCACTAAGTGGGTCACCTTGTCATAGAAGGAAATCAGGTTAGTCAACAGGACCTGCCTTTCATAAACCCATGCTGACTGGGCCTGATCACCTGGTTGCCCTGTACATGCTGCGTGACAGCACTCAGGATCATAGAATTATTGAATCGTTCAGGTTGGAAAAGACCTTTAAGATCATCCAGTCCAACCATTAACCTAACACTACCAAGTCTACCACTAAACCAATTGAGGGTAGAGTAGCAATTTCATGTTTCCTGGCTTGGTGGCTGGATTATTTTTTAATGAAAGTAAAAAATAGGAATCATTAAGGTTGGAAAGGATCTCTAAGATCATCAGTCCAACCATCAACCCAACACCACTATGCCCACTAAACCATGTCCCAAAGTGCCACGTCAACACGTTTTTTGAACACTTCCAGGGATGGGGACTCCACCACCTCTCTGGGCAGCCTGTTCCAATGCCTGAATACCCTTTCCGTGAAAAAATTTTTCCTAATATCCAGTCTAAACCTCCCCTGGCGCAGCTTGAGCCCATTTCCTCTCATCCTATCACTAACTACTTGGGAGAAGAGACCAACACCCACCTCACTACAACCTCCTTTCAGGTAGTTGAAGAGAGCGATAAGGTCTCCCCTCAGCCTCCTCTTCTCCAGGCTAAACAATCCCAATTCCCTCAGCTGCTCCTCGTAAGACTTGTGCTCTAGACCCTTCACCAGCTTTGTTGCCCTTCTCTGGACACGCTCATGATGATCTGCTCCACAACCTTCACCAGCACTGAGGTCAGACTGACAGGCCTTTAGTTCCCCAGATCCTCCTTCCGGCCCTTCTTGTAGACAGGCATCCCATTTGCTAACCTCCAGTCATCTGGGACCTCCCCAGTTAGCCAGGACTGCTGATAAAGGATTAAAAGTGGCTTGGTGAGCACTTCTGCCAGCTCTCTCTGTACCCTTGGGCATACCCATCTGGCCCCATAGATTTGTGAGTGTCTAAGTGGTGTAGCAGATCGCTAACCATTTCTCCCTGGATTATGGGGACTTCATTCTGCTCCCCATCCCTGTCTTCCGGGTCAGGGGGATGGGTACCTGGAGAACAACTGGTCTTACTGAGGCAAAGAATGCATTAAGTACCTCAGCCTTTTCCTCATCCTTTGTCGCTATGCTTCCCCCCTGCATCCAATAAAGGACAGAGATTCTCCTCAGCCCTCCTTTTGTTGCTAATGTATTTCTAGAAACATTTTTTATTGTCTTTTACAGCAGTAGCCAGATTAAGTTCTAGCTGAGCTTTGGCCCCTCTAATTTTCTCCTTGCATAGCCTCACAACATCCTTGTAGTCCTCATGAGTTGCCTGCCCCTTCTTCCAAAGATCATAAACTCTCTTTTTTTTTTTTTTCCTGAGTTTCAGCCAAAGCTCTCTTTTCAGCCAGGCTGGTTGTCTTCCCGACTGGCTCACCTTTCGACACATGGGGACGGCCTGCTCCTGTGCCTTTAAGATTTCCTTCTTGAAGAATGTCCAGCCTTCCCAGACTCCTTTGACCTTCAGGACTACCTCCCAAGGGACTCTGTCAACCAGGCTCCTAAACAGGCCAAAGTCTGCCCTCTGAAAGTCCAAGATAGCAGTTCTGCTAACCCCGCTCCTTACTTGTCCAACAATTGAAAACTCTTACCATTTCGTGATCGCTATGCCAAAGTCAGCCCCCAGCCACCACATCACCCACAAGTCCTTCTCTGTGATCAACAGGATAAAGATTAATTTAGAGCAAGAACACAAACTTTAAGCCTTCATATGAAGCAGTGCATTTCACATCTGATTGCTAATGGCAGTGCAAGATAAATGGCTAGCTTTTGCCTTAAAATTAATATTCAGTAAACTAGAAGGAGGACGGTAGCATGTTTTAAAAACTTACTACACTACTTAGTATTTCAAGTTAAAAGGATACCTTTGAAATTATAACTACATATTGTTTGAAAATATTTTGGCGCTGGCACAGAATCTGCAAAGAATAGCCCAAGCTTTAACTTAATTATCCTTTTACAAGAATTGTGGTTTGAGAAAATACAACAACTTCATAAACATAATAATCACTAAGTGTAATAGCCTTTGGCAATAATGTTCCAAAGCAAGTTTGGATAATCCAAGATAAACCATGACTCTTATTCTTTCTCTCTGTACTTTTGCAGTTAATATAAAAAATTCAAAATGAAAATGGTGTGTCTCAGACTGTACAGGCAAACAAAACACAAGCTGCTCTCAAAGCAACACATTACATCCAGCAATAATTGAATTAGTCAACAAGAGTATGTTACGGAAACTGCAATCCAACAACAACATCTGCAAAAGCTACACTATTTTCTAGAACAGAAATAGAAAGGAACTGAAGAAAATTTAGACACAGTTACAGAAGCAGTGTGAAATAAACATTATGCTACTTATGGTGCACTTTAATCCCAGATACTCTATCCATTTATTGCAACCCCTTTGTCTACACTGAAAGACACCCCAAAACAAAAGCACAGAAGCCACTATCCCAGCGTAACAATATTGCAGATATTTTGGAAGTAATTTACAACTAAGAGACACGATAAGTAGCTACCGCTAAGACAGTAAAACACTGTCATTCAAATTCTATATGTAATAGGTGATATTAGGATAAATTAAATCAAGCACCCAAAATTCAAAATATTCCAAAGATCAAGCTGCTGCTTAACCAATTCCTAATCCACCTTCTTTATTAGTTCCCATTCAATTTCCTATGCTCATCCACTACCTTATCTTATCTTTCCCAGCTCCTACAACTTCTGTTTAACCCCACCAACCTTTAGGATGCTCACCTATGTGAAACACCCCAGGTTTCCACAGGTCCAGTTCTACATCTGAATTGTATATATTCTCTACAATAGCTGATCATAGAATCATAGAATTGTTTAGGTTGCAAAAGACCTTTAAGATCATCCAGTCCAACCATGCACACTAATAATTTGCTTATTCCAAACATATGTGCTTTGATACTGTTGTACAACTTCAAGTAAATTATTTAACTCTGAATATTTCAAAGATTATTAACCTAACATCTCACGCTTCTTCATAAATTCCAACCCATTTACGTTGACTATCTGAATAAGCAGATCAATTTCTGTACATTACCCCCTAAATTACAGTAGGAGAAAATTGTTGGGTTTCATTTAGAAGTCAATACTGCTTAAGAGTGTTCTGGAAAGTAACTAGAGAAGCAAGAACATTATGCAAAGCACATGTACTGATGTTACTTTCCTTGGGAAGGAGAAAGGACTTTTAATTTACATTATTTCAGTCACCCTATGCACATCTATAACATCGCAAGTGAGAGGGCAGCAAAGTATAGTGCAGAAGGGAAAACAAACAGTTGGAAAACTTTTAAATAATATATGATGGAACCACAGCCAGATTATAGTCACCCCTCGCTTCTGCTGTGCCAGCAACTGAAAGCCTGTGGTATGCTGCAAGGAGGGCTGCTGTCAAATTCTGAAGCCTGCCTAGTGCTGCAGACTGATGCAAATTCTTCTGCAGCAGAGACAGTGACCTTTCCAGGCAGCCCTATCACACCAGCCTACTTCAAACAGGATCATGAGCATGTTAACTTTCCCCATTCTAATAGCCCTACACAGCAGCAACATGGATCAGTTTGCCCCAGTGGTGTAATTTTTACATTATGCAATCTAAAATGCATTAATTCTTGGCTGCTGAGGTGATACCTTTTGTCTATTATACTCACTGAACTAAAGCCAAACTGGATAGAACAAATTTGTATGGGTATGTTAGTTTTAGCCATTTTTGTAACTCACTATGTACTGAAGCAATAGCCAAGTTGTTTAATCTCTAGCACATCTAGGTTTCCTTGCTGGCCATCAGATAGCCTAAGGAAAGAGAAGAAATCATAAGATCCTCAAAACTCAGTCTACTACTTGAGTCGTACTGTACATGACTCATCTGACAGTTTCCCTAGAGAATCATCTATAGTTGACACTTTTGAGCAGTTTAATTACATCTGCAAGTGTTTAAAATCTCTGCCAAGTCACTACTAAAGACTTATGCCATCAATAGTGAAATATAACCTTAAAGCACATCCAGTAGCTTAGTTAGGGAAAAAAGTACTAAAATAGATGTATAAATAATGCACAAAATCTGTATGAAAAATTGCAGGACACCACATAACCCATTGGTACAATTCATTACATTAGGCACAGGCCTAATGCGTGCCTATGAATGCACGCACTTCATAGGGAAACATTTACAGTTTTCTTGGAAATCAAATGAAGTTCTGGGAAGTAACAACCACCATTACCAAGGATCCAGTGGATAAATTCACTATCCTCACAAGGTGCCAACCACCCAACAAAATTCCTACCTCGTTCAGGAGCCAAACACTGAACCACTCGCGAATCAGCCGCTAAACTGCTGTAGTTCACATCATGGCCTTTTAAAGCAAGCAAACAAAAAATACTGCAAGGCATACTGTAAACTGATTTACAAATAGTTTAATCATCCATGTACAAGATGACTGTGCAAAGCAAACAGTAGAAAAAAGTGTACCGCCAGCCCCAAGCTATGCTGTCACTATTTTTGAGTTAAAATAAAAAACCAAAACCTACTGACCTCCAATTTAACCATTAACACTTCACCCAAGTGTAAAGCAGCTGGGCAAAACTGTGCCATTCAAACAACTTAAAAATATATTTAGAGGAAGTGGGTATGATCTACTCGCTGTGTATCTGCACCAGCACAAAAATTTCAAGTCTGAGTAATAATGCGTTTCTATAAAAATATTAAAAAAAAAAAAGGTCCCTAGTCCCAAATTACACACTATTTAACAAAAAAAGTAGTGTGGAATTTTCTTCTTCTCCATATCTCGGTTTGGAAAGAAAAGTGTGATGGGATTTTAGCACAGAGCAAAAGCAACTCAGCTTCTAGGTTTCTGACATTTTTACCAATTTTCTGTTGAGCAATGGTTTTACTCCCACCAATAGCATAAAAGCAACATACTCACAAACACAGATCTGAAACCCAAAGAAAGTTTAAATAAAGTTTGTTGTTAGGGTTAGACTATGTATGATTCGGCAAGTAGCTTTTAACATACAAAATTTAACATCATACATTTTGCTGACAGTTTTAGTTAATTTTATTCATAACTCTAGACTTGCATTTCAAAGACAACACCTCCTTATTCTTTCTAGTTTTATATTCTTTTTACATGCCCCTATGCAGTTACAAAATTTCCTGTAACTACCCACCTCAAAATAGTCCATCCATTATGAAAGATAATCAGTGATGTAACTTCACTGAAGTTGTGTTTGTATTGGAATTAATTCATAGAAAGCCTTTACAATGAATGTAAACCAAGATCTCTCTCAAATTACTAACAGCCAGCCCACAACATTTACTATTCGAAGTAATACATAAAACACTTCTACTGTTCATACACTGCTAGGCTTTATTATTCCATCATCTCAAGCATTCTTGTGATACTTCCTTGTTTGTTCTGAAATCAAGAATATAGAAGGCTTTCTGAACCTACATTTCCTTGGTATAGCACGCTTTAGAAATAACATTTCATACAGAACAAACCTAAAATATAACTCCTTAAAAACCTCATTAATACAGTATTTCACTTATTCAGCCTTAGCTGACAAGGAAGTTTTATATATTTCATTATACAAGAGTTTACATTCTTTTCAGGTCCTGGGTTATGTCCAATTTTTGACAATCTGACTGCTAGCATTTCTACAGACTAATGATGGAGCAGAACACAAAGCTGAATGCAGCCAAGTGATGGAACAGAGATGAAGATTTTCTTTCTACAAAAGAATGAACACTAGCTGTCCCTTCCCCATCCTACCCCCCAAAAAAATTTAGCTATTAATCCACAATAAAAGCATAACTCCTTTAAAAGAAAAAAATAAAACCGACATACATCTAGGTCACACACTTATGTGGGGCATTGGAAAGCAACATGAAGAAATACCTATTCTAGACATTTTGACATCTGACAGCAGGATTAGAAAATACGTCTTACTCCAAATATGTTTATTTTCTTGAAAAAATTCTAGAACTCTATCAAGCACTACAGCAGTTCATAAAAGAACTGTCAGTCAATTGCAAAATAATTAGCTACTAAATGCATAGCATGTTGAAACAAATACTTAACTTTTTTTGGTGCAAAAGCCTAAAACCACATATTTTGTGTACAATATAAAAACTTACGCTTATGAGAGAACACTTCATAAGAATCCAATGCACCATCCTTAACGCACTACTCACTTTGTAAGTCAGCACTGGAGCCAACCAAATGGTACCACTGCAACCAGTCACCTTACAATCAGTGCAAGAGCAGTTTGACACATCACATAACTAGTTAATATCACTCTACTGATTAGCGTGAAGTATCTCATGGTAGTCAACATTTAATGATTTTATTAAGAGCTTTCCCTAGAATATACTACTTAATAAGTACTTCGGTCTCTCCTCAAAGCCTCATCTGAACAGGTTTTCTCCTCTTCAGACATCTTTCTACTCCAAACCACAATCATCCTTCCTAAGGAGAGCTTATAACCAGTAAATTCCAAACTGACCGGCATACGCTTAAGTTGAACCTTATTCTTTCTACATATCTCGCTAAGTTTTGTCACATGTAGTTCAATGACAAGTCAAAACACTAAGCAAAATCTTACATGAATCAGAATCTAAATAAACTCTGCTCCAATTTACTATCAATAGATAAGAGTACAGGAAGCTGTCAGAAGTGAGATGTGAACATAAAACTTAATTTAACTGCTTGCCAATTCATTTTTTACACACTTGTACCTGTGAACCTTAAAACTTGACAAATATTTAAACCAGGACACAAACATTCACAGCTTGCCTTAGGATGAGCCCCAGCATAAGTCCAAGGTGCTTATATTCTTGAAGGGGAGAGACAGGATAGGGGACAGGCTTGAGTATAATTAAGTGTTATTGATTTATTTTAACATCAGCAGTGAAGAATTCACAGAAAAATGCTAAACTGATATGGTATTGGCACAATCAAATCTTTGGAAAGGTAGTTTTCTTTTTAATTTCACACTACTGACAACATTAAACTAACAACATTAAACTACTTTTTATTTTAATATGAAACTATTTAAAAACAATACCATTTAAAATTAGTAAGTTACATCCATTTAACAAATAAAATTGTATATTACAGCTGACATTAAGAAATACAAACTCTTCAAGAGAAGTAAAATTAAATTTAGTAGACGTGTATGAAGTTGTGCTCTATGGGACCAGTTTATAGGGACTTAACAGAACAAGGAACCCTGAAGCAGGAAGGAATAAATATTTACTAAGCAAACGTACTGACACTTATGGACTAAAGTAATAGTAAAAGAAAACACATTTGTGAGGGTTAGATGATCCACATTCACTGTAGGCACAGAAAACCCAAGCACAGAACTTGAATTTTCAATTTTGAAGGGCACTTTGTTATCCTTTAGTAGTAGAAATATTTCAAGACCCTAAGTGGCCATAAGTATCTTAAAGTAACAGTCATAGTATACACTTAAACAGAAACTAGAGGCTTATCTAAGTTTCTGGTATATGTTGTGCCTCTGAGACAAAACACACACTGCTCTAGAACTGAAGACCCAGAGGACAAGCTGGAAATGCTCTCCCCCCTTCTGTTACCAGAAAAAGTTTTCGAACTTGGGGAGGGAGGATGTAAGCACTGGATAAGAAAGGTTCACCCATCTACCTGTCTACTAGAAAAAGGAGGAGGAGGGAAGAAAAAGTAAAAAAAGAAAATAGTTTGTCTGAAGCCTATGTAGCACATCCCCGTTTTCCCTTCCTGTATACATTCTTTTCTAGCCCAGCAATTTTTAGGAATGGAGCACTCTGGAGTTGCAGGACTGACCAACTGGCATGTATTACTCAGAATTTCTCTAAATATAGGCATAACAATATTATTATAATAATACTAAATAAATACCACAAAGTTCAAGTTTAGAGCACAATTTATTGGATAATACTGTATTTAATATTAGCTTGTTCATTACTTTTTAAGACCTAAAATGTCTTAACCAAATGCCTTTTATCAACAAGGTTTACTGTAATGGTACTCTTCCCAGCAAAATTCCAAGTGAAGTTCTCTCAGGAGCTGAATACTACCACCTAAAACTTACATAGTAAATGAAGAAAGAGAGCTATCAGAAAGATAACGAAGTATGCATTCACATCCACACAAAGTATCTAAACATTTGCCAATTAAGTGCTTTTAGGAACCTTGAAGTGGGAGCCCGTTATTTAAGAATTTAAGACTACCTCCAGTCTAGCTGCACAAATACCGTACAGACCAATATGAAACACTCAGCTTACTTCAGCATTAACATTTGTACACCTAAGAGAATTAACACTAAAATTACCACTGCTCTAGTCCTTTTACTTTTGTGGCAATACAAATTGATGAGTAACATGTACACTGCACTCTCCATTTCAAGGCATGAAAGCTACTCAGTAGATTTTAAGAGAATGAAACACAAGGCACCTGCCATGACCCAGAAGATATGCACAACGATTTAATTCTACTATCCTAACACATTTCTAAGAGATACAGCAAGCTATGTATTAAAATGGATTATTCCAATTGCTTTATTTTTCCATTGTGTTACTAGCCAAAAACATTCAAATAATGAAGAGCCCCAAAAGTTTAACTTTCTCAAAAAAAAAACCCCAAAACCCAAACCACCACCACCCAAAAACCAAAACACAAGTCACTGACTCAAAAACCTGGTGACCCGAAGTTTCACGACACATAAAAAAAAAAAGTCACTTAGCTTTCCTTACTAATAAAAGTCTATTACCTCTGTTAATATTAGCTTTAGTTCTGCAATAAGTTAAGTATAGGACATGGTACTTAATACTACTTTTATTGCCAGTTTAATTCAATTTGTGTGTCATTTAAATAAAAGCTACAGATTACATCTGATTTGTCTCACCAAAGAAACCTGCCAAGTACAGAAAAAAATATTTACTCACTGAAATCACATACGATAATAGAAGTCAACAAAATCTGACATTGTACTCGCACAATAGAATTTAAAGCATGCCACCAGTGCTCTTTGCTTACTCCAAAGTAAAAACTATAGTCATCAGACAAGTGAACCCGATTTGGAAGATATACAGCAATATACATTTCACAGGCCTCTATAAGAAAAGATCCAAAGGTAATATGCATCCCTGTCAACTTTCGTAGATAAAAAGGCAGTTCATCTGTATAAGCAGACAACAGGATACTCTATACCCATGAAGAAAAGTCCAAGGTGCAGTCATTTTCTCCTGTAGTAGCATTAATATATATAACATATAATTAAAAGTTTCCTAAAGTGAAGAATATGCCATGAATCATGAAGTAAAGACGGGGGGGGGGAAGATAAATTTGAGCTCCAAGAGTAGCAGGGAGAAAGAAGAGTATGATGCAGAAACAGGACATGCAGTTCTTTGAATTCAAAGACAATGAGCTTTAGCTTGATGAGGAAAACTAGCAATCAGACTACCGAAAAACCGTACCAGCTGTATTTTAAACAGATTGCAGCTAGGAATATCAGAAGAAGAGGGAAGAGGTACGTGAAGTATTCCAGATGACAGATACAGGCCTAAACTTCATTGGTAAAGACAGAAAAAGAAAACGTGGTCTTGAAAATATTGTTTGGACAAGGAAGAAGAAGGATATGACTAAAACGTGACTGTGGATTCAAGGAGAAGAGGGGAAAAAAGAGGGCTAGTCCCAAACAACTGCCCTGGGCGAGAGAGGATTATACCACTGTCAGCAGCATTGCAAATGGCGAGGAAACAAGTTAAGTTTGAGAGAGATGATAGTGAGAGATGATGATGAGCTCCGAGACGTTCAAAATGTTTATGATAATAAGAAACACTGCAAGGAAATGCTGGACTGAATGAAGGCACATAGAGCCATGAAACTCTACAAAGAAATGCAGTAACCTAAATAAAGGAGATAGCATGCAAGATTTCTATGAACACTGCACACCTCGGGATTAGTGGGAAGAGGGTACGAAAGAGGGAAGATGCTTGCAGCAAGCAGCACCGCAGATACCAAAGAGGGACAAGGCTGTGACAGCCAGGCAAGTTTTCCTACATCATATCTCCTCTTGTTCCCACAAAGCTAAAGCAGCTTAACCATATGCTTTATAAAAAAAGTGCAATTGCACTTTGAAAATGTAAATAATTTTTTTCATTCTATTATTGTACCCCCTGACAGATGCGTAACAACTACTTTTGATTACAATTATTGTGGTAATTTAAAAGCAAAAGCATATTTTATTTAAACTAAAATTTGTAATCTGATTACATGCTTCAATCAGTGTTTGAGTTACTGAAAAATACAGAGAGCTACAAAGAAAGGAGTATTACACCCTCTACTTCTAAGGGTTGGCTGAAAAGGCTGAACTTGTTGAGTGACATCAAGAGGCAAAAAAAGGCTTAATGTTCCAGTATGATCTTTTTTAAAAGAAAAACAACAACTGTGCTTTAAAGAAGAAATTCAAATAGATATATATTTTTTTAAAACATAAATACAACAAACTCTAAGATGTCGGAAGGATCTTAACATACTTCCCTGAAGAAGTAGCCCTCCCTGTGTTTGCTTGGTATCTTAATTTGCCTTTGGTTTCAAAACTCTAGGCTTGCCAAGAGCTATTCCTTTCAAAACCTCAGGAATTCCATTACTAGTTTTAAGCTAAATTAAAGGAAAATAGAAGCATTCAACGCATGGTGAAAGTATGCACAAAGTGTTTGTTGATACTCATAAATAGACTGAAAAATTTAGACATGTCTGAAGGATAACTGCTGCACAGTCAGCTCTGTTTTGCTCTGCTGTGCAGCTAAGCAAAAAGCTACTGCTGTCATTTCAGAAAAGCTCAGCATAAGACACATTGCTACCGAGATCAAACACAGCACTAGATCGTTCATTTTATATATAAACCAAAGCTTGCATTTCTGCAGGGAGAGGAAAAAAAAATAGTGGGAGTTTCCCCTTTAAAGCTACTGCTTCAACATCTCCATCTGGGAAAAAGATGTCACACTGTCCTAAGGCATGGCAAAACCAATCAACTCTCCAGCCTGTCAAACGTCTTGCAAGTCATGAAGTAAAGACATTCCATCTCAGAAATACATCTAATATTGTGCTGATTAATATCTTTCCAATGTTCACATAATGGGTCCCTTCCAGATCACAATACTCTATGACTCTAAACAAGCAGTACTACTACAATCACTTTTACTGACTAAATTATAGTAAGAATGAAATGTCCCCACCTGCATATTGTGCCAGGTGTCATACTAATGCACAAGAAGGTAATAACGCTGTGCAAAGCATTTAAGAAAATTTGCTTGAAAGACAAATGCTTAATTTGTGTCAAGGTGAGTAATCCCAGCATATAAGAACTACTACTCAGTCTAACTTCTTTGGCAGCAGCCACAGGAAAACAGTGGAAATATCAAGACACTGGTTTAAACTGCAGCTCCAGTGATAGATCGATCAAAGTTCTGTATCTTCCATTAGAAACACAGGAATTCAGGTAATGGCATACAGGATAGAAAGTCCATTTTACCCTTGAAAAGGCAGGAAATTAAAACAACTTTTCACTATTGAGTCAGCACACAGTAACGAATCAATGGTTTACAGTAACCGTCACCACTGTATGAATGACAGCAGTAGCATCTCAACCCTGCCAGGACCAAAATCACTATGAAGAAAAGCCAAGGGAAAGAAGTCAGTTCTTCAGACTGAAAACATGGTGCCCCAGTCTCTCCTGAGTTTGGAGTACAGTCCAGGAAAACTATCACTATTTCTGATATGCCAACTGCCCTGCAGTTCTCAGCTTTTATTACAAGCACCAACAATTCATACAGTATTTCTGAATCACATTTTCCTCAACAGTAAAGTAACAGACACACGTACAAGAAAAAGCTGAATAGCAAGAAATACTTGAGTACCTTTGCCGTAAGACACACACTTATCATAAATAAAGGAAAAGAAAAAGGATAAGCTAAAACCTACATTTGGCATCTTTTTTTAAAATCCCATTTCAAAAACGTACCAACACAGAGGTGTTTCTACCAACAGCCAATACTGAACCTGAACCTTTACCTCAAAAAAAAGTAATTTCTGTGAGAAGTGGTGGCAGGTCTAATAATTGTGGCTGATTCTGGAAACTGAAATAAAGGTGGCTGTCCAGCACAGGCAGCTATGATAGCAACAACACGCAACACAACCATTCTACACTTGCAGTAATTCAGAGGAACACATTCCCCAACACAGATATTAGTATTACTTTGTTGACTAAGATTCAGGCAAAAAGTTTAGGGATTATCCTGGGCCACCTGAGAAGTCAATGACAGATTAAGTACAGCTCATGTGACAAGAAGCTTCTCATCTCACTACCCCACACATAGATGTGACAGCATTTTAGGAGAACAAATAAGACATGAAATTAAAGAGTAAAGAGAAATCCAAGAGTAATCACAACGCCATTTCCACTAATTAGAAAATAATGCACATAGTCAGTCCCAAACATGCAATAATCATGAAATTTTATTGTATAAACATCAGAAATAAGTTATTAGTTCTTTTTATTAAAGCCAAGGGATAATTATTTCTGTTGTCATTTCAAGCTTGAGAGAAAGACTGACATTCTGGAGAATCACAGGGCTCCCGGAAGGTGTGCCTCAATAAAGAGTGAACTAAATTGGTTGTTATGATTGTTGCCACCTTGCCAGAAGCAGTGAAGAGGAAACATTGAAGAGTACATTATACCTGGAGAATACATGATGTATGCACACACACATTTATATGCATACATACTCATATGAGAAAACACCACACACCAGTTTATCACCAGTTCAAGTTCAAAAAGAATGTTCACATCTAACACTGATTACACAGAAGTGCCAAAAAGAAAACATGATGCTTAAGAGCAAAAAGTTCAAAGTCTGTTATATTGGGACTGCTGTTCTACAACTTACACACAACTAAAATACCATCCGCATACGCTGCATGAAATTACACATCTCTGGACAGCAGTTTTCAGCCAACAGCTCCTCAAATAGCTTTGATAAAAAAAGATGTTATTCAGTAGCAGACAAAAATAAAACCTATTACATTTGTTTCAGAAAATGTCACTGAAAAGCTGCAGATAGGTCACCTCTTCCAGCAGTAGCTACTGCCCACAGTTACTCATCACCACCCAGCAAAGAGAGGTTACCACCCATACAGACTTGCAAGAGAGTGAATCGTGTAAGAGCACAGTAATCCCCTTAAGGTAAAATTAATCAAGGTAACTGACCAGTGAAGGTAAATTGAACTAACACTGTCTATTTAACTGCTGATTATGACTAAAGCACATAACACCGCATACAGGTTCTTTGGTGGAAAGGATCATTAAGTATGGCAATCTGTGGCAGAGCAGTGGAGACAAACAGCTGGGGGACACAGTATCTACAATTTTCACAGATGTCGGGGGGTGGGGGTATGCCTATCCATATCCTGAAACATTAAGTACAACTTCTGTGATAGCCTGAAAGCCTCAAGAGAGATTTTGAAAATCCCTAACCATTAAACAGTTACTTAAGAGGAAGAGTCACATACTGCCTCCTAGGAAACTGTCTGAAGTTGTATGTCTTAGGTCAGCCTCATAATTTTCATAGGTTTGTTCATCTGAGTTTTTTTATATCACTGCAAAATATCTTGCTGTTTTCTTAGTGGACACTCTGATCACTATCTTTTCCAATTTTAGTCTTTTAAAGTTAAAAACTCAATATACATGCTGAACAAATTCACTGTTTCACGAATTTGATGTATGAACAGCAGTTATAAACAGGAGCATATTTTTCCCATTAAGTACTGCTACATGAAATATCAAATAAAAATACTAAAAAAATTGAGTGACTATACAAAAGACCAGATTCTTCCCTTAAAACCTCTTCAAAGAACATCATGAAATCAGAGACACACTGCCATGGATTAAGGCGTCCTAGATGTAAGATATGCCCGTGAACCATAACTGAACAATGTATTCAAACCCTCAACGCGTTCGAGCTTAACCTCACTGAATTAGGCCAGTATCGAATACACTTTAAACTGGCACAATGTGTCACTGTCACCAAAAGAAACAGACACACCCTGCTCCCCTTACCGCTTGCTTCCACCCCCATCTTCGCGCCAGCACAAATGTTTGTGCAGCAAACTGATCCAGCTTAAAGCTAACCCTCCCCTCCCTGCCCCTCCCCCAAGTGAGTTCAAACCTCAGCCCAGTTCACCACATAACCATACAAGTATTTGCCTGCACGAAGGAGGAAGCAGCAGAGCGGGGGTGGCAACAAACAGGACCATGTTTTTCAATGGTGGAGCGGGTCCATGCCAGCTGTACGCCTATGCAAAGGGGTAGGCTGCAGGCTGGAGTCCTGCAACATCAGTCTCATGGGTTCAGGTCTCTCGGATCCCACCTCTTCGCTCACACGGCCACTGACAGGTATGCAACTGCAGGGTGAGTTGGTTCAGGGCGCCGAGTCAATTAAAAACTAACTATAAAAAAAAAAAAAAAAAAAAAGGTTGCTAGTTTTCAGCCAGTTCAGCTTCCTGAACCAGCTCCTGGTACAATCCTTACCGGCACAAGGAAGAAAGAGGAGGAAGGCGGCTGAGAAGGCAGAAGGTCCAATTTTGATTGGCTTCTGAAGCTGTGGAAACACACTCGTACACCGCCATATTTTAAATTTAAACTTGCCAGAGCAGCTGAACACGATTATTTTTAATTAATTTGTTCCTAAGATTATACCCTGTCCCATTTTTTTTTTTTCCCAAAACCTAAGCAGCCATAGTCTACTTGGGCACAAGCAGCAGGAAGTGAGCCCAGTTCACTATATTAACTAGTTTCATTCTTTGTGTTTAATAAAATGAAGATAGAGCATTAGTTATTCTAACTTAACGATACTTTCACCAGATATTCTTTTAGGTATCACTGATTAAATCACCTTGGATATTTGCCTAGGAAGAACATACATGTAATAAAACCAACATGTTTTATGTTAAGTATTACCTTAACTGTAGTGTAGTATTTCAAGGAATTTAAACAATGGTTCAGGTGATTAAAGTGGCCTTATAAACCTCTCTGCTCAGGAATGAATTTCATCCACTGTTCAAAAAGTTGTTTTCTTTAAACTAAAAGACCCAATGGTCACAGAAGTGAACAAAATTCATTTCAATGAGTTCAGAATCAGACTCCTAGTAAACATGGATATAGCTACTTTCAAGCTAATTTTTCAACAGTAAAGTAGCGTAAGTAGCAGTACAGACAGACTTAGAAATAATCTTGCTAACCTCCAAACAATAGAATTTGTTGCTGGACCATTAGATTTAGCAGGGAATTATTTCCATGGCAAGTAAATATATTTATGTTCATCCAGTTAACAAAGAAAAGAAACATAATCATATAAATTCAAAAGACAAACATATCAACATTACAGTTCAAGAACTGTGTAACTGAAGTGCAGAATCAGATTCATGTATCCGCAAACCAGTATTCCCAAGTGCCATATATTTTTCCAGCTTATGAAACTCTCCTTTTCTTACAATGATAGATTCTTCCACAAACTACCACCTGCCCACTGCAACAATTTAAGACAACCTTTCTTCTCTTTAACAGAAATTTCTTGTATGATGAAAAAGCGCTCCAAACTACTCTGCCTGTAAGAATTATACAGAAATGATAACAGTTTGACTACAACTCACCACCAACATTTAAGACAAGACACTGAAGTGGAAAGTGAGCAAAACCCTGGAAAGCCATTTAACCAGATATACATACAACTGCTGGCGCTCTCTTTCAACAAGCATTTTCAAAGCATTCTTGACACAGAGGCAGATAAACTCAGGGAATCTCAGTCAAGGAATAACGTTCATAATCACTTTCAATTTGGAACAGAGCTAACAGTTTTTGGACTTGAACTGGTGATTTATACTGACACAGGTTTCTTTTTAAGCAGGCATAGAGAAGTGTGCTTTTCAAATGCACTTGCTAACCAAGGAAAACAGACAACTAACTTCCCTGGTAGTTCTGCTGACTTTTAACAAGAAAACAGGATGCTTATTGGATCTGAACCCATGCGTCTTAATACCAAATCACTTTTAACACAGCAATAAATATTAAAAAATTTAGGTTTTCATTCCCCTAAATACAAGTATGTTTTAGAGCTAGCAGAGCAGATTTAATGACAGATTCATAATACAGAATTACTGCTAACATTAACACCATGAAAGAAAGATAAAACATACTTATTCAGAAAACTTTTTTGCTCATTGCACTAAATGCCACTTTGTCACTAGCACTTTAAGTAAAAAAAAAAAAGCTATAAAATATTCAAAGACTATTCAAAAGTCACAAATGAAAATCTTTTAAAAAATATTATTAATATCAAACCACAGTTGGCAACTTTTTCAACACTTAGTAAAATCAACCCCGATTTCTATGGATGTATTCATTGAAGTAACAGTATTATTTTCAATTCACAGTCTGACAACACTCCTGATGATTTCTAATCACAACTATCACTTCTTATGCATCAACACTGAACGAGATGCAGTGACCAGGAAGATGAGAAAACATGCTTTCATCTCCCAGAAAATCAAGTTTAGATGGAAAACCGAGTCAAACCAGTACTGACACACCTTTTGACCTTTGTGATTCTTCAGATCTAGCCTTGCTACAGTTGCATACAGGAATATGTCAGAGAAAGGGGAGTTTAAAACGACGAGCAAGTAAGCTAGGTATCACTTTCATTCATACGCACAGCCCCACTTTGAAAAGCCCAGAGGACCCCCTTCGCCTTGGGGGGCTCGCTCTCTCTGCCGACCCTAGCCCATCGACCCGACAGGGCTCTCGGTTAGTCTCAGGGCTCGCACCTCGAAAGCCCCTGGACTTGCTGGGTGACGTGGGGCAGAAAACGCACTTGTCTTGAGAGGCATGTGACGGAAGCAGCTGACCTAGAGGAAGGTGCAAGCGCTTGACAGGTCACACAAGACGAGACGGAGCTACCGGACACACGGAGCAGCGAACAGGCGGGCAGCCAGGCAGCCGGGATCCACACCCCGCGCCAGACCTGCCTCCAGTGAGCCAACCGCCGCGACAACTTTAACGGCTCGTCTTTTGTTTTTAAACTCGCACTCCGCTCATCCACCCCCGCTCCAGCCCCAGAGCCAGGCGGTGACACCCCCACCCCCCCCGCGGCCTTCCCCGCCCACAAGCGACCCCCGGCCGCAGCCCCCCCGCCGGTCCCCGCCCCGGGGGGGGGGGAGCCCCAGCCGCCAGACAGCTCCCTCCACCCCCACAGCGAGCCCCCGCACCCCGAACCCACACCTCGGACGGGGAAGGAGGGCAGGTCCTACCGCAGGGCACGTCCCAGCCCGGCTCCCACGGGAGGAGGCGAGACACGGGGCTGCTCCCGCCCACGGGCGAGCCGGGCCGGGCCCCGGGAGCCTCCGCTGCCGCCCCCTCCCAGCGGAGCCGGCTGGGCACCCCCGCGGGAAGGAGCCGGGACGGGGGGGACGGGGCCCAGCACCCACCTCCGCCATGAGCTCCGCGCTGGCCGCCGCGCCGAGCCGGCCGGGCCGGCCGGGCCGCCTGGGACGGGCGAGACGGCGGCCCCGCGTCGCGCCGCGGGTAACGGCTGCGCCTCCCGATAGCGGCAGCAACAGGGCCTCGCTCTGGGCCGGACTCTGCCCGCGACAACTTCCGGGGCACGGCGCGAACGCCTTCCGGGGGCAGCGGCCAGGGGGCGGGGGCAGCGGCAGCGGGGGGTGCGCCGGGGTGCTCGCGCGCCGCGGGCGAGCCGTTGGGGGCGCGGGCGGGGGCCGTTGAACGGTGCGGGGGGCGGGGGCGGTGGCGGTGGCGGTGGTGGTGGTGGCCCTGTCACCCGGCCCCGACCCTGTCACCGGCCCCGGCCCTGTCACCCGGCCCCGGCCCCCGTTCTGTCACCCGGCCCCGGTTCTATCACCCGGCCCCGGTTCTGTCACCTGGCCCCGGTCCGTCACCCGCCCGGCGGGGGAGCCGGCGGGACTTCTGCCAGGAAGCGGCACGCAGTGGAGAGCGCTCCTCAGAGCGGTGCAGGGGCCAGCTGTGAGGGAGGCGGTCACGAAGCGGGTCTTACTGGTTTCTCAGGTAAAAAACAAAACAAAAAAAAACCCAAAAAAGAATTAAAGCTGTCGTTGCACGTACAGCTTTGGAAAGGATTGGCTCAGTCGGTTTGGTGTGGTTGGTTTTAAATTTCTTGCGAGGCAGCCTCCGTCAGTTGTGTTGTACACGATGTCACAGCGCTATTTTAGACACTGCTGTGGTAATTCGTCTATAGCCGTTGAAGTTGCTCTGTTTACAGAAAGTACACTGTGCAGCTGAAAGCAAGGGTAGGCACAGTATATATGAAAAACAAAGACACTGCAAAAAGAAATGTGGGAAACAAAAAGAATGAGAGAAAGTGCCACACCTGCACGTCGTGCAGTTTCGTGGTAACGCTTAACACTCCTGTTAGCCAGTGCAAAAAAACACCATGCATTTGTTCTTACTGTCACTACCCATACGTCATCTTGTCTGCTGCCTGTTTACAGACCAATACATGCGACAGGTCTTGGGCCAGAAGACCTTGTAATCTACAGTTAATCCTGAATGTGTAATTAATGTCCCAACGCACACAACAAATCAAACACATTGCTCACAGTTAGAGCAGTCAGCAGCCTGCACAAAACTCTCAGCTTTGTCTCAGATCATGCTGCATTTGCTTCCCTCTTGTTGCCTAGCCTCTTTGGCCTTGCTCTAACTTCTGACCTCTCCAGCAAACAAGGCCTAGTACGTAATTACTTCACTCATCTGTCTATGTATCTTACTTTCTGAGGGGTTGTGCAACTCATGTTTTGACTGTGTTTCAGTTATTTAAAGTCTTGGCAGGGAGAATGGAGAATCTTGCTCTGACAGTTGCTCACCTTTCTTCCCTTCCCTTGACAGTTGCTGCTTTGTAGCAGAAGCAAATGGATGACTACTCCACTACCCCCATATACATTTAATCTCTAGGTTGTATGAGAGCTGGAGAAGCTGAAGTCCATGCAGAGATTTTCTTCAGATGTACATGCTAGAAAGGTGATAATATCTAGAAGGAAAGGGGGAGAAGGAACACAACTGTGGTTTAACGTCTGTACCATTGCAGTTGTTGGCTTCTGCGTGTGTGAGTCAGTGCTCAGAGAGCTGGATGGATAAAGCAGAGGGAATGGGATTTTCCTATAGCTGAGTCATGTAACGTGTGAAGTCACATAGCAAACTCTGCCATCTAACATACTGTATATGCTCATATCCCATCCGTGTAATGTATCCGTGGGCTACAAAGCAATGAGCTGCTCTGAAGACAAACGTCTGCAGGAGTCTTTGTGACCTTCAGGTCCTCTGTTATGCAGACTTGCCTTAAAGTCTGCTTGGCTTCAGTTGTTGATCTCGATCTGTGAGTCCACATCCCACTAATTATTTGTACATTGCAATTTTTCTGTAGCCTTTCTCACCAGCATCTGGATGAGTGAGGAATAAAGTATCCACACGTCTCTTCTGCTGGGTCATTTATTTATTTTTCTACTCCCTCTAGCTCTCACCATGCCTTCACCAGCTCATGTGAATGGCTGCTGTATGTCAGGATTTCTATTAAATGTGGATAGCATAGTGTCTCTTTGACAGTCAAGTTCAATGTCTTCATCAAAGGTGAAGTGCTGGTTTTGTTCACCTGTCAAATTGGTCATCTTCACTGTTTACCTGAGTGTTACCCAGCTCACCCAGACCAGTTGTATACTTACATACTGGAACTTTGCTGTGCTCCGTGGCTGTTACATATCTTTCTCCAGGTGGTTTTCTGGCTTCTTAAGACCTTGCTGTGTCTCATTACTGCTGAGAATTTCCGACTGGTCACATTGTTGTTCCTTTGCTTTCTTACTTCATAGATCTTTTGGATCCATGACATACTGGTTGCTGGTCGTATCTACAGTCATTTTTGTCATCCCAAACTGAGATTATTGCAGCTCCATCCAGTTGCTGTACAGATTGCTAGTCTTTCGAAGATTGCATAGCTGCTTGCAGACTTCTGCAAATTATGAACTTACATTGCTTTAAAGCCTTTGATGGCATCTTCAGTTCTGTTAGATCTTCCTAAACTTTCTTTAGATCAACTTTGAAGTCAGACTCCTCTGTTATTTCACTATAGCTTTTTAAAAATTAGATGCTGCTGCTACCTTAAAAGCTTTTCCATAAGTGGTTAGCCTATAGCTGAAATTTGTAAAATTATTATTTTGGTAGCTAAACATTTCAGTTTGTTTGCTTGGGCATATCTTACGTGGTCTTACACAGTGGCTACTGGGTGTGCTAAATGCATGGCTTTTCTGAGGCAACAAAAGTAATCATACATTTCATCATCCTCTGATTCATAACTGGTTTACCCAATTAAATGTTCACTTTAAAGGTGTTAAACTTTAGTACTATTTAGAATTTACTCCTTTATTAGAATTTATGCCTTTATTAATAGTGAAACTTTCACCCCAAATGAAATTTTTCAGGTTAGCACCTTCTTATTTAAAAATTAGAAGGTCATATAAATATTTTGAAAAGATTCTTAGTCTTTGAAGAGGAAATAAGATTGAACTGTATCAGATATACTGCAGCTTGTATTTCTGGGAGTTCTCATTTCACTGTCCTAATGTATTTCAATATCAGTTCATAGACACCTCTTGTTCATGTTCCAGGATTCTTACAAGATGGTACCAACATTTTGTGGTGGGTGTTATCACAAAAACTGGACTCTGCAGGTCAAGGGCTTTTGCCTGTGACTTACATTGATTTAGGCAGTATTCAATTCTGTCAGCAAAAGAGCAGTCCAGTCACACACAACATTTTAACAGCAGATTTATCTGATTAAGAAGGTGCTCTCTTATTTATCTTGTGTCCTTTCTTAATGCCTGGCCTGCCTCTAGGGGAATAGAATGCCAGGTTCTACATTGTGTTTGTGCAGTTGCCTTTTATATGTTGTTCAGAGATTCACGGCAACAAACTTCTCAAGGGTATGAAGTGAAGGAGTTACATTTCTTCTTCCCCAGAACTTTGGAACCTATCCCATTTCATGTATGGTTTGTCTTCTCATCAGTGAAGTCCTCCAATCAGTATGAGAGGTATACCCCAGCGTGAAGCCTGGATGTATTTTTGGAGATGGATATTGATTTGGATCCTTAATGTTTCAACTATAAATTCTACTCTCGAAGTAAACATAGAGTAAGCAGTTTCTCTTAAAAATAAAACCATAGCAACAGTCTCATGACAAATCATAGAAATTACAGTCACTTTGTTCTGTAATAAAGAAGGCCTTTGATATTGCTATAGGCACCACCTAACCCAGCTATAGGTGACGGCTCTATTATAAACGCTGTCTTTTGGGGTTTATGACTCAGCAGCGAAAGCATGTTTCTGGTTGAAATGTGGTACAGAAGCTCGCTCTCTTTCTCTGCTGTAAGAGGCTACCTAGAGTGTAATTTTATTCTGACACCTCCCCCCCCCCCAAAATCCATTTGACACTATAACAAAAACTTCTTTTTAAAAAAGCCCACACATTCAGTCTATAATAACATTTCAGGAGCTGGAAAACAGATTTACAAAGAGAGAGAGTTGGACATAGTGTGCTAGCTGAACAGAGTAACGCCAGTCACGTCACATTCTGCCTCCCCTCGTGTGGCATGCTAAGTAGAATGACCCTTTGTATATAAATCAAGAAGTTTTAGTTTTTACAATCGAGCAAAGCCTTTGCATACAGTAAGGGCTATACAGCATCCACTTATGGCCTGATCCTGCACTTCTTAAGAAAGAACGCTGCCCTGCTGAAGTTAATAGTCTTTTTTAAATTTTTTCAGAAGGAAGTACAAGATTGAGCCAATAATTTAAACAAGTAGTTCACTGCTTCATTGAATGCTGTTATCATTAGTTAAGTTGTCAACATCAGGTAAAAATTAAAAAGAGAAATTTCACTCCAGTAGTAAATAAAGGCATCTTGCAGCTGGACATTTTAATTCACATAGCAAAATTTTCTCCTGAAATGATTGCTGGAATATGACAAAGCTTCTCCTCTTATTCCTGTGATATCCAAGGAAAAGTGGAGCATACCTGGTCATTCAAGAGTTCCTCAGGTGGCTGTTTGTATTGTAATTTGTTTTTCCTCAGATACCTTGTTCTTTTACAAATATACCACTGACGTGGTTAAAGGATCCATGAGCTCTAAGTAATGTACTGTGAAGGAGAGAATACTTGTCACTGTGGCAGCTGGTCAGTAGACTTTTAAAGATAACACAACGAGCTGCAAAAATAGAATTTTAAACTTAGGTATTTTCTCTGACCTCATTTTAGGCTGAGCTTGCTGTCTAAGATTCTATGTATTTTACTCCTTGAGATACTAGATATTTCGTCCCTTACCATTTGAATATTGAAAGCCTGAAAAACATCACTGCAAGTGAAGCTGCCTTTTGGGCCTCCCAAGTATATACACAAATTCAGTTTTCCTCACAAATGAATGTTGTGCTTAACCAAATTGAACTGTTTTCATTCCCCTAACAAAGGCTGCCAGGTGCAGTTCCTCTAAGTTCTTGCTGGCTGTTTCCCAGGAGGAGCATCACTGTGTTGACTGTAGAACATACACGTCTGTTTCCAACTAGCCTGTGATAACCAAGTGGGATGTAAATTTAAGTAAATGCAAAAAAGCTACAGTATGTTGCAATAACATTCAAGATCTGACTTCAGCTGACAAAAGCACGGAAATTCCAAGTGAAGATTGCTGCTATGTCCTTACTTCACCTCTTTGTATTTCAGAGTTTCAGGTCCTCAGAACTGTGCACGCTTGGCTATGTACTATGTACAAAATAATGTTCAAAGAGCATTGTCACAATGTCAGACTTTTAAAAATTAGGCAATTTGTGCAACTGTAATTTTGACTCCCTTGTGGGCACAAAGTGGGATAGAATTAAGTAGCCTATCATACACCATTTTTCTCTTTTGCCCCTTCCTCATTCAGGACACAGAATAGATGCCTCTCACAGGAGAAGACAGCTGGTTATTTTAAATCTGCGTGCAGCAAGTGCCCTTTGCCTTATTTATTTATTCATTTAGTGAATAACTACTATTCTTAGGGCATTTGTTATTGTGTTAGTTGATACTTCATTAGCATTAGTGGAATTATTTCTGTGTTTCCTTTGCAAGAGAAGAAATATATTTTCATTTTACTTACGAGGCAGCATGGATTAGGTCTACAGAGGGTCTTGGTACTGCAGTGCTTGAATTTGTGGCAGTTAACATTGAAGAACCTTGCTGCTGGGTGAAATCAATCACAACTAGTTCTCTATCAGGGTTTCCTATATGGTACATGCTGGAAGCAAGTGGAGGAACGGGATCATGTGGGATCCACTCTGAACAAGAAGCTGGCTAAACTTTTCACTGTGAAAGGCCAATGACATTTATGTGACTGAAGTCACAATGACCGGGGCTTAGTGCCAAAGAATCTTGTAAGATGCTGGGCTTGTGTCTGTTGTGTCCCATGAGCAGGTATTACGACTGTTACTGGAAAATTGGCAGATGGACTATGTGCATTTGCCTCAGCCACTACAGTGCTAATTCAGAAATGTTAAGTTAGGTCCACACTGCAAGTTGATAACCAGGACACTGTCAAATAGTCCATTTTGCCAACACAGCTGCATGGGAGGCGTTTCAATGCAGAGGCAGAGCAGGCAGGCAAGTACAGCTGCAAAATTTAGAAGTGTGTCTCTCAACATCCTCAAAACTAACTGAGTTGGAAGGAGCTGCTTGCTCTACTTGGAGTTCACTTCAGTATACTCTTTCATGTTAGATGCCTAAGGGGGCCCCTTTATACAGGACATGAACATTTAAGGGGTAGGAAAAAACATCCTGTCCTTTTCCTATAGTTCAGTGATTAGAAACCCCAAAACTCTGCTTGTGGGGGACCTGGGTTGGTTTCATCCTCTGTCTCTGAACATATAAATTAATATTTTCCTTCACTCGGGGTGTGCTATAACCATCATATGGTTATTACAGCTTCCTTAATCCTAGCCACTGAAATAGTTCAGTTGTGACTGTCTGGGCTGGACCTTTAGGAGTAGAATTAGCTTGCTGGGAAGTATATGCCAAAGTGGTCAGAGATGTTTTGGGAACCTCACTGAGGTAAGAATTTATGGAATGTAAGCACCTCCATAGCTGGAAAGCATCTTGATGAGCAGGCAGTCATTTTGGATTTAAGGATCCTAAGTGTTCATTTTCAGCATCTGAGTCCTCTTACTGGTGTAGTCACTGAGACTTGTCTCAGGTCAGACAAGCAAATCAGTGACAGAGAGCGGGAGTGAGGCTTCAGCATGCAGACAAACACGTCAGAATATGGAAAAATCAACATGGGTTTTTGTAGATAGAGAAGCTTTGTCATAATTATGAAGTTCTTTGACGAAATGGACAAACTGATAAACCAGGGTGATACATTCATTGTAGTGATTTCAAAAGAGCTTTTGGCACAGTCCCTCACCAGCGCTGCAAAAGAACATTAGCTGTCATAGGTTAGGAAGGAAGGCTGTCTTGTGAATTAGTAACTAGCTGAAAAAGAAGGGTTAATGGTGTAGCAATAAATAGTAATTTTTTACACTGCAGGAGAGTTACGATTGGACTCCCACAGGGATTCATGCTGGGACCTGCACTAGTTAGCATACTTAGAAAAGGTCTTGGAAAGAGAGTGAGTAAGGAAGCAGCACAGTTTGCTGCTGATGCAAAATCCTTTACAGTAGTGGAGTATGAAGCTGACAGCAAGGAGTTACAAAAGGATCTCATTCTGCTGAGCATCATGGGTGTTAAACTAGAAGTTGAAATTCAGTCTCAATAAATGAAAAGTAATGCATACAGTCAAAACCACTCTTAATTATATGTGCCTAGTGGTAAGTTCTACATATGCTGTTATTGCTGAAGAAGGAGTTCTTGGAGTCCCTGTAGGTAATTCTTTGGAAACGTCATTTCCAGCTCCAAGTTAAAAATACTGGGAATTATTAGAAAAGGAAGACAGAATGGAGCAGAAAACGTTGTGACATCTTTGTGTAGATCAGTGGTATGGACATATCTAGAGAACAGTATGAAGCTCTCGTTTCCCAGCTCAGAAAGAAGGTAAAGGTAGAAAAGAATAATAAAACATAGAGAATGGTTTCCATTTAAAACATGACTACCAACACTTGGACTTTTCAGTTTGAAAAAGACAAAAGTGGCAATGCCTGGGTGACTGAGGGAAGATGATTGAATTACACAAAATGGTGGCTTGTGGAGAGAAGGTAGGGAGCTCTCATTCACTTTTTCTAGTAAGTGGGCACACGGGAAATAATGGACAGCAGGTTGAAAACAACCAAAAGGTAGTCTTTTTTTCAGATGCTGTAGAACTATAAAGTATGGAGCTTACTGTTTCCAGAACTGTGGAAGCTATAACTATCATTACTTTCAAAAAGGGACTAAACTCAAAAGGGAAGCAGTGCATTGGCAGCTAGTAAATGGAATGGAATACGGTGGCCTTTGGTTCAGGTTTTCCCTAACCAATGATTTACTGAAAACTCCAAATATATATCAATAAGGATTGTGCTATACCTGACCTGTTCTTTATACTCTCTTCCTGACTGTTTAGTCCTGGTCGTTAAGATCAGAAGTGAGTTAGGCATACCTGTGTAGTCTGATACAGTATGGCCATTTTGCAGCTAGTACAGGAGAGAGACACCAAGATGGTCAGGGGGCTGGAAAAATGGTGTATTGTGGAAGACTGAGAGAACTGATATTGTTCAGCCTTAAGGAGGCAGCTAAGGGAAGATCTTACGGCTGCTGTCTGCATAGAAGACCAAGCCAGATTCTTCTCAGAGGTGTGCAGTGATAGGCCGAGGGGGAATGGACACATGTTGGAACATGGAAAATTCTGCTTAGATACAGAGATTTATTTATTTATTTATTTATTTACTTACTTATTTATATCATGGAGGCAGTCAAAGAATGGAACAAGTTACCCAGAGAGGTTGTGCAACCTCCTTCCTGGGAGATACTCAAAGCTTGACTAGAAACGGTCCTGAGCAATCTGCTCTAACTGGACCCGCTTTGAGCAGTAGGTGGTCCTAGGTGGCCTCCTGAGGCCCACTGCAATCTACATGGTTCTGTCTTCTTAAGATAGGTTCTTACCATGTGCTAGTGCCCTAACTATACATTTTTCCGTACAGTATATTAATAGACAAAAGTGGAATATATTTGGTCTGGGTTAACTAATATATATTAAAACTCAGTGCAAGAACACAGTGGGGGCAAGACACTTTGGATTTGCCATAAAGAAAGCAAGAGTCAGCTATGGTACTTTCTGTCTAGTGGCTTGACAGTAGTCATTAAAATACTTTGTAAAAATACGTCAAGAAGAGGAGTTGTTTGTCAGGGTGCAGCTATAGCAGGAGTCAGTAAATGGTACTGTTGTCCACGCTTACAGTTTTTGTTTTTTACTTCCAGTGTCTTCTTTAAACAAATGATATATAATTAGTTTGTCAGACACTGAACGATGGGGAAGAGTATACGTAGTATACTGCCATGTCACACGATGTCATTTTGTAAGTACATATTCTCTGCATCTGGATCAAACCTGTCTCCAACAAGAACGCCAGTAAAAAGATGTTCTTCACCTTGATTTCTCTAACTAGGGTCAGTGCTTCTTGGTATTTGGGTTAAGATTTTTAAAAGATAATACAGTGCTGTTTGTGAATGACTGCTTCAGTTCAACAGTTGGCATGCATGGCATGAACAAACAATTCAGACCACAAAAATACCCAAAACTGTCCATGACTCTTTTCTCCTGTAATAAGAACTTTTATTTGTAAGATGCAGACTCTGCTAGAGCTCTGCTGCTGAACCGACAGTGTGTTCACCAACAATACTGATGGAATAAGCTGAGTCCTATAGTTTTAAAGAATAAATGCACTTCAACTTAATTGCAGTCAGGCCTGAATAAAAATTAAAGGGTTTGCATGTCTGCTAGTCTATATGTGGGTAGAAAGGCAGTGAGGTTAAGATAATAGGCTCAAAATGTATTCTCAGAAAACATTTAAAACCACAGCAGGGTGTGATTGTATGCAAATAAGTATTTTTGCAATAGCAGATTAAACACCTTATGGAATTTGTATGGAAAAGTGCATGCTTGTACATGATGCAAAGTATGATTAAGGACCAGTGTGTGCAGTTTTTGCCTTTGGTAAAAAATTAAGGCAGATTTAAATCAATTGATGGTTTTCTCAGTCTTTTCACAGTGTATGTTGTAAGTTACGACGGGTGACTACTAGAGAGAAAATGTTATAAATATCACCACTTTTTCCTTGGGCCTGCATCCTTACAAGAATAAGTCCTGCTACGGTTTCCAGTCAGGAAAAGCATTGCAGTACCAGAAAGTCTGGCTGTAGGATGGCAACATACAGGATCTGAGACAGTGAGAATAGAAAACTGGCAAATTGATGTAAACTTTTACTAGAACAGCTATTACTGGTCCGTATTTTGCCATCAGCTTACAGAATTAATTACAGAATGACTTACAGAATAAATAATACTGTTTTTATGAAACCTCCAAAGTATCTTTTTGATGCTTTTCATGAATGGATGGATTAATCACTCCAGGTTCCAGGACTACATTTAAATAAACTTTTTTTTCATGCTCAGAGATTGTTAAAATGACTCTGAGGGGACATGGTGCCTATAGGGGCAGCAGGTACCTTCACAAAAATGTATAGTTAGCAGTGGTGGAAAGACCTGCATTGGCATAGGCAGATCATCACTTCTCTACTTGGTCATCTGCATAACTAAGGGACGTTGTGGTTGGCAGAATAACTGAATTGTCTTTGGGAAATGGTCTTTACTGTCAAATTCTAATTTACATTACATACCAGAGTTATGTATCTGCCTTTCTGAAATTCCTTTCTCTAACACACAAGTTATTGTGTCCTGTGCAATGAGAGAGAGATCCTGGCTTTTTCAAGAAAATTGCCTTTTGGTGTGTTCAGGAAGAACGTTTAAAGGAACATTTGAAGTTGCAACCTGACTTTTTTCCCCTAGCAGTGATAGATCTGACTTAGCAAAATCAGATATAATCATGTTTGTTTTCATCCAGTGTTTTTTGTATCTGGAGTAGAAAAGATAAAATAAATTACTTCAAATTAACTTTGATGTAAATAGTGAAGTACATTGGACCCACAGTGACCTTGTGCAGTTTCTCTGGGGTGGATGTATTAATTTAATCAAGAAGTGAAAGCTTCTCTGAAGAAGTCACCTTGTCACGTTGAAAAACAGTGAAACACTCTCTTTCTGTCTTCCAAAACAACTCTGCCTGCTCAGCAGTAAATATGTAGAGGGAACCCAAGCTCACACTGGCAGGATCACTCTTCTTTCCTGCCTCTTAATCATAATTTGTTAGTGAAAGCAGTGGTCAGAGAAAGTGCAAGATCAACAGTTCTGAACACTGGTGCAGCAGGCTTCCCTCTCATTCGTTCATGTGCCTTTGTCCCATGTACTCCAAAATCACAACTAGACGTGAATGGATAACTGAGCATCGTGATTTATACAGACAGATGAAAATCAGAGGACTGTGAAAGGACTGTATCACCTACCCTTCTCTTGAAGGGTCTCACGCCTGCTTGGGGGAAGGCTCAGCTTATGAAGCTGCTGCTGAACTACTGATCACCGCCTGATGTTTTAAGAGAAGAACAACATAAATGCCAGGGGTTTTTTTATTTCTCCCCACTATATAAGGAGTGGGCTCCTTCAGGAAAGCAAGAACCTTCTTACCATGTGGGCAGAAACCACTAAGTAAGGGTAGCGGGCCATCCAAGGTGAGGAACCACTCCAACCCTTGAAAAAATAACTTTTAAAATTAGAGCTGAGACAGCCAACGTAAAAAGTCTATGAGATAACGTTGGGCATGTTCCCTCAGAACAGGCATAGAAGAACAGATGAAGTACGGCAAAGCAGAATTACTGGTAATGGAATAGAAAGCTGCCTTTACAGTGCCTCATTTTGCAGCCGGTATATTATTTCTCAATTTCAGGACTGCCTAAATTCACACATAAAGCTGGTATAAGCAAACTACATAATTGCTTGAAACAAGGGAAATAAAAGCAGACTTGTTAATTTAATGGCATTTTAAGCAATAATTATTTTAAGCAGAAATAATTAGATTTCCCTTCAATTACATATAATAGCATATATTTTAAGCCAAATCAAGGACAGAATCAAAATGTATACCAACATTATTCTCTCATGCAGAAACAAGTATGGGGAAGAGTCTGAAGGATGGAGACCAAGGAGGTCCTGCTCATGGAATTTTTTTCAAAGCAGTGTGACTCAGGCGGGACTAGCTAACCCTAGTGTAGAGAGGTATTTGTCCCACTGTGTTTGTTTTTCCATACTGCCTGTTGGCAGGAGGAGAGAAAAATGACAGAACAGTTTTTGCTTCAATGAGACATTAAAAAAAAAGGCTTGCGTTGATATTAAAGAACCCCAAAGAAATAGATCGTCAAGATGAAGTGAGAAAAGCTGAAGTTTAAGAGTCTTCCACTCTTGGGGAATTTCATTCCGCTGCCGAGAAAGCTCACGGAAAGCCCCCTCGTGGAAGAGACCTTCATTGTGACAGAAGAACCAAACTGGTAACTATGGACCATAGCTGATCTTTGATGTTTTTTTCCTTCTCTCTCTGTCATACCCCTGGCCTTTCCTGAGATGTTCAAATAGTTGCTCTTCATGTTAGAGCTCAGGGCAAGCTGCATATCCTGATCTTATTTATGTCCCACTTGTCAGTGCAAACCTCTGTGAAGCAGCCTGAAGTATTTGGGGTTTTTTGTTCTACATTCACAATTGGCGGGTGGGTGCAGGCTTATTTTGTCAAAGTAATGAAGCAAGATGCTTAGAGTTTTTGTTCTTATTTTTTCTTCCCAAGGCTACTTAGTTCTGTACCAAACAACTGCATGCCCACTCCAACCCCTAAAGCAAAGCCTTTTTGATACAAATGGGAGATTTTCAGAGAATTTTGGCTCAAGTCTTATTTCCATCTCTCCTTTTTTAAAACCATAAGCACAATTTTCATGCAAGTGACTTCCAGGAATACTGATTTTTTAAAAGAAGACTATTTTGTTAAAGATGGTGAAATGCATAGACAGCAGTCGCTTCATTTATCCACGATAGTCAGACTGAGTTGTGTTGCCACAGGATGAGAACTGTACTGAATGCTTCTTCAGTTCTTAGTGGTTGAAGGGTATAATTTTAGAGCTGAAAGACATTGCTTACAGTTCAAGTAATGAACTGCAATTTATTATACCACCCGTCCTATATTGCCCATTTAGATTGAAGGCCTTCAGGCCTGGAACTCTGCCTGCACATTTTGCATGTACAGTATTCTCAGGATATGATATAAATAATAATATATCAGCAGTGGAGGGAATAGCCCAGTGGAGCAATCCACAACTGAGTGAACCTCGCAGATATTATGGAGCATGGCCAGCATTACTTCAAAAACATTTTTTTTTAGACAAAGTCAGTCAAATGCCTAAATTAAAATCCCACTCAATTGCTTTGATCTTATCAGATGCAGTATCTGTATGTTCATTTAATAAGCCTCTCATGCATTTTATCTTTATGCTTAATTTAAATATGAGAAGCAAACACATTTTATATAGTTGTTATTCTCCAATTGCTACAAAAGCTTCTTAGAATCTTTGATCATGAGAATGTTATTTCAAATCCAGTTCTGCTTCACAATTACAAAGTGTCTTTACTGAAGTTAGTTTGGATGCAATTCTAGTCCAAGTGGAGTAAACCACACTCAATCCTTGAAAAACAGACATGACTACAGAGCAGTAAAGAGATCAGAATGCACCCAAGTAACTGAGATGATTTATTTGGTGGAGTGGGGTGGTTAAGGCAGAAATTCTACCCAAAGCTGTAATGGTAACAAGTTAAGTGTCTGACACAATGCATCAAGGATTTAGCATTAGATGCAGTTTACAAAATGTAACTATTATTAAAATACTGTATATCAGCTTTTTTTTTTTTTTTTTTTGTATCAGGAACACTACAGGAGAGATTCAGCCATGGGGTTTTGGTTTTTTGGGGTATTTTTACACAAGGCCACAGAGAGGTGACACAGGTATAATGGCTGCTAACCAAGTTCAGCATGCTTGTGTGTGGACAGCTGTTAGATGATTACAAAATGTATTCAGAGTTGTCACAATCTCTAAACTTAGGTAAGAATCTGAAGCTAGCACTCTACAGCATCAGTGTCAGATAAAGCTCTGGAATTAACAGCAGAAGCAAAAACAAGTTATAGTTCGCTTTTGGTTTATAGATCCTTTCTCCTTATGCTCCTTGTTGAGTGGTGAAGAAGCTGTAGCATAGAACTGAGGAGGGAGATGGAACTTACAAAGGGCAAATCTTTGGGCAAATGTACAAAGCACACTACAAGAAAATACTGCGAAGTCAACAAGAGAGCGTACGGTAGCAATGGCTAGATGGCAAATTCAAAAAATCGTTTGTTTAAATTTATGCATAGGTATCTATCAGGCTTCCAAAAGCCTTAGCTTAATACTTAAAAAGGAATGCTGTAAAGTCTAACTATCATGAAATATAAAACATTACTAAACTGGCCTTTTTCTCAAGTGGCCCTTCTGCTATGAAAGTGTGCTTCTTCATTTACTGATTTATTACCTTCATTCACCAGAGGTCTGATTGAAACCCACTGACTTCACAACAATTGAACATCAGGTTTATTTAGTGAAGTACTAACCATTTCCAGTTGCAAATGCAGAGGCAAGGCACTTGCAAACATTTAGTACCATACAGGGTCAGATTAGACTGTGAACAAACTTTAATTAAAATTCACTTTTCAGACAATGAAACCATGAAAAGTTTTACTGCTTTTCCATTTTAAAATACACATACTGTGTCAGCCTGTTCCAAGAAAGTAACACTGAAACGCATACAAATTAATTTAATCATCTTTACAGTTATGACTTTGTTTCTGCCTTTTATCCTTGAGGGGAAAAAAAAAAAAAGCACTAGAAAGAATTCGCAGCCTTAGAATTGTACCTTCTCTATCCTCAGCAAATGCACAAGGACTAGGACTCATTGCTTGTTTATTAATAAAAAGTAAGCAAAACTCAAAACACAGCTTATTTTAAATTCAGCTAGACTGCCTTAGCTATTTCAAATTGCAGACTTGTGACTGCTAAATACTGTAGAATGAATCTAGCAGGAAACAGGACTAGCAGACTGATCAGTGATGAGATACTCAAAGAGTATGAGAGGAGCAGCATGCCTGGCAGTTGACTGCGTACCAAATCAGTTTTGCACTCTGACATTGCCCGTGACGTGCTGTCATGATCCAGGGCAATTCCCATGTTCATCTAACACTGCAGTTCCTGGCTGTTGCTGATACGGAGTAAAAAAAAGAATTCAGACCAACCACAAAGCTTTGCAAAGCAATGGATGCTTTGATCATTTCCAAACACTACGTAGGAGGGTGGCAGAGTCCAGTCTGTCTAGTTTAAGTGCCTATCCTGTGTCTTGCCTCACCATGCAAATGTGTCTAACCTGTAGCAAGTAGGAAAAAAAATCACTTCTGATTTGTCCAATATATACATTTCTTCTACAATCACTAAGAAGGTGTGTGACTTCTGAAGGTAATGGGAAATTAATTCCATCTCATTTAGACATGTTCATTTACTAAGGATCTAACCCTTTTCTGAGATGGTGGCTTTATTCAGCTTGGAAAAAAGTGCTCAATTTGTTTTTTCCAATGCCCTAATTACCAAGTGAGGTTATGGTTTTCCTTCACCTGTTCCCTGGCCAGCCCTAGAGAAGTCTTGCAGAGCTGACTGTCTGCAGCTCACTGCGAACAGCAGCGGTGGAGAGTACTTTCATGACCTCATGGTTAAGAACTTCTAAAGCTGTGAGATGCAGATTCAACCTTCCTCAGGAATATTTAGTTTACAGTGTAAATTCTTTAACTACTACATAGACTTCCATACAGAAACCAGGAAAAAACACCAAAAGTTAATTGCAAGCCCCTCAAACCTAACTTTTCAAGGTTCTCCATATCACCTACTCAGAGTTCAGGTGGCTTAAGATCTGAATGGAGCTTTAGATGGGACATGGTTATCACTAATTAGGACTGCGATTAAAAACAAAAAGTACCTGGATTAATTCTTGCTTTAGTAAACGTAGATGGGGAAAAGGAGCCACATACTAGCCCTGCTACACTAAACAGACTTAGCACATGGAATGGCAGAGCGCTGCTGTTCATTCTCCAAATTTTAAGTCCAAAAGCTGTCACCCTTGTTACATGCATAGAGGCATAAACTTTGTTGGTTTTGCCAAGTCAGAATGCCTGCATTTACCCAGCGTGCTAGTGCTTAAAGATGCAAGCTTAGAAGCCATGATTTAACTGTGAAATGTTTTCAAATCTTTTGTTTGGAGTCATTAAACTGAGGTGCAGTTTTGTCTGATCAGTCCAGCAGGTGAAGAAGACTTTTCGTAGCCATATGTCTTGTTTCTTGATCCTGTGAATAAAGATAGCAGCATGTTTCACTGAGAAACTTACAAGCGTGTTCCACCTTGCATTCTAATAACATTCTAGATCAGAGGTTAAATGAAATCGGCTATTTTTTTTAACTAAAGCTGAATTGTAGACTGTGAAAAAATGTGAGATTTGCCAGACATTGCAGAATTAGACATGGAAGAAAAAAAGCTATTGATCACTTCAGGCGAAAGTATTCGCAAAGCAGAAGCCAGTAGATCAGATGAAATTTGTTTCTGTCCTAAAGTACAGAATTCTCCACAATTGTGGGAATAAGTGCCAGCCACTCATTTAATACATGGCCACCTTAAAAAGTATACTAATTATCAGGAAGGGAGTAGGACAAATAATGCATATTCCAATGCTAATGAGTTCTTTATATGGCCTAATCACTAGACACTCAAGTTTTTTCCTATGAAAATTGAAATGTAAATTTTAATTTTGGATGTATTAGCTATTTGCATAGGTAAGACTTTACTAGAAACTTACATGATTTCGTGTTCTAGCTTAAAACATTTTAAAATGGAAATAGTATAAATGTGTCATAAATGAATGTTAAAATAAATCCCAACCAGTTCTATCATGATGCATATATAACAGGAATTTCTCGTTGTTGCTATTTTTTTTTTTTTACCATCCTAATTCTCTCTTCTTCCCCTTAAGTTAAGCTGTTCTTCCCTACTGTATTCAGGAAAATCAAAAGTTTCAACCTACTTGGAAGTCAAAGGTTTATTCATAGTGTTCATTAAGCAGTAAGTAGTCAAAGAAGCTTATTAACTCTCTTAACATTAAGTAAGTTTAAAAAAGTAAGTAATTTTACTTGTGGAAAATCCTGCCATTTTGTACCTGCAGTTGTGTGCAAGCAAAGTATGCAGTCCAGTAGAGTACCTAAGGTATGTTTTGTTCATTCATACTGTCACACAGTCTTGGCCTGAAAAGGCAAAAAACCCCTAAAAACAGCCCCAGAGATTTGTATTTTGAAAACTGCTTCCCTTGCCAAATGAACAAAAATTGCAAACAAACGTTCACACTTTTTTTTGCTTCCTGGCACAGCACATTCCATTTGCTCACAAGGCTGCTTAACAGTTTCATAACATGCAAGAGAGAGTTTGGCCATCTCTATAGAAACAAATACAAGTTGTCTAATCAGATGACCAAGTCTCAAAGCAAATGAGATTAACCAAAGATATCACAGATCTGCCAAAATCCTAATAATTAAAATGCTGTTGAGACTGGAGAATATTTTGGACATACCTGCCACCTGGTGTTTGGAAAACAACTTTATGTCTGAAAACAACCTGAAAGGCTCTTAAATCTGTATTCCCATTATGAAGCAAGCAAACACTGATGTATTTAATACGGATTAAATGCATAAGCAGCAAAAGTGTCTTTAGGTTGGTGTTATTACCAGCATCTGTCTAGAAAGAAAAGGAGCAGAGTGACTTAACGGTCCTTCCAGTCCCATCTCTACTAACCACAAAAATTCTCAAGTAAATCTTTGAATTAAGTGTATTTATACATCTCCTGTCAGATAATGGCACTTTTGATGAGAAATCTCCTGGGCACAGCCTTATACAACTTCAGTCTAACTGTAAACTACAGTGTGACAAACCCAAAGGCAAAGGAAAGAAGTAAGTTATATGAGATGGAGCTAGGTAAAAAAAGGACTAGCGATAAATAATACTGGGTAGTAAGTGAGTAAGCGGTCAGTGTCTGAAATTACTGTGATGGCTATTAATGTGTCTTAGCTAAAATACTTAAAACCCCCAAGTCTTTCTAGTGGAAGTGGCAATGACAGTAACTACATTTTGCATGTTTGATGCCTGAAGAAAACATTCCTCACTGGCAAAATTGGTAACAGTAAGCATATAAACTGAGATAAACCATATTTTATCTTTACCTACCAAAGGGTTACTTCAAGACGAGCCTAAAGGTTCAGTCTAGGCAATTGGACAAATTACTGTGCAATTCAGTGATACCAAACTGTACCTATAGCACAATGAGGAATTTTTTTTCCCTCCTTTCCAAAGCAAATTTAAATACATCTGCGTTTCACAATTATAACTCAGGATGAAACCACAGTCTAAAGTCAGTCGCAGCAATATAAGTAGCTAGCATTTAAGTTAGCACCCCTGGCAAGCACAAACTGTAACTATTTGTCTGGAATCACGTCTTCGTAGGGCTGCCAAAAATAAAGCGGAGTGTAGTGTTTGGGTTTTTCTTGTTCTTCAAGGCAATGGAGGTCAAATGCAACTGTGTCCCCAGGTGCCCCACTCTATTTCAGTTCTAGTAACCTTGAAAATGATAGGCAACACTGTATTGTACATTTACTGTGTACACATGCTATCTCAGGTGCTTTCATCAACAGCTCTTTTAATGGCAGAACACACAGGTCCAAACATAACCTATGTATTAACTGAGAACCATGCAGTTGCACGTAGAGAAGGTAGCTATAGGTTTACTTGTCAAATGCAGGGAGGTTGGTTTTTTTCACATTCTCAAGCCAAAATCCTAAACTGCTTAATTATCATGAACTTTTCCCAGAATTTAATTACTGCCTAATACAGGGCTCAGTTGCTTTCTCATCTGAAGAAAGTATTTTCTAATGAAAACACAGAACATAGTAAGGAACTTTGTAAAGCAGATATTCTTCCTGTTTTCTATCAACAGTAACTGCTCAGCACAGACAGATGTTAGCACTATTTTCTTGCCTTAGTATTGACAGGGCAACCTAATCACTCTTGTATGATCTTTACTGAGAGCACAAAGGAAAAAAAAATACAAAAAGTTGAAAGAAAAACTGGGGGGGGGGGGGGGGGGGGGACGACGGACACACGACCCACTAACCACAAACAAAAATTACATCACTGGTCTAGCATGTTGATGGCTACTAGCAGTGGAGCCAGGATCATTGCTTCAATAAAGCTGAATACTAGACTGGTTATTGGATGTTACTAAAAATGTAAACAAAAAGAATGCTTTAGGCTCTGTCGTGGTTTAGCCCCAGCCAGCAACTAAGCAACACGCAGCTGTGCGCTCACTCCCCCTGCCCCAGTGGGATGGGGGAGAGAATCGGAAGAGTAGGAGTGACAAAAACTCCTGGGTTGAGATAAGAACAGTTTAATAATTGAAATAAAGTAAAATAGTAGTAGTAATAATAACAATAATAATAGTAATAATAATATACAAAGCAAGTGATGCACAATGCAGTTGCTCACCACCCGCCGACCGATACCCAGACAGTTCCTGAGCAGCAATCGCTGCCCCCCAGCCAACTCCCCCCAGTTTCTATACTGAGCATGATGTCATATGGTATGGAATAGCCCTTTGGTCAGTTTGGATCAACTATTCTGGCTGTGCCCCCTCCCAGTTTCTTGTGCACCTGGCAGAGCATGGGAAGCTGAAAAGTCCTTGACTAGCATAAGCAGTACTTAGCAACAACTAAAACATCAGTGTGTTATCAACATTCTTCTCATCCTAAATCCAAAACACAGCACTATGCCAGCTACTAGGAAGAAAATTAACTGTATCCCAGCCAAAACCAGGACAGGCTCCTACGAAAATGTTGGATTCAAAAGGTACTGCTCCATTCTTTTTTGGTCTGTTCAAGCCTGTTGCAGCAGCTCTGTTCTTGTTCGTCACAGCTCTTGCAGAACCTATTTAATATTCTGTCTGAGTTACTCTACATTAGTATTATTTTAAGTGACAAATATGAAGATAATAATGTTGAATACAACCTAGTATCACCAAAACTGTGCCTTCCATTCCCATTTTTGTTTCAGCATGCACAAATGGACCTTAAAAACCTCCTCAGGAAATGGAATAAATCTGCAAGAAGCTAAGAGAATACATGTGGAAGCACTCACTTTGTGCTAACCCTATTATATTTTTCCTTAAAAATCTGCTGATGATTGTCAAAGACAAGGAAGCAGCCAAACAAACACTTTGAGTAATAAGGTATCATAAAATAAAGTTGTATTTTTTTAACTCATCACTGAAAAGTGTTCTTTCAACCTTAAAATATGTAATATACTGTGGGCCATGCAAGTCTTATTTACAATGCACAGCTCTGAAAATGGCACATTCCACTGTACTGAAATTGCGTAGCACATTCTTCTTCAGCTACTGCGTAAAAGGAAATTGGCTACTGAATCAGTAAACCAAACCAGTTAGGTAGCCAGAAAAATTTGGCTAATCGCAGTGCTAGGAAGGATCTGTGCGGACACCACTGCTACAAGCCGTTCCTCAATCTATATGTATATATATAATACCATAAACTAAATATGCCAAGTTTTAACAGTTATTTTTCTTAATGAAAAACTTAAGTCTGCGTATTGTGTCAAAACTGTTTCAGTTCTAAATCTTTACCAAGCCATGGTAAGAGCCAATCATCAGTTGTTTCAAATATGAAGAAATTAGCGCTTTGTTCTCAAAGCATTGATAATATTGTTTTCTATGGGGGAAGGGATGTGGGATGTTTGATTCTCTAGTAGAGTTTACTGCAACACGGTATCCTGAAGCAACAGAAAAGATGTCCAAGCCTTTTCAAAAACTGAGGTAGCCCCATCTCTATCAGACTCTTTTACCTCTGCAAATGGAGGGGGAAAAAAGAAAAAAAAAAAAGTTACAGGCAAAAGATCATGTATTGATTTTTCAGGGGAACACTTGCTAGTTATTTAAGAATAAATGCAGTACAGTACAAATATTAAACAAACTTCTACAAAACAGGACCAGAATGATTTCCTGCTTCTGTGCATAACTTGTGTAATTGATGCATTTATATGCGTTAAAGCAGATGTGGGGCTAGAAACACTTATCTGTAGATATGCAAGTTATTTTAAATCCTGTTTTCACAAAGTTTTTTCACTGTGCTGATAACAGACAGACATGGAGACATCACTGTAACCAGACTTAAGCAACTTGCATACCATTATATTTAACCTCTGCCTTAAATCAGGGTATGCTATTTACAATTGTTCTTGAAGCCCACAACTGGACAGAGACAAAAAAATACTAAAATAAAAAAAAATGTGTTTTATTTTCAGCTTTAAAGATGCATCTCTAAACAATCTGTAGAAAAAACAAGTAAAAAAAGTAAACACCAGCATTTTGTAAAATCACATTGAACTAATACAAGATAATGCAAAGTTTTCATATACCACTCAAATGCAGTTTAAAAAAAAAAAAAAAAAAAAAAAAAAAAGAGTAGTCTGGTCTCCAAGACCCCTTCTACTTGAAATGAATCATTAAGAACCCACAGATTTTAACTATAAAACAAGGATACATTCTTTCTTTTTTCTTCCATTTATGAAGTCAATTGCCACACACTTCGATCATTTGCAAGTGAAATTCACGTAGCCTCAGTTACGGAATTCAAGAGAACACATACAATTCCATGATTGAAGTTCCTCCATTTTCAGTGTAGGCTCTTTATCAAGTCAACACTCATCACATATCTTTAGACTGATCATCTTCTTCAAGTTTTCTGATTTCATTCTTTAAACAGTTGATGGTTTCACGACTTGCTTTTAGTCTTTCTTTAAGCTCAGCAATTTCAAAACTAGTTTTCTTTTTGGCAGCTTCCAGCTTTTCCCTGGTTTTCACTTCGAGATCTGCAACTGTGGTGGTGATAAAGAAAAACAGATATTGCAAGTACCATGAAAAGATTAATTTTTTTTTTTTTTTAATTGCAACAGTAGTTTGGATGGTGTGTGTCCTGAAAAAGTCTATTACTGTTAGCTTTAGACATCCAATGACAGTAGTCAAAAATGTATCAAACACACCCCTCCCGGGGAATTAAAAGGAAAAAAAAAAAATAGAAAAAAAGAAGTTTGTTTTGTGGCCTCATTCAGCCCATCAATTTTGTGGATGGAGTTATATAATTCACTATATCATTTTCCACAGTTTTTTTAAAGATTAAGCAGGAAAAAAAAACCTGACATGGTGACAGCAAATAAATGGGAGATTACAGAGAATTACAGATAATTTATATGTGGTGCCCAGTGACAGCACGTGAGGCCATGGGCACAAACTGAAAGACACAGAAGGTTCCCTCTGAACATCAAGAAAGGCTTTTTACTGTGAGGGTGACCGAGCACTGGCACAGGCTGCCAGGGAAATGGTGGAGTCTCATCTGGAAAGGCATTCAAAAGCCATCTGGACACTGTCCTGGGCCACCTGCTGTAGGTGGCCCTGCTTGGGCAGGGGGTTGGCCAAGATGACCTCCAGAGGTGCCTTCGCACCTCAACCATTCTGTGGTTCCTTTTCCATGTACTGTAACCACTTTCTACTCTCCATCTCATTGGAGTTTAATTCTCTGTATCTAAAAGATTTGGTGTTGCTGCCTTTGCTTTTATGAATATCTGACATTAGGACATCTCAATCTGGTTTACTGAGTTGTCTTTTTTTTTTTTTTTAGTTGTTCATGCACAAGTTTTTGGAAGAAGCTGCTAAAGCCAACAAATCTATGGAGGCCACAGATATCCCTTCTTATACATTACATAATTGTGGGCAGTAGCAAAAAAAAAAAAAAAAAATCTTAATTTCTATCTGCTTCAGCAGCACACTTTAAGGAAATATATAAAAAAACCCGCAACACTAAAAATTTCTATCTATGCTCAGGAGAAACATCCAGGAATTTTAAGTGAGAAAAGATTAAATTCGGACTTTTTTACAATTCAAATTATTAAACATTTTCTACATGTAAACCATAACAACATGCAATATAACAAAAATCCACCTCAAGACTGGCTAAGTAGCTCACCTGTCCACGCAACTGAACAGATGTAAGGCAAATCAGAACCCTAACTTTGCAGACCTTCAAACTCATAACCACTCTTAGCTCTAGGTATTCACTGTCTAAAAATACCTGACATTAGTTGTCAGGGGAACATGCACATAAGCCAAAGGCTTATCTGTAGTCTGAGCCAGACTACAATGGCATTAGCGTCTGTAACTAACAAGGTGGGATTTGGGCTCAATAAATAGCACATTTGCTTTCTGAGAGTAGAAGGTAAGAGATGAAATTCAGAAGATTAGAACAGAAACAGTCATTAAATGCATTAAATTTTATGAATCCATGTATTTTCATTGCATTTCTTTAATGTCCTTACTATTCTGGTTTATATTTAAAGACAGATTAGATAAGGACACAAAGAACGTTAAAGCTATACTTAAGAAGTGTTATGAAATGGCCTACAGTTAAAGAATTAGAAGGGAAAAAGACAGGAACAGCTTTCAGACACTACTCTATCCCAAAAGGGTTGCTCCTTTGACTAAAACCACTAACTGTTCCGTATTTCAGTGCTTAAAGTGTGATCCTTGCTTGCAGTTAACATCCCAATGAGCTGAACAGCACTTTATCACAAACACAGTGGCCTTAAGTTATCCTGTTTTAACTCATTTCAAAGATGTTAAACTAGACATAGATCATGCCATCACTCTTCACACTGAGTTATCTGTAATTCTTTCAGCAGGCATACAGATCAGAAAATGTTAAAAATTTTCAAGTATTATTATCTTCGTAGAAGTTGAAGCTAATTTAACGCAAAAATATAATTTTTAGCAGCATCCAAATCCATTGAACTGCTACAGCCCAGAAAAAACAAAACCAACTGTTTATTTCTAAAATGAAAATATTTTAATTTTCAACTTACATTCTGTTTCATGCTTATAAGCACCTAGCGTTAGCTGACGAGACGTTGTTAAGAGCTGCTGCATCATTGCAGTAGGATCTTGAAATATCTAACGAAGGAGAAAAATATGTGGTATCACTAATACTCTTCAAAATAAAGTGAGGATTACATTAAAAATTTTCATACCATTTCATCATAGAATTCAGAAACTACAGTTTTCTTTCCCAGGATGGCATTGGTATCAGACTGAAAAAGCTTCAGCAAGTGATACAAGGTTACCTAGACAAAGACAGAATTTTATTAGCTTGACAATTGTAGGGAAATACAAATCATCTTCTAGATATCAACAAGTAGTATCTGTTCTTACTAAACGATTGTACAGGATTTAAAAATCTTTTAGGGATGCAAAAAATGAAGGTCATATAACTTCAGTAGAATTACTTAAACTTAATATTCAGTGTTAAACACACCAACTGTCCAAAGGCTTCTTGAGACAAGTGGGCAAGTGGTTTAGGATTGGTGTACAAAAACTACTAAGAAGACCTTCTCGTAAGCATTTCCAAATAGATGACTTAGTTCAAGCCGACTTTCCCAATTAATCAGTTAGAAAGCGCTTTCTGTGACCTCGTCATCCCTTCTTGTGAAGGAAAAACACCAGTGAATAGCTTTTCATTGAAATTTCTCTCTGTGGAGTTACTCTTCCATTCTTGCGCTGCACATGGCAGGAGCTGGAGAGGAACAGAAGCCCTCTGTCCAGCCCCGAGGGACCGCTGACCACACGGACCATGGCCTGGGAAGAGGGCACGCAGCCCACAGTTCTTCCCTGGCACAAACGGGCTCATGAATGGTCACGGAAGAGAGGGATGGTGCCTTACTCCGGTTGGTCCTTCCTGGAAAGGAAGAACACGACAGGCACCGAAACAGCCTTCCAAGAACAGCAGGGAAAAAAAAAAACAAAATAGCACCCAACCAACTTCAGGACAGCTTGGTCAAGCTGTGAACAAAATTAGTATGACAGGTCAGGGTGCTACTGAGCATGATGGCGCAGGAAGACCCTTCTAGTCTAGTATCAGTTCTCACATATTCAAGAAAACCATAAAATTCAGTTTTCCCCTCATTAGGCAAAGAATTGCTAAAGCAAAAGGATCGCTGTAGTTCATGCGACAGAACTCAAGTCTTTCCAGAGATAAGCATCCCCTTCCCCTAAAGTATAGTAATTGAGTTTCCTACCTAAACCTGGATAAAGAAACCTGCAAGATATATCCAAAACACAGGATGGGAAGAAAGAAATTAATTCCAATGCTTTACTCAACTAAAGAAGTGTCTTAACCTGTTTTTCTGAAGAAAGAGACTAATGCTAGCATAAGACCTTTGCTGCTTTTTGACTGATTTTGACCAAATCTGATAGACCCAAAAAAAAAAAAAGATAATTAAAATATTCAAATATCCTAGAACTAGGAAGCTACATGGAAGAGAAATCCTCAGTATGTGCTCAAACCAGGTAAGGTGCAACATGCGGTCACGTATTAGTAAATGTCAGAGAAGCCGAGCGCAGGAAAGGCAGTCATGGACGCCAGTAGTAAAGCACAGAAACAGGAAAATGTGGCCAGTCACTAAATACATTTCCTACAAGAACAGGCTTTATTACTTCCACAGCTGACGGGACATAGTTTGACCAGCAATACCCTGCAGCGCAGCTTTAGGCCAACATAATTGGTTCGATAGTGTTAAAAGTTCAATGTACTTACAGGTCTTTCATTTGGATCAATGAAAAATATCTTAATGATTATTTCAAATTCACCCCAGCCTGTTTCGGTGATTTCATACGGCGGTTTGGTGACAACTGCAGAAGGAAACAGAAGTGTGATTACGGGTGATAAAGCCTCCGTGGAACTAATGAAAATCCCAGTTCTAAGAACAAATGCCCAAATGCAAAACCCACCTCTTAAAGGATTACCGTAGCTTTCATGCAACTTGAATTGAATTTTTTTCACATAGGCAGACATATCCTAAAATAGAAACGTCGTTATTTCTCATTATTCACACAGCACACCAAACTACCGTTTATTCATCCATCCCACACGCCTATCATTTCTTCTGACATAGCTACCTTTAAAAGCAGTAGGAAAGCAAGATGGTAAATCCAAGAATTAGTACTGCCACACAGGTCTGTCGTTATTTTGTCCCCACGAATGCTTTCCAGTTTTCCCTGGCCTGGAAGATCACTCCAAAAAAATGTAAGAGGAAAAGTGCCTTCCGTCTCTTTTGCCTTTTTGGGAAACCACCAGGCTTCTGCCCTCTCCTCAGATCCCAGCTTTTTAAAATCCTGACAGCCAGTGAGGGTGTTTCTTGGCCCCCGCAGCAGGGCTTAGGGAGCTGCATGGTCCCTTCCTGCCCACCCTCTCTTCCCACGCCCTGGAGTCCCAACTACTCGGTGCTGGTGAGGCCGCACCTGGAATACTGTGTCCAGGTCTGGGCCCCTCACTACAAGAAGGACATTGAGGTGCTGGAGTGTGTCCAGAGAAGGGCAATGAAGCTGGTGAAGGGTCTGGAGCACAGGTCTTGTGAGGAGCGGCTGAGGGAACTGGGGTTGTTTAGCCTGGAGAAGAGGAGGCTGAGGGGAGACCTTATCACTCTCTACAACTACCTGAAAGGAGGTTGTAGTGAGGTGGGTGCTGGTCTCTTCTCCCAAGTAGTTAGCGATGGGATGAGAGGAAATGGGCTCAAGCTGCGCCAGGGGAGGTTTAGATTGGATATTGGGAAAAATTTCTTTACTGAAATAGTGGTCAAGCATTGGAACAGGCTGCCCAGAGAGGTGGTGGACTCACCATCCCTGAAGGTGTTCAAAAAATGGGTAGACGTGGCACTTTGGGACATGGTTTAGTGGGCATGGTGGTGTTGGGTTGATGGTTGGACTGATGATCTTAGAGGCCCTTTCCAACCTTAATGATTCCTAGTTTTTACTTCCATTAAACAATAATCCAGCCACCAAGCCAGGAAGCATGAAATTAATTATGACTCTACCCTCAATTGGTTTAGTGGTGGACTTGGCAGCGTTAAGTTAATGGTTGGACTGGATGATCTTAAAGGTCCTTCCCAACCTGAACGATTCTAAGAAGCCACAGTGCGAGCGGTGCCTCCCTCCATGACCCAGGACCCGGCACGTTAACACCCCACCTCGTTTCTGTAAGGCTTCACGTAAACGGTCCACTGGTGAGTGTGACCATCTTCTTCTCTTTTCTTCCCAAAATACCGCGCGACGTTTCCATACACGATCGGCTTCACAATGGTAACGCCCTAAAAAAAAAAAAAAAAAAAAAAAAAAAAAAGAAAAGAAACCGGAATCCGCAGGCGTCCGCCGAGCTGCTGGCTGTAGCCCGCCTTAAGCTGGCGCCTCGGAGGCCCCGCGGAGCAGCTCCCGCGCCCCGCCCGCCCGCCCGGGCCGCCGCGGCCGAGCCTCCCGCCGCCGGGGCCGGGCCCGGGGCCGCACCTTCACCCTGCCCCCGGAGTCAGGCCCGAACTCGGCCATTCTCTTGAACATATTGCCCCGGAGGGGGCGCCGCCCGCCGCCGCGCCGCCCGCCCGCCCTCCCGCGCCGCGGCCGCCAGGCCCGGCCCGGCCCCGCCGCAGCCCAGAGGGTGGCGCCCGCCGCCGGCCCGCGCCCGCCATCCCCCGCGGCTTCCGGCGGCGCGCTGGCGTCAGCGCGGCGCGGCCGTGACGCCCGGGCCGGGAGGCCTCTGGTGTGGGGCCGCCGCCGCCGCTCCGGTGCGGAAAAGGGCAGCGCGGGCGCCTTGAAATGGTGCCCCCCGGCTGGCCTGCCTGCGTTCGCGGGCCGCAGCCTGCGCTCTCCAGAGGCGGGGGGGGCGGGGGGGAGGAGCCTGTAAAACACGAAAAAAAGGGGGAAAAAGGATGGTGGCAGGCGTGCTGCAAGTTGCGCAGCCACTCTGAACTTCAGAAACGTTCAGGCCGTGGGCTGACTGCTCCAGGAATCTTTGTACATCTCTGGATTACGCAGGGTATGGCCGCCTTTGGTAAGGCATCATCCTCTTGTCTTCTACCAAAAGGCCGAGATGTGTGGCAGTTTCTGTGTTCTTCTCTTTCTAGTTCCTGAGGAAAAGCAAAGAACTTTGGCAACTTTCAATTACCAGAAGACAAGCAGAATAAATCCAGTGAAGCAAGTCTACAAATGATGCAAAATAAACTAGGCTACAAGAGGATGCTGTATTTCATGCATTCATCTTTGCAAGATGAAGCTAAAATACAGAATGAGGCTACTAGGGTGACAGCAAACCAGTTTCTGCCACCGTTTTATGGCTAAGCTGCAACCAAGCTCCTTTGCCCATGGGCAAATAAACTGTTGTCACTTGGTCATCTCGGTAGGTAACTATTCAGTTGTGCTGTAGTACAGCAAAAGGGATATCCCACCGCGAGCTAACAAGTTACACCTCTGGCTCGAAGTCGTACGCAAGTCACGCCCATAATTAAAGTATAAAAAGACAGGAGAAGGAAAGGTTCCAGCCGCTTCCATCTTGTTTGCTCTGTGAACCTGACGGTTCTTTGGGTGAACAAGGTACTAAAAATGAACTGACACCGTTTCATCGTGCTTAGGTGTGAGTGACTTGTGTCAGCGGTCCTTGTCTTTAGTAGGACCCGTTATTTACAGTGCTTTCTAGCACAGCTGAATGTAACAGAATATACAATCGAAACGTTCCCTTGTTCTCGTAGGAAGACAGACAGCTTCCAACAGTACTCCAAACAGCAGCAGAGGACAGACGGCTCTTAAAACCATGTTAATTACCAGAAGTGGCAGGCCTGAAGAGCATCTGATGTTACTTTTCGTTAGTGATTCACTTTGGGGCAGGGAACGCGCCTGCCTGCGGGGCTGCATGAAGCCAGGGGTCCACGCTGACGTGGGTTTGCACTGTATCCCTGAATAAGCCCACCAGCTCTCGCTGAGCTGCTGGTGACTGGAGCGATGCCCGTGTGGCTCCTAAGCAGGGTCACACGTGGGGGGCTGCGCTGACCCAAGGGTAATTAATTTCTCCATTTCAGGAGGAGGTGAGTCTGAGGGAGTTGCTGATTTGCAGGGTTGCTCCGTGCCCCAGCTGCACCCTCTGGTCAGCCCAGCTCTGTCTGTTCCCACGATGGACTGGGGAACTCGGGGGACTCCTTTGGGGAGCCGCAGCCAAACCTTGCCTGCAAACTGCTCTCCAGAGCTCCCCTTCCCGTGGGCCCCCAAAGCGTGTGTCAGGGCTCCTGGCAGATGAGAAGATGGTGAACACCATGCCTAAACCACTCCTGGGAAGCAAAAATTCCCTACCCCTGTCCTTGCATGAACTAGATCTCACATGGACAGTGCTGTGCACAGCTCTTCTCATTAAAATGAAGCAAGTTGGCAAGACTGGCATGTGAGCCAGTGTTTTGCAAGCGGTCAAGCTCTCACTGTCTTCAAAGAAAAATTTCCTGAGGTTAGTGTAACTTCTAATTAATAAACAGCTTCTGTGGATATCTCTAGAAAACATTAAGAAGGACAAAAAGGGGAATGATGCAGTTACTGGTGTAAAGAAACCTTTTCCTCGTCTGTGTGATGACTGCCCTGCAGATCTCCCTTTGGGAAGGAGGAAGGGTGGGCTTGAATGTTGTTCTGCTTTGTTTTTTGAAGACAGGGCTGTAACCAGCCTTTGCTAACGTATTTGCAACTGGAATATGTGAGGGCAGCCCATCGCAGCACCGCCTGCAGAAACTGAGCTCACCCAAGCAGGGGATATCACACACGCACTCGGCCCTTGGGTCCTGCCACCACTGCACCACCAGCAGCTGTTGGTCTGTAAGATCCGTGATTCTGATACAGAAAAATCAAAAAGATGATTGTATAAGGAATGCATATGACGCAGGGAGTCTTTTTATTCTTTAATCCAACCAAATATGAAAAACACGTGCAACGTGTCTTAACTTCAGAATGTCCTTGGAAAACCCAACATGGGATTTCTACTCTTGGAAATAAATTCCAGTATGCTTCTGGACATTGCTCTCTCTATATAGAAGCACAAATCAAGCCCAACATACATTTCTACAAAAACAACAGGGGAAAATACTACCACGTCCAATTATGCAGTGGTTCTGACCGTATTTAATCAATGCTGGCCTTCACCTGGACAGAAATGAAGCGCAAGTAAGGAAACTTGGGAAACCAGTGCAGCGTTGGGGCACTCCCACCACTGTTACTGCCCTAAGGGTGAAAATGCAGACACTGGGAATGGCCAAAGAAATAATTCCTGCCAAAGATAACCTTGTTTCTTTGCTGGCTCCTGCCCGCATGAGCGCGGGTGGCCCAGCTGCACACGCACCTCATGGGACGTGGACTAGCGGGTGGGCTGTGCCGGCAAGCTGTGCTCTGCAGCGGCGGCTCCTGTCACGCTTTGAAGCTGTCGACAGCCGCAGCAGGCAGAGCTGCTCTCACAGACGGCCCCGAGGGTGCTTTTGGCAACGTATCCAGACAGACCTGCTCACCTTGCTCCTGCTGCCAGGCGCGCTCCCCTGGAGCTTCTCGCTGCACAAATACCTGCTCACCAGGGCAGGAGCAGAGGTTTTGGTGAGAGGCCACGCTCAGGGCTTTGGCTTTCCCTCCTTACGACTTACCTGCCCCGTTCTGTCCTGTTGACGTGCCGCTGCGTCTGCATCAGGGCAGCAAGGAGGAGGAAGGACAGGGACCGATTCTCATTGGAAACGTGAGCGTCCCGTGGCCAATGCATGGATTCCTGCCCAGACCCGGGATCAGAGCCCATAAGTGCTTCCCTCCGTATGAAACGGGTTTAAGAATAGTCTGTTGCCACTGCCCATGATTCTATGATTACTCCTCGTCTCTAGGTCCCGTAGCAGCGCCTCTGCCCAGCCGCCTGTCTTGCTCTGCGCTCCCACTCCCGCTTGCTCCACGGCTTCACCTGCCCGCCCCGCTCCAGCCACCGCAGGCAGATGACCGGCAGAGGAAGAAACTGCAGCAAGTGAAAGCAGCGCAGTTAGGAACTGGGGAGTTATGATGAGATGGGCTGCTTCTCGGAAAAGCTTCCCGATAACCACAGCTCTATTAGACTGTGGAAGAGCGGCAGGGAAAGAGACAGTAAGGGGAAAAGCTGTAGAAAATACCCACAGTCTGTGCCAGCAGAGATGGACTAACCCGATGGGATCTTAACCTCTAAGCTCCGGCATTCACGTGGACCTGCTTACTTTAACAAAGCTTGTTAAATGGAAATTCCCACCCCACATGCCCCCAGGAAGTCACAAGAGCAGACTTGCAGAGTCCCAGGCTGTGTCCCCAAAGGTTACTCAGTCCAAGATACTTCACAGCTGCTGCCAGCGCACACCTTTCATAGACCTTCCCCTGAGGCAGCCAGGGGTAGGAGGCAAAATGCAAGGATTAGCCAAGACTTGATGTTCCCCTAGTAGCACACACAACCTCAACACCGAGACCGCAGGCTCTCCTGCGCTTGTCTCATCTCTTAACCTTCTCCCACCCCCTTTTGGTTCCTCTGCTCTGTAGTAACCAGAAACGCAGCCTCTTCAGTACATGGGCATTTCCTGATACTTCAACCATCACTCCAAAATTGTCAAATTTCCCATACAATGTGGAAGGCCATAGGAGGACAGAGTAACATTATCCCAGAAGAATTTTCTTTAAACTCTGTTGCAATACCTACCAAAGAGGGAGGTGGCTATCTAAACTCTGCTACTTGGATTATTTATGAAATTATTATCAAAGTCCTGCTCTAACTGCAGTTACTGCTCGTCATAAATCTGTCACCATTAACGACCTCACAAAAATAGCCTTAGGAGATAAAGAAGTTTTAATTGGCATAATTACTGCGTTATCCTCTGGCTCTGCAAAGGTGGTTTTTCTAGTCAAGTGCTGAAGTATGGCAATACAGCGTTTGTGCATCCATGTGAGCAACCTCGGCATGCCGCTTGCTGCGTGTTCGTACGCGGCGTCAGGAGCAATGCTGGGTTTATGCAGGGCACCAGGGGCCCTGGAGCCAGTCGCTAGCGAGCGAGATGGAGCATCCTGCAGGATTAACGGGGGAGGAAGAAGCACATCCAGACTCCTTCACTCCTGTGATGAATCAGCCCTCGTCTAAGATCTCCCCAAACGGTGAAGCATGAAAAGCTCCCTGCACTAGCCACCAGCACCTACATATTGTTCATGTTTTGATAGTAGAATTAATACAGAGAAGCGGGGTTTACAGCTAATCTGGAGCCCTGAGGTTCAGCTCGTACAGGTTTTTTTTTTTCAGTGGGCATAGGGAAGCTGAACTACCACAAGCAGATCTGCTTTTTAATGACATTTGAAGCTGGTTACTTTTTACCAGACTTTCAAATTCAGATCTGCTGAATTCATTTCAGAAGGAAGGTGCTTTCTTGGGGCAGCTTTGCATGGGGAGTTACAGGTACTTTGATAGGTGGGCTGGCAAATTGTCTCTGTCATGTTCAGCAACCTCTTTAAGAGATCAGCTTTTCAGTGAAGTCCCACTTCAAATTGCAGCTCTGTTAGAGAACAGCAGCGTCTAACATTGCCCCTAGACTCCATCTTCCACGCTAAGCCCCTCGACGGTACCAGCTGCATCATGATATCAGCCAGTTCACTTTAACAACTGTCAATTGCACTTTTTTTCTCTTTTTTGAGGATTAATATTGCCTCATAGACAATCAAGTAGCCTGGGAGACCTGGGTTCTTATCTCACCTCTGCTGAGGGCAATAAGTAATTAGATAAAGAGACACCTAAATACCATAGCTATCCAGTAAAGGTGTCAATGTCTTCATGATAAATGCAGCTGAAACCTTAGTCTTCAAACTTAGATTTGTTAGCCTCAGTATTTTTATCCTCTTATTTTTAAGTTGAGTCTAATAACTAGACCTGTGCTGACACCAACAGGGAAGAAACAAAAATCTTAAGAAACTCGCATCTTGCAATCCACAATTAGTATTTCAAAATACCAGGTCAGAAATGCATGGCTGCCTGCTGGTCAGACAAATATTCACCGTTGCCGCCGTATTCCCCTGCCAGTGGTGGTCTGCTAGCTGCAGATGTACCAGCCCTGGCTGATCTGCTTGTTTTACTGCTGAGTGCCACATGGGGTACCTGAAGCCATGCTTTGAACTTCAGGGTATGGCAGGATGGTTGAGGTGGGAATGGTCCTCTGGAGTTCATCTGCTCCAACCCCTCTGCGCAAGCAGGGCCACCTACAGCCGGCGGCCTGTGTCCAGACGGCTTCTGGGTGTCTCCAAGGATGGGGACTCCACAACCTCCCTGGGCAACCTGTGCCAGTGCTCGGCCACCCTCCCAGTGAAAAAGTGTTTCCTGGTGGTCAGAGGGAACCTCCTGTGTTTCAGTTTGTGCCCGTTGCCTCTTGTCCTGTCAACCTGCAAACCTGTGTGATCGGAGATTGCTTCGCTCCTCATGGGTTATGGCCATGTACGGGAATGAAGCCTTTAAACTGCAGCCCACAGCAGGAGCGGGGGAAGCACCTTGCCCATTACGAAGGCGAATAAGCAGGAACCTGATTCCTCTTTGAACCGATACTGAAGTCTGCCAAAACAGCGAGGTGTCATGGGGAGTTCTGCAAGGTGTCCAAGAAACATGTTTCTTGTGAAGCTTCTTCAGGGCGACGCATGGGGAGTTCTGCAAGGTGTCCAAGAAACATGTTTCTTGTGAAGCTTCTTCAGGGCGACGCCCTCCAATCACCCTGTCGCTTAAATTGAAAGGAAACAAAATCCCAAACCTCCTTTACACCCCCCCCCCCCCCCCGGGCCAGCCCACTACCACCGTCGGCACCTCCTCCATGGCCCGTGGCCTTGTTCCTTTACCTCCACCTCACAACCACCCACAAGCTCTTACCCTGCCTTGCCCACAGCACTGCAGTGGAAGGCAGTAGCCTTGCAGGTGTTGTCCTCTAATCTGCCCGCTGACCCCTTCCTTGTTGGTATTTTGTGGGGAACTGCAATTCCCCTTGCTTCTTCACAGGGCTGGACATCCCCCAGCCCGTGCCTGCGGCCAGGAGAGGGAGGGGGGTCTCCAGCACCAGGAGGCTCTCGGTGGTGGCTCATCGAGCACCGACGGTGGGCAGGGCTCCACGCTCCTTCTCCAGGACTGTTCCTCCCTGCTCCGAGCTGAGCTGGGAAGAGGCTTCCAGGACAGCTGCCCAACGCACCGGCAGGAACACTCCGGCTACGGGTGAGGAAAGGGGTGAGGCGGGACTGGTGACAGCAGCCTGCAGCGGTACGCTCCCCAGGAGCAAACCCTGGGGACTGTTGCCATTGCAGTGGCAACAGGCTCAAAGCACAGTAGCTACAGGAGTGGCCATCAGCCACTGTCCTGGTTTTGGCTGGGATAGAGTTAATTTTCTTCCTAGTAGCAGGCACAGTGCTGTGGTTTGGATTTAGTAGGAGAAGAATGTTGATAACACACTGATGTTTTAGTTGTTGCTAAGTACTGCTTATGCTAGTCAAGGACTTTTCAGCTTCCCATGCTCTGCCAGGTGCACAAGAAGCTGGGAGGGGGCACAGCCAGGACAGCTGATCCAAACTGCCCAAGGGGCTATTCCATACCATATGATGTCATGCTCAGTATAGAAACTGGGGGGAGTTGGCCAGGGAGCAGCGATCGCTGCTCGGGAGCTGTCTGGGTATTGGTCAGCGGGTGGTGAGCAATTGCATTGTGCATCACTTGCTTCATATATTATTATTACTATCATTACTATTTTACTTTATTTCAATTATTAAACTGTTCTTATCTCAACCCAGGAGTTTTCTTACTCCTACTCCTCCGATTCTCTCCCCCATCCCATCGGGGCAGGGGGAGTGAGGGAGCGGCTGCATGGTGCTTAGTTGCTGGCTGGGGCTAAACCACGACAGCCACCTTACACCAACCACAGGCTGCACAGTTTTGGAGGAGAGGAATGGCAATAAAGGATCATACTTGTAGAGTTGTTTTAAAAATGGCACGTTCGTATAGATTTAGAGCTCCTGCGCTCTCTTACTGTAGAAACGAGCCCAGGTATTTATTAATTTCTACTTTTGTAGCTACTCTTTAAATTCAGTTATCTTTGCTATTGGGGAAAATGGAATACATCTCTATTCTCTCAATTTTTTCTCCATTTAATGAAAAGTAAAATTTTCCTTCATGAAAGGTCACCCTTAAGAAAGGTCTGTCCTGCTCATCACAACTGCCCTAAGAGTTGTCAGGGGAGGAACTGAAGGTCTGGCTGTAGGCATTTTCGGTAGCATAAACATTCACAGCGTGAGAATGCAGGGGAAGCACGCTGGCTGCGAATTTCGCTAAAATAATGAGCATTTGAAGTAATTAGCAATACTGACATTTTAAATACCATGTTACAACTTCAGCATTGTGCCTCTCAGAACTGTTGTTCCAGGTTGCAGGGAAATTCTGGAAAACAATACTGCTTTGATTCACATTTGTAATTATTTTATGATATTCCTCAGGAAGCGACAGGTTTTTTGGGGGCGTACAAAGGGAGGTTTTGTCTGTCTTTCAGTGAAAGCTCAGAAAGCTGAACCAAAATTATTCACCAAAGTATTGACTGAAAAGTACAATATTTATGGGCCAATTCACCCCCCAAATTATCTCCAGCTACAGTCATCTGGGAACTAGCTGCGTTTCTAGGTCTTCTGTATAGTTGCTCCACTTCACCTTTTGAGCTGGAAAATAACCCCAAGGCACCCCAAAGGAAGTAAAACTTGAAAGTGTTAGTTTTACTTCCAGCTCAGGTTGATTCTATAAACCCAGAACGTGTTATTCAAAAAATGCTTTTGTCACGGTTAAGTGAGTGCATTCACCAGCCACAGATGCTTTGAGACACTCCTGTGGCTGGAGCTGAAGAGTATTTTCCAGCCTTCGTAATAACGATGGAATGGAAGATGCTGCTTTCTCCTTCATTCCTTTGGGGAGCAGGAAGGAAAGCAGAAGAGGAGAAACGACCTTCATTTATTGTCACTCACCCAGTCACTCTAACACTCTCCTACCATGAGAATACTAACTAGTAGTATCTTGGCCAGGAACACCTTTTTCAACAGCTGCATTTAAAGAAACTGTATACACAGTTTCTGACCATCTTTCAGACCCTGAGGCTACGAACTTGGGGGACCGTGTCCTTTATTTTGTAGGTGTTGCAACTCCCCCTGTGCTGAGAAGAGGGCTCCTCTTTTTCTCTGGTATTGAAAATGGTCCTGAGTGCACAAAAGAGAGGAGACAGCAAAGGCAATTCTACACTCACACACAGAGAAAAGCTCACGAGAAGCACAATCGTTAGAGGAAGATCTGGCCTTGGAGCTAATGGATAAGTTCCCAACTATATGTTCCCTTTGAATCTGGCAGTTCAGACTCCAAATCATAGGGAAATAAAGATGTAATTAACTACATGTAAGCATCTGGGAGGCATCAGTCAGACCAGTAGCAAAGGCTTGACGATGTACAGAAACAAGCAGCTTTGCTTTAGCTTGGGCATATTCTTTGGATGAGCCGATGCACTCCTGGGTGACGTTACAGTAACGGGCAGGACAGTGACCAAACAGCACCACCGGTGCCACCGAGCAGCGGAGAGCACCCCTCATTTCGAGTGTGCAGATGCAAGCGCAATCATCGCTTAGATGGCAAAGCACCTAGAGCAACCAGTAGTTACTGCAAGTGTTACTCTGCTGTCTCCTATTTTATCATTTTGCTGTAGTAACACAGCAGGAAATGCCGTAACAAATTCTGCATGCAATTCACGGGGAAGGTTAGCTATGACTGATTTTACAAGTGAAGCACTGTGGAGTGGCTTTGGCAAACTACTCGGAGTGTGCCTATATAAATCCCACAACACCGTCTGCTGCAGCTTTATTATTTCTTAGTTCTGTTGAGCTAGACAACCGCTTCATCTGTCTCTCACTTAATTTCAGCCTGCCCCAAACTCCACTGGTTTTCTGGTGATTTCACATCTCACTCGGTGACTGAAAAGACGGAAGCAGGAAAGACTGACTTGTCACATGATGGACAATGGAACAGTTTGCTGTGATTATAAAGAAGTATGAGATTTTAAATAAACTTTGTGAAGGACAAAGACAAGCTGGAAACCCCAGCAAAACTTATTAGTGTCTATATGTCTATAAAACCAGAGCGTGCTGGTTTTAGCATATAAAGCTGGGGGAAGGAGGAGGAAGAGGGGGACGTTCAGAGCGATGGCGTTTGTCTTCCCAAGTCACCGTTCTGCGTGATGGAGCCCTGCTTTCCTGGAGATGGCTGAACACCTGCCTGCCGATGGGAAGCAGCGAATGAACTCCTTATTTTGCTTTGCTTGCTTGCATGGCTTTTGCTTTACCTATTAAACTGTCCTTATCCCAACCCACGAGTTCCCTCACTTTTACTCTTCTGATTCTCTCCCTCATCCCACCCTGGGGGGGAGTAAGCGAGCAGCTGGGTGGGGCTTAGTTGCCAGCTGTGGTTGAAATAATACATTGTCGTGGCTTAAAGGAACACAGCAGGAGCAATAAAAAGCACAAACTCTGTGACAAGGATGTTCCTCTAGTATTTTAGGGATCACTGCAAACAGTAAGATGACTTGGGAGGAATAGTGAGTGGCAGGTGGCTTTCAGCCAGACATCTTTCATTGCAAAATTGCAGCAACTCCAGTTCCAGTGGGAGAGAAGGGATTGAAGAAAAGAAGAGAGAAGAAAAGAGATTGAAGAATTAAATGGCTGCTAAAGGCAATGTAAAAATAGGTTAGTATTCGTTGAAGACACAAACTTAGAAGGAACAGAGGACAACAAGGATTTCATCTAGGAACAAGTGAATGATCTAGAAAATGGTGTAGTAGGAACAGAACAGAATTTAAAAGCATCAAAGCACCTAAGGGCTCTGCTGAGACAAAAAGCTATCTACTGTAAATATCTGACAAGAGTACATACCCAGGTGATGACAGAAGGCTGCAGCAGGAAAGGTAATTTCAGTAGGTGGACTAAATGCTAGTGCCACCACACAAACCCTGCTAAGACCCCATCTGGAATAGCGTGCATGTTTCTGTTAAGAGGAATGTATATCCTCTCCCATTATAGGAAGAACAAACTGAAAGGCAAATATGTAAGAATGGGGCAAGTGGGTGTAACACGGTCTGTCCTAAAGAAGGGAAGAGCTTCTTTAAAAAAATTTACCAAAATAAAAGCAGAGGAAGCATTAACTAGTTGTTGTAAATGTCTTAAGGGGTTAAGTACAACGGGAAGGGAAATAAATATATAGAGAACAGGATCAGCACAAGATCAAGTGAATATAATCTGGCCAAGAAGAAATTCAGGCAGCAACTTAGAAGGTTCGTAACCACTGGAGCAGGGGAACAGCAGGAGCAAAAACCCCCAGCAGACACTATCTGGTCTTCAGATGAGTCTCAGAAGGGGTTATAAGATGCGGTTGGCTGCCCCAGGAGGGACTGAACTTCATATCCCAGGTGATCTTTTCCAGTCCTGTGTTGTTACTTCACCTTCTCCTGTGGCTTTGCAATGAAGTATGCAGGGCTAAAAGCCACCCACCCCACTCACAATCCCTCTTACCTTTAATGCCATGTTGGACACGACTTGTCGTAGAGAAGACTGATGTGGGAGAATGAAAAAGAAGTTCCTTTTTTTTTTTCTTCTTTTAAACCTCATACAAAGATTTGATCATCAAGAGATTAATGGATTCATTGTCTGAAAGTTCACAGGCTTGAATGTTGTTACCAACGTGGAAGCACATTTTAAAAAAAAAAAAAAAAAAAAAAGAAAAGCGGCAGAACTGGAGAAACTGGCACTGAACACATGCTCTGCACCTACTGAAATAAAGGAAATCACCTCAAATGGGGCAGTCTTCAAAGCAGTCGCTTTCAGAGTCACGAGCTGGTTGTGGCATACGGCCAGCTACGGGGGAAAATCTTTGTAGGAACAAAAGTGGAATGAAAAAAATCTGTGCAACAAGATGGACTGGAAATGGATGAGATTGTTTGAACTAGACCGCATTACCCAGGTTCCTGCCTATAGCAAAGGGCTGGGAGTGCCCTAAAGAGCACAGGTACTGAACCTGCTGCTGCCAACCTATTTTGGGGGGGGCTGCTGCACGTGACCTGCCACTGTGACGTAACTGTTGAGCCCAGCCTCCACCCAAGCGTGCAGTTGAGGTGAAGTGTTCTCATATGCCGCTGTTGTGAAAGAAATGAGCCGTGTACAGGCAGCTGGCTGCTCCTCACAGAGCCGAGTCCTTCACTTGCCGGCTGCCTTTGCGTTCCACAGCTCCCTCAGACGGCAGACGGATACTGGCATATTCCATAAAGAACAGCCTCCAACTTGAAACTGGAGGTTACCAAAATTACCAGGTGCCTCAGCATCCTTACCCAGGTTAGGTCAATCCAAGATTTAATTCCAGAATTGTGGTTTTAAATTTGCCAATTTTTTTTTTTCAAGTTAAAAAGAGGTGGGAACATTTTTATTCTTTGTCAGGGCATTACATACGAAGTCACAGGAGCTGACCTTGCACATGTGCCATGTAAGACTTCCCTCTAATTTCTTCCAGTCCTGGAAAGGACGAACCTGAGCAGAGGAAGGGGCCGCCTGCTCCAAGGATCAGGCGCAGCTGGAGGTAGCACAAACCTGGCTCCAGCAATGAACACTATACCGCTGTCCCTCTTGCTAGCCCCGATGGTTTTAACAGACTATTAATTTAATTTGGTGGTAATGCTTTTTTGGTTTTGGCAACTTGACAGTTTTCTAAATAAAGGCTTGAATTTTTAGAAGCCTTCCCTTCTTCTTTAGTAATTCACCCAAGCCCCTCACAGTTAAAAATCTGAGCTAGTTATTGCTGTAATTACAACCAAAAAAATGCTTAAGGAGGTGATAACACAGAGGTTAAGAGGTTTATTTCTAAATTAATTTTGAGTAAAAGGCATAATTTTTTTTTATTATAAATAACGGAATGGAACAGTCGGGGCATAACTTAAAATTAGGAGGGCACAGTAGGGATCCCACATGACAGAAAAAAAAGTTATTTTTCTCAAGTATCATACTGCTACCACTGTGAAAGAAACACCAAGAAAATTTTCCTGGACTCCAGCTGAGATGGAAGCCAGCCAGCAGATACCTTTAATCATTATGGAGAATTTATACTTACACAGAGAAGCTCAAAATACAGCTTTTCTTGTAGAGAAAGAGGCTAATCACTCTCATCTGGTTTTATAGCTGCTAATAAAACCTTGGCCTTATCTGATCCTTTTCATTTGAAGTACCTTATGTATTTAAAAAAGAACCCACCACACAATTTAGATATTATTTCCAACAGTTTCTTCTGCAGGGCTCTGTTGGCCATTCTACACCGTTCACCATTTTCATTACCCTTACACTACGGGTCTTTGAGAAAATGGGGGCTGTGGACCTACATCTTGCTGAGATTCCAGGCTAAATGATTTAGGAAAGTGAGAACTGCAGTTTTAATTATGTATAGGCTCCAATTAACTTTTTGAGGTGGGAGCCCAAGTCCCTTACAGCTTGACCCATGAATAAGGATTCTGTTTGGGATGAATGGTCCCTGTTTTCATCCCCTCCCACCAGTGTGGAGCTGTAACAAATCCAGGCAGAGCCACGTATTTTTTAAGTGAAGCACAGTCTGCAGATTGTAAGAGGTGGTGAGGGTAGCTGCCCGTCTGCTAAAAAGAATTAGATGGCTAAATAGGGAAAGGGGATACCAGCGAGCTTTAGAAATCAGTTTTAAGCATCAGTTTAACCATTCTGAAATACAGTAACTCCGTAGAGCTCCCTGCTCCTTTGGAGGTGAACACTGCCTGTTCCACATGGGAGCCCACCCATCTTCGGCTGGGTTTTGGAGATGATGATCTTAAAGGTCTTTTCCAACCTAAACAATTCTATTCTATGTGTTCAACCACAGCCAACATTTTCTCTGCCTGTGTGGATAGTATCTTCCAGTGTTTTCAGTGTCAAAGAAAGGCTTCTGAGCATTGAAGTATTTCTTTCACTCCCAAGGGTATTATACAGGAAAACACGCAGAGGAATTTAACAGCAGCACACTCAAAAGGCATTCAAAATAATATGCAGAAAATAAGGCAAGAAACAAGGACTTTGTCATAAGGTCTCAAGGCAAGGACAAAAAAAAATACACTTTGTTTATTTTGTGGAAAAAGGGGAAGAAGCGACTGCCATCTTATCCTCTTAAATTTAGGGCAGTTGAGGATTATCAAATTGAGTTCTGCTGACAAAGCTCATAACTCATAAGGAGGTGGCTATGTGGGATAAAGGACCAATGTATAGACATCACGGTAATTAGCCAAACAAGGATCACAGATGTAACAATTCATGAGATGAGGAAGTAAGCAAAGAGGAGTAGAGAGGTTTTTTCATGCCACTAGATGGCAGGAAGAGACCCTTTTACACCACTTGCGCACATCTGCACCATTTTGAACATTAGGTACCTAACTTCATTATATATCACCATTATATATCCTGTATATTTACAGGATAAAAAGAGAAAAAAATCCACTCAATGAGTGCCAGTGCTAAAGTAGGTTAAAGTGTTTTGGAAAAAGTGTTCAGCAATGTATATATGTATTTTTCTAAAAACATCTGTTTACACTGGGTCACTGCTGTAAAATTGGGAAACCCTACTTCAGAAGAAATTAATTCTATTTCCCACTTATACGAAGGGCACAAGGTTTACAAGACTTACAGCTGCTGCAGTCTGATGGGAAGCAGAGTGCTAACATAGTTTTCTGCAAATTGTTCAGAAGAGATGGATAAATAGATTCGGATAATTGAAAGGGATAGCAATCTTCTACCTGCAGCAAAAAGACCTGTATTTCTACAAATAAAAGTGGTCTGCAATTGTTTTTCACACCATCTCTCCAGGAGCAGTAAAAGAGCAGAGTAAGAAAGGCAGAAAATTTTTGATCACTTTTGAACACCATATACTTTGTGTCTCAGCATTAAAAGCATGAGCTGACCGGCATCTCACCGTTTGCTGTATTATTATACATTTTGTTACGTGACCAAAAGAAAAGGGAGAGTTTCTTCTCTGACTCACTTCCAGCTCAGACTTAACCAGCAAAGTTCTCCCTATTTGTTTAGCACCAGCCCTTCTCCCTCCCTCGGCGCAGGGACAGCACCACACCTCTCAGCCTGCAACATCCTGGAAAATAAAAGGTGCTGCCCTGCCCTAGCTGCCGCTGCATCAAACTTCTGCGCCTTTCAAAACCCCCCTTTCATCGCCAGTCGAAGAAAGGAAGTATTTTCCCACATCACTCTGGCTGCTTTCTGTTGCCTCTCCGAAGGCTCTCTCCTATACACCTCCCAACAAGTTATTTTTCTGGGATGTGGTGCAGGCTTATCATCTCCCCATCTCCAGCCATTTACTCACATGTTTCAGAAGCAATTGCTTGCTTTTGGATTGTCTAAGAGGTAAAATAGATAAAAATTCAATGTGAATGATACACTTTCGTCCTCTTGCAGCCACAGTTAACTCTCCATCTCTTGCTCGGCAAACTCTCCTGAGCAGCAGCATCCTTACCTGCTCTCGTAGAACGCAAACGAGCATCAACTCTTTAAAATTAAATTCTTCACTATGTTTAGAGTAATCTGTGTTGTTAGCCTAGCCACGAGGCATTCAGAAAGTCAGGTAAATGTGTTACGCTTTAACTACTTTAGGATATGCCAAACCCACAATCGGAGGTGTTGAGTGTGCAGACTACATTCCTTTAACAAATATGCTATGCTACCAGGTGGTTATCTTTGGAAAAACATAAAAGGTTAATTTGGCAAACATCTTCCTCAGCTGATGATCTTATTTCTGAGAGTGTGATGCTAGAGGCCTTCACAAGAGGACAATGCAAAATGGAGGTTCCAGCCCCAAAATTATTAAATCAGTGTTTCCTTGCATGGCATGGCATGATTTGTTATAGTCCAGCATTTCAGGATAAGGTGGGAAGAAAGACATTTAGGTACCTGCACCTGATTTTCCTGTAATAATGTTTGTAAAAAGAAGTATCTTTGTGATCATAAGCCGCACAGCTGCTACAACCTGTATCTTCCTTTAATCAGCCTGCACAAACTTACTTTTCACAGCTTCATACAGACTTCGCTGATTTTGGAGCTTGATTTGCTTTCTGCTGCTCTTCTCTTTTGCAGCTTACCATCTCCCCTGGACCAGCTGTAATATTATGAAAAGGTTTGAAGGACAAACCAGGGGAGAATTTTAAAAAGAAAACAGCATTAATACTCTGAACCTGACCACCACGCCCCTTCCCAAATGTAAAAGGGATCAAAAAGGACACTTCTAACTCTACTCAATGACCACTTCCCAGCAGGTGCTTAGGTGTCTTTCATTTCCACAGAGACAAATTTAAAAAAACTCAAGGCTCTCCCCGATCAGTAACACTCCTCTATTGGCAGGAAATGAAGCAAGATGCTGGCTTTGCAAGAGGAGAAGGTGCAGTAGTGCCTTCAGCGAGGCTGGCTCAGAATGGATGTGGTAGCAGATGACTTTTCTCTCTGCATAAAGATATCCTAGGGACTTCGCTGTCCCACCGCCTGGGCTGCAAAACCCGCAGCAGAACATCTGCACAAGAACCCCAGAGCTACCTCACGGAAACAGTTCCTGCAGTCCAGAAATGACCCTTCAATTGCAGCTGGCAGAACAACCCACAGCTCACACAAATGACTATTTTAGGCTCCTCCGCTAAACCTTGCAAATGCCTTCCACCTCCCTCTCCTCCCCAAAACCTGCCAGTCAGTACTAAGGGCCACAGTGATGCTACTCAGCCAGTACAGCTGTACTCAGAAACGGGCATATCTTGGTGGGGGTGGGGGTCGTTTTGGTTTTAGGCTTTTTTTTTTTTTTCCCCCTGTTTGTAGCCCTCGGAGGATAGGGTAGATGGGGTTAGCTCTCTTTTCCGAGGCCAGTCTGCCTGCAGCAAGAGGCGGCTGAGAGGAGGCTTCTGCACCAGTGTCCACATTGCTGGGCACTGGAGGGGAGAACAAACAAGGACAATAATCTGCTGCTGATGCCTGGATTCCAGCGGGATCTCTCCATCCAGCTCACCTCAGGCTCTGGGCCTTTCAATCTGCAGCAGCTACAGAGAGGACACTGAAAAAGTTTGGAGGCAAGGTTCTTGCAAGTAGAATTGAGCAAGAAACAGCTTTCCTAGTAAGCACTATCAAATTATTTCCTTGTCTCTAGGGATGGTATTTTCCCCACAGAGCTTATGTGGCAGATTAAAAAAAAAAAAAAAAAAAACCAAACCAAACCCATACTCAAGAGTGCTTACCTTCCTCGTCCTTCTGAAACTGTTTCAAATCGTACCATGATGATCTGGCATCCTGGCTAGTTGACCTATGCTTGAATGCTTCCACAATGAATTCATCCACGTACTACTGAATCCTCACTGTGTTTATCTTAGAGAATACATCCTATGTTTTTGGGGACAGGATGCTTTACAATCTCTCCCATTCAGCAATGGGAACTGCTGAACACCCTAACCTGGAGGAAAATTGCAACAAGGTACTTTAAAATCAAGTTAGCAATGATTTTCCCCTGTGCTGTCCACCCAGAAGGAAGCCTGGAGTCCCCCAACCCCACCAGCCACAGCCCAACACTCCTTCCACCTCTGTCCAAACCTTCACTCTGCCAACGAAGCCGAGCTACAACCCACGCTCATCTATCTAGTTAAAAACCCAGCTTAACTGTGAAATTCAGACATAGTGCAGTAAATAATCAGTGGCCAAGTTAGTTTTGCCATCCTGTTGCTTGCTATTCCAAGCAATTCAAATTTGAGCCCTTCAGAGTAAGCGAATGTTACTTTTGTTATTCCAGGTTTAGAGCACTAGCCAAAGAAATTCGGGTTCATTTTCTAATGAGCATTTTGTTTCTTCTACACAGACCTGCACGATTGCCCACCTTCATTCATTCAAAAATCAGGTTTAAATAAAATCATGAATGTTGTGATTTTCCAAGCCAATCAGATTGCATTTCAGACTTCTTTTTGACACTATATAGATTAGAAAAAAAAATTTTCCCAAATGACAATCAGCATTCTCGCATAATCTTACCACTGCCAAATGCTGGAGGCTTGTCACAGACCAAAGTTGGAGCCGACAACACTGCAAAATGGTACCAGTAATCTAAGATGGTACAACAGATATAGCTCATTTTGTGCTACAGTAAAGGAATTTCAAGAAATATTATGAATTATGAAAAGTTTGTAATTAGTATGGCACAGTGCGGCGATGCTAATGACTTTTTGAATAGAACATACAGATGTGTGTTTTACATACACAATGTTCTGATTTAGCAGCAGAGTGAAACGTTTGGCCATGAAACTACAGTGCCAAAAGCAGTTTTAAATCATTGCAGGGTGGACACTGTCATTGGCACCAGACCAGCTGTCTGCACGAAGATGCGCTGACAACAGTTCAACCTGCCACACAGCTGTTTTACCACTGCTGTGTATAACACACACATGCTTTGTCATGATTAACATTTGCCAGATTTAGTCAACTCAAGAAGCCAGATTAAAATAAAAGGTTTATCATCACTGGTTTAATGCCTCCTATATAGCAAGCCCACAGCTCCAAACATTAGTACACATTTGTTTCTGAATATGTAATTGTAAAAGACAAAAATTGCTTTACACAACCAGCTTTTGTTTTTTCCTTCAGTTGACACATTACACATGGGTCACTGCATTTTACAGAAAAATGACTGACCAAACCCCCTGTTGGCTTAAGAACTCTGCACTTCTCACTGATTTTAAATTCTGCAAAAAGTCTTTAAAGACCAGATGAGGACATGAGCTAGTATGAGCAGAAATATTTCTAGATTTAGAAATAATTATAGCACAGAATCTAGCCACTACGTTAGAATGTCCATGCTTTAAGTTTTAATGTCTGAATATTTGAAGAGACTCTGACATAATGAGCACTGCAAAGATATTAGACAAGCTGAAATAAAGACAGACAAAAGTATTTTTTTATATAAAAATGGTCTTTATTTCTTCAATACAAGGTAAACTACTATTGCAGTTTAAGACCAACACAAAAGTTGGACAGCAAATTGCTTAACAGTCTCCTAAAGGCTGAAAAAAAAGAAACCCGTGAAAGCTAAAAGTTATGCAATATTTCAAGTATAACATCTAAAAAAGATGAAATGATCCCTAAACTTAACCAAGTACCTCTGCTGAAAATGTATTAAAATCCGCATTTGCTAGTATACCATCTTACCTTGTTGAGAAATATAGGTCTTCAGAAACTCAAGTATTCAACAGACTCTTTGGCCTGCCGGTATCAGGAAATTGTTTACTAGATATATAAAATCCTTTGGAGTCAGGCATTCTGACAGACATCCATTTCCTTACATTTTGCATTGCAATTCTGCATTCCAACTTAGACAAGGCCCCCTGCTGTATTTCAAAACCATTTCTTGAATAGTTTACTCATACATCCTCGTGCAAAATGGGAATCAGGAAATGGAATGGTACAGGAAGACAATACAGCCTTTTGTTTAGAAAGTCAGCAGTGCTGGTAATCATCATAAAAATGTTAAGGTTTACCAAATAGGAATGTATTTCACCTTTAAACACTTGGCTTGTTTTTTTCTTTTCTTTTTTTTTTTTATTTTAAAAAAAGGACACCTGCCGTAGTAAAGGAAACTGAATCTGCAATCACTTGTATTTATAAAAGCACGCACATTCCTCATTGTCTTACATTTGAAGATCAAGGGAATGTCTGTTCATAATGTAATAATATGCACAGTTTAAAATATTTTCTATTACAAAATACAGTATACAAGAGGGTGAGGCCAAAGTCTATTACTTGAATATACTCCAAAGTGTTAGCACTGAATCATGTAAAATCACATTACATGGTATGAATAGATGGGAATTTTTACAACTTAAATGTTCCATTTCATTGGGATCAAAGGTATACTGTTCACTATTTTCAAGAGACTTCAATAAAACTAGTGTATTTCCAAAGAAGCTTTAAAAGATTTAAGCACAGGCATAGGTCATACCAGAACCTAAAACCCGCTGCAATAACTGAAGCTATAGAAAGGATTCAAGAACTAACAAGTGCATAATATACAAAGAGAATGAGATGCTTTATCATATATAGTCCATCATGGGGGGTGGGGGGGGTGGGGGGAATCCCCCAAGAACATCAAATTGAGGAACTTCTATGCTTCAAACTGCTCCTTAGTAATTCATCCTCTAAAGCTAAAATGAATCTGTACATAGCATGTCAGATCTTAATTTCCGGGCCAGGGGCGGGACAACAAAACAAAACAAAACTTTTTTAAAAAAAATCACCTCAACACCCCCACCCATCCCAAGCCTGTCTGCAATATTAATTACCACAATAATTTAAATCCTAAACAAATCCTTGCTTTGGAAATAATTCAGTCTTCTTTCAGCATATGCACACTGACCTGCACTCTCCTTCTCTAACATCTTGAAAGGTTTAAATTTCAACGCAGAAGCAATTTAGTGTCTTGTATCTCTGAAGAGTACCAGTCTTAAACATGCACATTTTATATTTTAATCTACATGACCAACAGTATCTTAATGAGCATTATGTTAGGAAATTTAAGGCTGTACCTCAGTTTACACAAGAATCAATGATAACTAAGAGGCTACGTATAAAATTCTATAAATAAAAATAGGAGCAAAGTCTGCTTAACCTGTACACAGACAGCAAGTGGATAAGAAAAGGAAATCAGGAATTAAGTATTTCTATGAATAATGCCATGTATTTTTACTAGAAACACAGATGACAAGTATATACAACATTTAAATCTCCAATTATCCACATACAACTAGGAAAACATTTACAAGGGTTTGGGTATGCAACTAAACAATCAGGTAAAAAAAACATAGTTAGAAAAACTAAGCCTCACCAATTTTTAAAGGAACAAAAATAGAAAACACTCCTTAAAAAAAAAAATCAAGCTAATGCCTAAATTTAATAAGATACCTTGTTTAACACAAAAACAACAGCTATCCAAGCTTATAAGCCACACTGTAAATAGAAATTTGAAGAAGTTCTGACAAATGTTTTTCAAAATGCAATCAGAACTAAAATTATTGGCACAGAAAGCAAAAAGGGAATGAGGAAAAAAGACTGTACAGTTTCCAAAATGCTATGTTCTTCTTCTGAAGAAGTATTTTTGACCTGTCAAAACATACAGTCCAGTAGAAAATTTACTTAAAAAAAAACCCCAAATCTACTTCTGAAAAAAACCCCCCAAACTTCCAGTAAAACAACTTCTGTTGCTAAAGCACCCCCACCCCTAAGTCACTACTTGTTGGTTTTGCCTTTCAAGATAAAGGACACAGCCTTAAGTTATTATTTTCAATGTTACTTATAAAATCATTGTTTGAAAGAAATAAAGTATTTCCTCACAGACTATTTTGTCCTTTTATCAGCAAAAGGAGATGAAATACAACTGGATGAATATCAAAGAGCACAGCAGTAGCCATCATGGCATCATCACCAGTCAGTAAATTACCAAACCGCTACTTCCTGAGCACACACAGGAAATTGCTGGTAATGTTTAATAAACCAAAACCTGGCAAAAATTCTACTACAGATCCACTTATACATGATGTGCATTAGAGATATTCCTTTTTGGTGTCTATCAGGGTCTTTGGATTTTTTTCTGTATATTTTTTTTGTTTCATTTAAAAAAAAAATCTAACAAATGAAACTCACAATAACAAGAGAGTATTACCTAAAATACAACACAGTACCTCTATCAGTTAAAACTAAGTATTCAGAGAACAGGCAGAAATAAAGGGCTTCATACAGGGACCTCATCTCTCAAATCACAATGATTGCTCAGTTTAACTTATTTTCCCCCTGCTATTCCCTCCCTGCTATTTCCATTGCCAGCAATGGAAATCTATATGCGAGTGAGAAATTACACTCTGTGTAAAAAAAGAACAACAGTCTCCTTAAATCTATTTCCATGTGGAGTAAAATATCAGTTCCTGCATAAAATGCTTGTAAATGTACTTTTTTATTTTAAGTATTAATATATCTATGCAATGGAACATCACTTACCTGCTGCCTCTCCAGTATTAGCTATTCCCCATGTAACAGCTACAGGCAGGTTATTTCTTCCTTAAACTTATTACACACAGCAGTAAACAATGTTTTTAAGTAAAGAAAAAAAATTACAATAGTACTGTTCTGTTTGTAACCAACACCTATTCACAAAGACCAGGAAATAGTCAGGACTTGTTTGATACAACTTTCAGTTTTACAAAATTTTAAAAGGCAGTTTTCATTTGCAAACAGGATTAAACAAACATGTCAAATATCTTCTCAGTAGCAAATAGTTCAATAAACACCAGTGATCCCATGCATGAGGAACTGAGGTACACAATTTAAGGAAAAAAAAAAGGGGGGGGGGGGGGAGTCTGAAGCTGTAGCCAAGTCCAACAGCATCAACTTGGCTGCAGGAAACCTGGCTGAGTGGTAGGTGACAAAAGCATTAGAGCATTTCAGACTTATGCAAAACTTTCACAGTTGCACAGGCTACTGGTCCCAACTCAGTAAAGCATAAAAATCACTCATGTATGCAAATAAGGTACTTAAAGCATATGTTTACATTCCTTGAAATCTATGGAATGTAAGCACATGCTTTAAATGTTCTGGAAAACCAAATGGAGTTAAGTGCTTTCCTGAACAGGGTAACATTTTAGGTTGGCTGTGAAATCTTCAAAATCGGGGGGGGAGAAATGAAGATTTGCCTAAGAGTTGCCTCTTAAAGCCATCTGAGGTCTTGAAACTTAACTTAAAACATGAAGTGCAGCTATTTGAATAAGTGAAAACTTGAAGAATACATCCGTTACATAACGATTTGCAGTAGACTAAAAGTGAGCCTTTGTGCAAGGCTGCCAGAAACTAAGTTTTTGCAACTTATATGCACTTTCTATTCACATTTCACACAATGAAATTTAAAACAAATTCTTATAAATTGAAGTCAACCTCCACTGTGAGCTCCAATAACTTGTTTTTAGGTAAATTTACAAAACCTCATCTGACAGATTTAATTAGCGCCACTTTTTGCTAAGACATTAAATATTGCCCATCACTGAACAAGGACATACAAGTGTACCTTCTCTTTTATATGCATGTGTGAATAAACCCCGAAGTATTAAGAAAATACCAAACCCATAAAGTCTGAAAAATGGGAACATCTGGTTTCTTCTGGCACATTGCTAATATACAACTATGTACAAACTGCTACGGCCTTGGGGGTGGAGGGGGAACACACACAAGCACTATTACTATAAAACTGTAAACAACTGCAGGGTTTTGGTTTGGTTTTTAAAGCTAACCTTTCCACCCCTTATTATGGACAGTTTAGGTTCACATGAACAGTTTAAGTTTATATTAACTGTAGTGTCAATCAGGATCAAGGTTGTATGAGAGAGAAAATTTTCAGCGTGCTAAAGTCACAGACCTGGGACCACCTCTCCTCAAAAAAACAGACCACAAAGAACTGCAGTTTTTACAGTTTTATATGTCAATTAGCAAATTCACAAGCCACCTAGGTAAACACTGCTAGAAAGCAAAATAGCATTAAAGGTTTTATGTAACCACCTATTTTCATATCAAAATTGAATGTGTGAGAGCAACATTAGTATGTTTAACTCACTGAATGCAAGATTAGGTTGAGGCATATGCAAGAACTATTGCGATGTTTTTAAAGACAGCATCAATGTTTTCATTGTAACATTATCTTTAAATATTGCTGAACACAAGACTTTCCCTGAGGTGTAAACATCAAATAACTTGAACAGCTTTACACATCAGCCCCATTAAACAGTTTATTACAACACTACATCTACTGTAATCAAAGTGGTGCTGTGTACAGACATTATCATATGAACAGTTTAACATGAACAAACTACTATAAAAACAAGCATTTACTTGACTTTTTCCAATTGCTTGCACATTATATAATTGCCAAATGTATATAACCAGTAATAAAGTTGCAAAAGCTATAAGGTTTAAATCACACAGGTTTCCCTCAAATAAAACAGTTAAGCAACATAAAAAAGTAAAAGAGCTACTGGTTACCATGTATGCAGATTTGCTTTATTCAGATCTATTCCTGTTCATTTTATCCATGAATCCTTACAGGCTCAGTTCAATCACATGAAGCAAACTGCTGGACAAGCATCTTTCCTTGAAGACTGTATCTTGCCTTGCACGATGTTCCTCTTCCTTCAGCTGTAATGTGTCAAAATTTGTGATGTAGATTTTGCTAGTCCCCATAATACACAGAAAATTGTTGGCTTATCTATACATACACAAGTCGTGCATCTACTTCACCGTAATGTAAACTAACACAAAATACCCAGAAGCAGTAGCTACTTGTTTGTGCACGAAACTGTTTTCTAATACAATAGTTAAAAATAAAATTAATGTTGTTGTACAACAAAGTTGAAAGAATATAAATTTCACAGTTGAAGTATCGAATGATAAAGGAAGAAATAGCTACTGTTCCCGTGACTGATGGAAACATTTATAGAGAACATTTCCTAAAGTATGCATTCTGCAAGAGTAAACGAACAAGCACGTAAGGTAATTTTGCCACAACTAGATTTTTACATTTTTACCTGCTCACTTACAGAAGTTTTAAGCTGGTTTGACATTTAAGTAATGCACTGATTGTATAATGAAGTGGATGGCTCACAGCTCAGTAACATTTAAAAGTGCACAGAATCTGATACCAGTACTTCAAAATTTTCAGACTAGCAGCAAGCAGCATGGGCTTCACACATCTAAAAATACACGCTTGCAGTTTAATCACAAGAACCCACTTTTCAAGTAATACAATATAGATTTGCAGGTTTCCTCACCTACTTGCCCTAGAAAAAACCCAAGCCCTACTTCCTACTCTCATCTATTTTGGCAAATTAAGGAACCACACCATTCAGAGTTAATTACTGTAAGAGTTCACAAAATACTTGGGATGGTATAATTCCATACACTGGATTTCAGTTGAATTCCATTACAAAACAATTAGCTATCTTCATTTCATTAATAATTCACAATTTCAACATTCAATAATTTCAAAATAGTTTAAATCAAATTGTTCAAAAAACCCAACACATTAAATTGTTCATTTGAAAAACAAGACATTCAGAGGAGCAATTTCATGAACGTGCACCAGTACACAGCTGTCAAATATTCTTCTACCAGTATAATAATTTCAAAGCAGTTGGGAAAACAAAGTACTCAATTTTTGCATGAACAATTGACACATTTCTTCTTCCTTTCCTCAAAGTGACTGTTAATAATGACTAAAAACCACGTATAACCAAGTAGGGTCTACACTACAGTATGCACATAAACTAACCCAAATCCAAAGCAGTGACTCGAATTTCTTTTCTTATTTGCAGACTTTGTTCCCAAGTCATGAATGTATCAACCAATAACTACTTTTGAGGAAGTTCCTTCCCCAGAGACCAAAATTTCCATAGGTGTTAGGTACTTTTTAAAATTAATTAGTAGCAAGTGACAAAGTGCTGCCTCCACAAGAAGATGTATTCAGAGTTGCGAGCTAAGTTAGCACACACAGACAGGGGAAAATCTCAGTTTTTTAGTGGAGAAAGTAAGTATATGACAGCTGTGAGACTGCATGTCAGAATTTGCTGCTCTCATCATACAATTGCTGCGGCAAGAATTATGGATCTTTATCACTTCTACGGCGACAGTCAACAGATCCAAAGCACCATATATATGATTTATAATACTAGTATAAGAAAGCTTTAGTTCCTGGGAATAATTTGCTAGATTTCTAAGTGTACTTATGGAACTACAGGAACTTTAAAGAATGCACGATAAATTGGACTTAGGATTAATGCTTTTCAACATAGGGCTCTTAAGATTGTCAGCACCACGCTGAACTTCCATTTTGAAAAACACGACCAACTAAAATCCAAAGTGGTGTACATTTTGGTTCCAAATATTCTGCCACTGTATCTTGGCAAAACCAGGAACCTTTGTGGTTCCAAAAGGAAGAAATAAATCTGTATGGATTATACCTTCATGCTCAGCCCTTTTCAGTATTCTACAAGCAAGTAGAATATTGAAGTAAGAAACAACGTTAAAAAAAAAAAATTAAATCTCTAGTCAGTACTTCTTGGCAATGCTGTTTTCCATCTGCCTCAAGCTCATATAAGCTACCCGTCCCAAGCATGTGTTAGGTTTGTACAATTTAACACCATACAGTGATCAGTTTCTCAGCATTTCTACTAATAAACCCCAAATTTCAGACTTAACTGTTAAATAGTTATTTTGTGGTTTAAAAGTTAGGTTTTATGCCAGAACATTTCACAAATGAAATCCCAGAACTTAAGTGATCAAACATTTTTGTATTTATGCAAGATGCAACTTGAGCATTGTTTTTCACAGACACTCTCAGAACAAAAACCAGTAGATTTCTTATATGTATAAAGCATCTTGCAATAGCAACTCTAATTTTTTCCTTTAATTCCAATTACCCAAATAAGCATATAAAAAGCTTTAAACAGCTTTTAGAAGTGTGAGGATTCTACAGTAGTTTAAAGCAGTATGTGCATATACCCCTCAAGTTTATAGTAGTGTAGTAATTTCTGATATTTTCAGAGACCGAATTTCAATCTCCCATGTTCACATTTCAGTAAAATGCATGATAAACATTTGTCATTATATCCTAACGGCTCCTAAGAACTACTTCATGTAATTCTCCTTTATTTTATTCTACACATAAAGAAAAAAAAATACATAAAGCAAAAATCCCACAGAAAGTATCAGCTTGAAAGCCAAAACCTTTAACTTAACCTACATTCCAGAACATTACAAACCTCCAAATACTATGTTTTAGCTATAACACAGCGAGAAAGAAGGAATTTCAAGCTTGACTCTATATTTGTCTTTCTCTGTGTAAGTCGATATACATATGTGATTCTGTTCATCATACGTGTACAAACACACTATTTTACCACCACTAGCACCTTCTTCCATTTGTTGCGTATTTCTCCCCCCCCCATTATTAATGTACTTACCTGGTCTTTGTTCAATCTTAGTGTATAATTTAAAGATCAACACCAGAACAATTTCCTGATTTTATAAATAATTTTACACAGAACACTCACAAACTAGTTTCATTCATCGTATGTCTTTCTCCTACTATCCCAGCCTAGTGTCTAGTCACCAAAAATAACTGATGAACAGAGGTGTGTTCAGAAAACTCAATCTTTAGTTTACAAATTAAAAAGATGTGAATTATTGGAAGTATCTTTCACATTAATATATGAGGAAGACACAAAAAGGTAGATCAGGCTGCCACAGGAAAACATAAAAATGAAGATCTCTCTCTCATTTCTCTCTCTTTTTTTTTTTTGTAAAAAGAAATGTTAGTTCTCAAACCACAATGAGCAAAAGAAAAAAAAAAAGAGATTTGTTCATTTGTTGGAGAACACTGCATCAAACCAACATTTTCACTTGCAAGTAACTTCTTTATGTTTCAAATGCTATAAAGCCTTAAAGTTTCTTGGGGAACTTTCACACAGCTCAAATTTGTCAAAACTAGTGATTTCACAAACAAAAGAAAAAAGCACAGGATGTGGGGAACACAGAAATATAAGTGTGTCTAAGGACACCTCAGAAGACAACAAAATTACAGCAACACGTTCATGGAAAAAATTAATAAAAGTTATGCAGTTATGCATTTGAAAATAAACAATAGCATAAGATTTTCAGTTTGTTTTTGGAATCATCTTATCACCCTCAAGAAAATGAGAGAAATCACTGAACATTAAGAAACAAACTATATGTTTCTGTAAAGCACCAGAATAGCCATAAAACAGACATCAAGAAGCACATGAAACAGTGGCACTACTTGCCTCTTTCACTCTATGGTGGATTGAAAATACTGAATCAGATGCACAAAGCATGATTTCTCTGATGAATGCTAGATGCAATAGAATAGTGCCAGCCCCACATATGTGCTTCCTCAAAAATACACATTTTAAAAAAAGAGAGATTAGGTAAATAACGTTCATAATAGCTTAATACTAAGAAGATCTGGAATAATCCTAGACAGGTACATATACCCAGGTCTTGAACAATGTCACCACATGATTCACTGAAAATTCTGTTATTAACTCAAAGCTTATTATTAAAATAACATACAAAACCAAGCATTTTTGTATTAATTTACAAGGTTTCTTAAAAGGCTAATTTCATACTTCACTTGATGTTTAAGTGGTTGCTAACACACTGTTACAGGACAGTTCCTACTTACACAAGCAAAAATATAATGAATATTACTTAAACTATCAGTAACATTTCTCCTCCTACTAACACAAAAAAAAAATCCAACCATGTTAGTTCTTAGATCACTCCAAAGCTGAAACTATTTGAGAGCTGAGAGCAGTTTTTGAAGAAGCATATGAGCCTCAGAAGTACATTAGACTTGAAATTATTTTGCTTACAGTGGTTTGAGAGCAGAAAAATCAGAGAAAAAAACATGAAATATGGAGTACAAAGTCTACATACATATCAACTGTTACAATGTTAGTGTGTTTTTGTCTTTGCAACTCAGTCCAATCCAGTTTAAATAGGAAATAATCAATCAATAACAAAAACATAAAATGAAAAACTTAACATTCAGCAGTTATAGAAATTCAGACAGATTAAGATTGGGACAATGTATCAGCTAGAAGTACATCATTGAGTATCAGTTAAACTAAAAAAAAATCTGTCTAAAAAAAGTCAGGACTCATGCTGATGAAGTTACATTACTATTCTGTTTGTACACATTAATTTTGCTGTTAATCCTTCTAAATATCACTCTATTGGAGTCTTAGTTTTCTTGTCTAATACAGCTTAGACATTTGTCTTAAATCTATTGTTCTCCTTTATATCTATAGGCTTTCTACAAGCAAAAGCAAGATGTTTCAAGGAAACATTCAGTTTATAGTAATTCTGTAGAATGGATTATCAATGTATGTGAAGCCTTACTCAAGTGAAGGCACAAAATCTTGCAAGAATTTAATTTTCAACCATGAAGTGTACAAACAGAAATGTAAATACCTGCTATGGTACATCTAAATTTTTTAATAGAGTTTTATTATTATAAACACATTTAGTAAGTTATTCCAATTTAACCCATCTCTATAAATGTAATACAGTACAAACTGAATTTCACTGTATACAAAAATGTGCACAATGGACCTTTAAAATCCTTCTAAACTAGATGTGTAACATTTTAAAAAAAATGCCAGTACAGTATCACAGTTAGGCTATAGGTACACAATAAGGAGAAGTATAGGTGCCATTCATAGGTTGCAGGCACAGAGGCAACTTCATGTTATCTGGCAAAACACAGTAATATGGGGAGTAACTCTTTTCAGCACTGCTGATATTTATTAAATGACTGAGACTGTTAAATCCGTTTATGAATATTAATCAATGTAAAGAATGAAACAAAAAAAATGTATGGCAACATACATCTTAGTGAAAATGAAACATACAAACCAGGAGATAACTGTATTTTTTTATATATGTGTGTGTGTATAAACAAAACTACAATAAAGCTCTTCTTCATTAAGACAGCAACAAGACAAAATGTTTACAACTTAACTTTAAAAAAATACCAAATGCTTTCATTTACATGCAGAATACTAAATTTGCCCTTTAAATCAAGTGTTTAGGACCTATTCTCTTCTTTGCACAAGGGAATCTTACCTATGCAACCCCTCTGAAAGAAAAGAGAAGTCCCAGCACACAACAAAGTTGAAGGAAGTTGCATATATAATCCCACCTGAACTGAGACCGAAACCACAGTCTCATTTTAAAATTGTGCTTTGGAAATTAGAAAATACAACCTAATGCTATTTGATATGTTTTCTTCGGGTAACAGGGTAGGGAATCTGTACTTGGTACAGAAGCTCCGTATCTACATGCACAACACTAAAATACACAAAAATTAAAGCTAGATTAATAAAGTATGCCAAGGGTAAAAAAAAATTATCTTGAATTCCAGGTTATTAACAATTTTTAGTATGGCTTGCTTGCTCATCTCCACCAGAAGGAAAACACTCTGGAAATGCATCCATCACTCAGCGTAATGGTTACCTCCTATTATTAACAACTATTTGCAAATATCACAAACACTCATTCATCATAAAAGGTAAAAATCCAGTTCAACAAAAGAAACTACATTTACTTTTGTTAAATCTGTATTTTTATGTTCTGATATTTTACAATTAAGAACCACAGTTGCTGTTTTTATGCAATTGCAGAAGTATTTCTACCAATCCATTTTTTATGACAAAAAGTGGCATTAACAGATATATACTGCCAACTTTATTTCAGCTGCCACGTTTCACCTTCCTACTTAAGTCTTTGACTTCCCTTCTCTAGGTTGATTACTGCTTTGTGTGTCCCTCTTAGAATATGAACCCAAGACAACATCCCACTTAATACTCAGCAGACTAGACCATTTAGTATCAGAATTTGTTCTCTCCCAAAGAAGTCAGTGACACAAAAGCCTAACTGAAAAATTTATGTTTAACTAATACAAAATTATATTTTCACTTAGGAGTATACTATATTTTATATGATTTCTAAACAGTTTTGCTCTTTAACTTCCATAAATCAACTTCCATGAATAAATACCACATGCAAATCTGGAAACTAAATCTGAGGGTAAATGTAAGAAATGGAAGCTAGGCAGACAGGCAAGTCCACAAGCTTCAATTTGAGTGTAGATGTAGTGGGAAATTATTCTAAAAAGGAAAAAAGACTACTGCAGAGAAACTAACAGGTAGGGGTTTTCCCAATTATCACATATAAGGAATCATGGGTAGCTTGAATTCCCAATCCTCAAAATGGTACATTATATAATGTGATGAACATTTCTATGTATTTTAAAGCTCTCAGCAGTACACTGAAAAAATTATCATTTAGCATGCTACTCTGTAGCTATCTAGACATTTGACGCATGCAAGACTGCAAATACATGAAATAAAAGAACACATTAGTTTGTGAACAACCAGAAAAGACGTAATCCTTGTGTCATACATTTGTTTACTAGTCTTCAGAAAATGACTTCACTACCAGAGCGGGGAGGGAATGAAAAATCAGGCTGGTGGGGAACAACTGATCATAAATCTTGTTGAACATAACACCTGAATTTAGCTAGAAGGAGAAGATACTGACAGGTCACGTTTCATAAAATAAGCAGCAAAGTCTGGCTGTATTTCCTGAATTTGAGTAAAACTCATTGCGGGGGGAACCAACAAAACAACGCTGTATTCGTGCAAGGACAGCAACTGTATGTACATGTGTTCCCTAAATTGAAATAATCCACACATGACATACGAATGGCTCAATGCTGCAGTCCTTACACAAGTAGATTTTAAAATACAAAACTACTATTTTAAAATACAAGAAATACAACCATAAGTTTAATATAATCGTCTAAGATTACAAAGAGAGCAGACTTATCAGTCTGGCTTACTGCTTTTTTAAGAATTGGTTTAATTGCATTTCATAAAAACTGCAAACATTAATACCACCTGAAATTAAAAAGGCAGCATGCAAACTGCAGAAGATAATCACACAAATACTCCCTCCCTCCCGAGACCAGTTACCTGTCGTTACTTACCTATGTTCATGACAGATGCTGCAAGGAGAAAGTGATTCAGTACATACTGCGGGACCATTTAAATGCAGGTATTAATGGTGTAAATAATCCCAAACCTAGAGCAGTTACTTTTAGTAAATCAGTAACAGTAAAGTTCAAGAACATGAAACAGATGCTCACCTTCTTTAACGATGACGATATTCTCTCTCTCTGTCTCGTTCTCTGTCGCGATCTCTGTCACGATCACGATGCCTCTCTCTTTCACGGCTTCTTTCCCGATAATAGTCATCGTGACGATCTCTACTACGTGATTTGTGGCGCCTACTTTTTTCTCGTGACCTACTGTGGTCCCTCTCTCTGGATCGCTCACGTCTTCTAAAAGAAATTACTTCATTAAATTTTTCTTCAAAATACAAGTCATCCACATGCCAATTTTGTATTCTGTTTCACGGTATGAATTTCATATGAGAGAAACACCTGTTCACTGTGATGTTTTTGTATATAGCATGAAAGATAGCTGGTATAAAAGGTGATGGCTAAGACCTCAGTTGTAACTGATAGTAAGGTGCATCCACTTTCTAATCTATCAAGGAAAAGTCAGAAAGTACATACTCAGAATGGAGGACAAGATGGCTGAAAACAGCTGGGGGAGCGCACCATACCTCCAGTGATCACTACAACATGGCTGCTAATCTGCGTACTGAAAGTATGTGCCAAAACCAGCTGTCTTTGTGTTTTTAATATTCAAAGCCAACTACACTACTGCTACAGTATCCAAATGAACTAGAGGCTCACTGTTTGTCCTAACTCTGAAAGGGGTATTATTTAAGTTTTGAAAGAAGTATCAATCTCCTATTTGTACTAGGTAGAAAAGTTCATTAATTTCAAATCTACCTACTCTCAATTTTTACATTTATATGACAAAGGACAACAGGCAAAATCATTCTGCCCAACTTTTCCCCCACCCCGGACTCAAGTGTGACAAGTGTGGAGAAAATTACTTTTAAGCAAAATGAAAACTGGTGTCAAATACCCTCACCCTTAATTTTCAATAGCAAATTCTAATAAAATTATGCACTGGACATCTTAATTAGTAAAGGATATTTCTATTTTGAAGTCTACACATTGCAAGAATACCATGTAGGAAAGGATACTAAATAAAACTAAGAGTTAAACTTAAGCTAGTCAGATCAATTTTGAAAAGACAGTTAATTAAAAGGCAGCTAAGTTTGGGAAACCCCCATTAGGTTCTTTCACACATTTCTTGTGCAGCTCAGCAAATCACTAAGCTTCTTAGAATCACAGAATCGTTTAGGTTGGGAAAGACCTTTAAGATCATCCAGTCCAACCATTAACTTAACGCTGCCAAGTCCACCACTAAACCAATTGAGGGTAGAGTCATAATTAATTTCATGCTTCCTGGCTTGGTGGCTGGATTATTGTTTAATGGAAGTGAAAACCAGGAATCATTAAGGTTGGAAAGGATCTCTAAGATCATCAGTCCAACCATCAACACCACCATGCCCACTAAACCACGTCCCAAGTGCCACATCTACCTGTTTTTTGAACACTTCCAGGGATGGGGACTCCACCACCTCTCTGGGCAGCCTGTTCCAATGCTTGACAACCCCTTCCGTGAAGAAATTTTTCCTAATAACCAATCTAAATCTCCCCTGATGGAGCTTGAGGCCATTTCCTCTCATCCTATCACCAACTACTTGGGAGAAGAGACCAACACCCACCTCACCACAACCTCCTTTCAGGTAGTTGTAGAGAGCGATAAGGTCTCCCCTCAGCCTCCTCTTCTCCAGGCTAAACAACCCCAGTTCCCTCAGCCGCTCCTCACAAGGCCTGTGCTCCAGACCCTTCACCAGCCTTGTTGCCCTTCTCTGGACACACTCCAGCACCTCAAGGTCTTTCTTGTAGTGAGGGGCCCAGACCTGGACACAGTATTCCAGGTGCGGCCTCACCAGCACCGAGTACAGGGGGACAATCACTTCCCTGCTCCTGCTGACAACACTATTCCTGATCCAAGCCAGGATGCTGTTGGCCTTCTTGGCCACCTGGGCACACTGCTGGCTCATGTTCAGCCAGCTGCTGACCAACACCCCCAGGTCCTTTTCAGCCAGGCAGCTTTCCAGTCACTGTTCCCCAAGCCTGTAGCGTTGCATGGGGTTGTTGTGACCCAAGTGTGGGACCCAGCACTTGGCCTTGATGAACCTCATACAATTAGCCTCAGCCCATCGGTCCAGCCTGTCCAGATCCCTCTGCAGGGCCATCCTACCATCGAGCAGATTGACACTCCCACCTAGTATGGTGTCATGTGCAAACTTACTGAGGGCACACTCAATCCCCTCATCCAGAACATTCTTACATGACTTAGTTTCTTCTCTGTGAACTAGTCCTGCGCTATACCTTCCCTTTTTATAAGAAAGGGCAGACAGAAGAGGAAAGTTTTACCTGGATCCAGAACCATAAGACTTGGACTCAATTCCATGAAGGCAGTCCTGAAGAGAGCTAATAAGTACTTTACAGCGATCATCTGCAGATACTTTGGACTGTTTAATTAAGGAAATTGCAGTTACCAAGGTCTCTATAGCACTTCCATAGTCCCCTGAAAATGATAAGATCATGATCAGAAAATTACGCAAATTAAAACAAAGATTTTTATCTGCAATAGTATTACCATTTCGAGTATCTTCTCTTCAACAGCCATCCAGACCATTTACTGTAGAACCAAATATTAAAATACTGTCCAGACCAGTACTCAGAAAGCATTCTCAGAAACTAACTGGAGAACAGTACAAAATCAGTCATAGGTTGTACCTACATTCAGCCTCCTATTATGAAAATGGGGCTTCCGGGCTGCAAGTTTCCTAACAGAAAAACTATAAACTCTTTTCAGATGGGTAGAATAGCAAACACATTAATCGAGTTTTACTAACCAGCACTGGCATCTGATACAGCTCTCGAAATGGCACTGCTTGAGATCGCCCTATTTCTATTCATGATTTCTTCAAATTCTGCTTCACTTAGAGGTGTCCTTGCAGCATCCATTTCTCTGCAAGCAATAAAACTAGTATTTAAAAGGTTAAGAAACACTTAAGAAGATATCATTGCAGTTTTAACAACCCAAGTTTGCAACTTTAAGCAAAGTGACAAACAGAAAAGAAAGCAGGATCTGGGTTTGGTTTTTGTTAGGGACCATGTTACAGTATAAAATCCTGAAAGCTAAAAAAAAAAAAAAAAAACCACCAAAAAAAACACCCAATTAAGACATTGCTGTATAAATAGACTTATTCTTCTTCATCCCATCTATTTTGAAGATTCAGCAGCACTTAATATTGTGCTTTACAAATATTTATAATTTTCATAAAATCCCTGAAGGTATGTAAGCAGATATTATCCCAATTGAATGGATGTGGAAATACATGTACATAGGCAATGTGACTTTGTGCAAAATTAGAGATCATTTTTATAACAGTACTGGATTTAGAACTATATGATCCTGTTTCCCAGATCTTAACTAAGACCAGAATGCTGTAACTTATGAAAAACAAATACAGTCTATCATCTTTAAAACACTCAATTTTCTGAATGATACTTCAACATTTTACAGCTGATTTTGGTTTTTTATTTCTGGTCAAGTTCAAGGTGCTCCAATTTGATCTCCAAACTGGTCACAGTAAGGAGGAAGCAATAAAGCAGAATCCTCATACTCATTACACTTTTGTACTTTAATTATTAGCTACCTATATAGGGTTTCCAAAGTAACAGAAGTTAACCTACACAAAAATTTTCCCAAAAGTTTTGCAGTGTCCTATTAGCCAGTCTCTGTATCATATAGAAAATTTAGAGAAATGTGTTAGAGACAAATGTTGAGACTGTTAAACTGGCCCACTGCTTGATATTTCTAGAACAGTGTTAGTTCTTCTGGTAGAAAGAAAATGCAGAATAATAAGCAATGCTATCCTCTTAATTGCAAGAAGTGGAACAAGATCCTATAGCCAGTTTAGCATAAGAGGAAATGTCTAAAAATTCATACCTCCCTGAGTTTTGAGTATTATTTTTCGTGTGCCTCCCATAGAATGGAATATGTAATTTTTCTCTTATGGACATGTTATTTCCAGTGAAACGCCTATGATATATAATTAATGACAATTTAAATAGTTATGGATGATAGTTTTAACATTATTAATGAAAATACTGGACAGTAAGTTATACTGTCCTATTCCCACTCCTTCCCTCCCCAGACATTCTATAAACTGCAGACAACCTCGATTTTGTCCATCAAAAAACAACCAACACCTTATTGTTTTATTATATTTCAGGCAATTAAGCCATATGCTTGAATTTCTATAGTTTCTGTATGAACACAGTATGTACAGATGCGTGGGGCTTTTTAAACTTTGTGATAAAAGATGAATCAAAGTGTCTTTGCAGAAAACATTTTAAGCAAGAGAAGCATCTCTCATGCTAACAGTAAAATCACAACTGAAAAATCCAAATGTAACTATGTTAAAAGTGTCGTTCTTACAATTTATCCCAAAATTTCCTGTGACAAATACAAATATGGTGAAAATCAAGAAACAGCAGCAAGACAGAGATGTTTGAAAGCACAAATGAAAAACATGTTTCAAACAAGATGTGAAAAACTTGACAAGTCAAGTCAGAAAGACTCAAGAACTCTGTCCCAGATAGGATTAACCACAGGAAAAGCCACTGCTACAAACACAGCAAGATTGCACCAACTGAGCAGAAGCATCTTCACAGGAAAGGAAGATAAAAGTCTTGCAGTAAATTCATGCCTGGCTTTTGAGACAAAGACTAACTTTTAATTGAATCCTAAAGACAAAAGGGACAAGCAGAGCTGCTGAAAGATAAAAATGGTATGAGCTTGGTATGGCACTGTACTCAACATATGCACATATTCAAAAAGGAGAAGTCCACAGCATTCTAAAAAGACAGCTTGCAAAGCACAATGATAAAGGCACAAGTCAGAATTTCAAGTTAACACAGAAGCGCAACCAGAAGCTGCTGCATAAGAAGTGATATACAAGATTGCATGTAGAACACATGGAATGATGACACCGCCAACTACAAATAGTGCAGACAAGCAGTTCAGAGCTGAAAAGGGAAAGTGAGATTACTGGTGTTGCATTTCAGGATTTTCTTACTGCTACAAACATGTTTCTGAGAGATATTTCACCAAGAGAAGTAAAAAGGGGCAAATCAGAAGACTGCTGGGATCCCTTCCAGCCCTATTTTTCATTATTTCTAACATTTGCACTAAAAGGGAAAATCAAATGCTTCCTACAAAAGGAGTAAAATCTGCTACCAAGCACATTACACCAAAGGCACTCACCTTCCAGGTGGCCCATAGTCACCTCTGTCATATGGCGGAGGTCGGCCATATGGATCTGTCGGAGGTGGGCCACGGCTGTCTGAAGTAGGTATGCCACTATTGGCAGGTGGGGGGAAGAAAGCTGGATTCACGTGTGGTGCAGGTGGTGGAGCACCTGGAGGTGGCCCAGGGAGATGTGGAGGAGGAGCAAGAGTCAGGGGTGGCCCAAGAGGGCCAGGTGGACGAGGGGGAAATGGACCCGGAGGTGGAGGTGGACCCTGCTGAGGTGGTGGCGGACCTGGTGGTGGCCCATAGCCTGGAACTGGTGGTGGAGGGCCTGGAGGAAGTGGCCCAAGTGGAGGCTGACCAAAAGGCTGTCCTGGAAACAGAACTGGTGGTGGTGGACGGTCACCACGATTAGGAGGTCCAGCTAATGGAGGTGGGAGGACCTGACCAGGAGGTGGAGGGCCTGGTGGGCCTGGTGGGCCAGGAGGACCTAAAGGTGGACGTGGGGGAGTCTGTCCAGCTAAAATAAAAAAAAATAAATAAAAAATAAAATAGAGTTAATAAATATAAAGAAATAAAAGACTTAGTGAAATAATTAAAATTCTTGCCTTTTTATTCTTAAAAACAACAAAAAAACAAAAACAACCCTCACTGAACAATTTGCAACTTACACAAGACATGCATGGTCCCACTTTGGGTCCAGCAGCTTAGAAAATTTTTAACAGTTGCTTGATTATCAATATGTTAAAAGAACATTAACTTGAAAACTGACAACTCACCCCCCAATCACTTAACCACCTGCTATTGTTACCAAAACCCCCAAAAGCTTACAAAAACTTGAAAACATTGCATCCTCCTTAGACCTGCAGCTAGTCTTTCAAATGGGGCATAAGATACAATATATATTAAAAATATGGGAAAAGCTGTACTGGAGAAGATATGGTAAATGCAGTATCCAAACCTACTTTCAGGTCCTCATTAGTGCTTTTTCAATCTGACCGTGTTCCTTTGACTGTTAGTAAACAATCTACTACTGAATGACATTTATTAAAAATACTTAGGCTGAAACAAGAACTTGACTGCAACGCAAGCCTGATTGTTTAACAGAGATTTCTCCCATATAAGATACCTGACTAAAGACAAACACCTCCTCTTCGAATTTGTGGTATTCTAAGTGCCAGCTAACTGACCTGTCAGTGGGCATGAATCAAAGTTGAATTTCTGATGATGTGCAAACTTGTAATGCAGTAAGGAAAAGAGTTACGTTGTGCTCTGCAACACAGGCATTCTCACCCCATACAGCAATTCAGAAAATCTGAACTACACTGTACTAAAGACAAGTCTACTTGCTAACCTGATCTATCTTTATTTTTTCATACTTTAAAAATATGTACATTGACACATTACAAAGAATGTCTCTAAAAGATGTTGTTATATTGCTATCAAATTTAGGAAGTACAACTCCCTGTTTGAATATCAACAAAGAAATATTGTTGAATCCTACAATCCAGCTGTGAACACTGATTATAGCACGTTACTGAATTGCCTTTATCTTTATAATTTCCCAAATAAGTATGCCACATTAATTAAAAAAAACCCCACAGATGAAACTGAAACTCCACATATGAATTATTTTACCTGGGAAAGGTGGTGGTGGCCCTCCTGGCCCTGCCGGTCCAGGGAATCTGTCTCCACCTGGAATGGCACCTGGAAAACGGCCTCGCCCTCTATTACTAGGTGGAAATGCTGCTCGTGAGCTTCCTCCTGGGGGACCAGCTTTACCCTCCCCAGACATCTGGCCAGACTGTGTGGCTGCAATGGAAAAGCAAAAGCGTAAATACGTGAATCAAAATAGGTTAAAGCTTTTCAACACTTGATCTGAAGTTTTATGCAGCGCTAGAACATGAGCTTATGAGCACCATCATGTTCCTCAGTACCCAAACCCAAAGCATTTGGGGAGGAAAAAGTGCTTTGCTAAAATACGTCAGCGTTCCAGTATGCCCCATATTAATGGAACAGCATCTGGGGAGACTGTCAGTCCTTCCTTTAATGCAGCCCCTCCTTTAATGTAGCCCAAAGCCAGTAACTATTAGGACTGGGAACCACAAGACAAGGTGCTGAAGGAAAGCACAACACAGAATCTCTCTTCCCCGTTCTGCCATAAGCACAGCCTGTCCAGACATCAGAATTTAGTCCAGTTTGTCTACAAATGTTAAAATTCTAAATGCTCTTTTGCTTTTTTTTTTAAATTACATCCACAAGAAATTGAGAAAGCTTCTCCAACAGTAAGACAGAGTTTCACAAAGCTGCAACCTTTTTTCAGTAAGTGCTGTCTCTTGCCAAAACAAGAGCTCTTCAGCGTATTAAGTGATTTTTTTTTTTCATTTTTATTTAAGAGGATCATCTTTAAACAAAGACACAACTTCATTCACCTGGACTGTAAGTACTTTATAGCTATTTTAAACTGTGTAGAAATTATCAGATGCTGAGAGAAAAACTGCCATACTACTTTTGGAATAAACTTCTGTTTTTCCAAGACAGCACATAAGAAAGGCTTACTTTTCCTTGACTGCATTTCAAATTGACTCAGAAATTGTTTATTACACGGAGTCACAACAGGATTCTGCCCATGCAATTCTCTTTTTGGCAACAAATCCATCAACTTTTTGGAGGATGCTTCCGATCCCACACCCACAAGGGCAAACCTGAAAGGAAGGGGAAAAACAAACAAAAAAAAAAAGTTACACCACAGTTGTCCATTTCCTGGACATCCTGATGCCTCATGAAAAAGGTTACACACTGTAAGCAAAAGAATACTTGAAAACTAGATACAGAAACTGTCTCACAGGTCATAGTCCAGTTTTCAGAACAGATAAAATAACTCATTCTAGAACACATAAGAACCACCAAAAGTGCAAGTACAGGATGCATCAAAATTTGTCACAACAAAGGCAGCTTTCTGGTAAGAGTATTAACACACTATATATGAATTCATATGACCAAGTTATTATTAAGCATTAACTGTGTTCCTACTAAGGAGAGAGAAAGGCACATTCATGAAAGGAAGATTAAGTTGCCAGTGAAAAATGGGCTCAAGTGCTCACTTTCAACAGTTAATGGAAAATAAAGATGTAAAGAAAGATTTAATAATGGAGGTTGGTGGAACACTATTTACACTATGAGGAACAACAAGCACCACCACACTAACCGAAATCAAGGAACAGTCTTAATGAAGATGGCCAACAAGATTTAAACTCACAAAAATAATGAGACATACAATACCATCATAAAAATTTATGCATGAAATTTAAATTAGTAGTATGAAATGATATACCCAATCATTGCTGGATATCAATAAACAAAGATTATCAGTTCACATACTGACAGTAATGAAACTGAGAACTCTTTCCCCATTTCTACCCTCCCAAACTTCAGTCATTTACAGAAAAAACAAACAACAAGTTCTTACCCTTTAGACTGGCCATTAGCACGATTTTCAAAAAATTTTATCTCCAAAATATCATTTACCCCCAGTGAATGAACTGCTTCAGTTAAGTCTTCATCTGTTGTCCACTGAAAAATATTTTTAATATTCAACTATGAAAGCTTATCTAAAACACCAGGAAAAGGGCAACTAAGTTTTCCATGGATTTTTTTGCGTGTGTGAAATTGGTCAAGAGAAATACTTTATTCAGGCTGCCAGCATGTTCTGATTTTTGGAGAGCAGTCATTTATATTTTACAATTCTCAGAAAATTAATTTTAAAAATATACACACTTCCCATATGCTACATTGCATCAACCCCTCTACACAGTATACCAGTTACAGTATGCTAAAAAAACCTGTATTTGAGTAACTTCTGTCTTCTGAGAGTACAAGGCTTGAACTAGACTATTTTAATAGCTGTCACTTTTTCCACACCCAATCAATTTTTTTCTCCCACTGATTCTACTATTTTCACACAAAAGTAAATTTTAAACACCATATTAACCAGGTGCTCTTTATGAGAGCTTTGACTAGTGAGTTTAGTGAACTACGTATTATTTGTACAAAAATAGCAGGATTTACAGACAGAAGAAGGGAAACTAGTACAGAAACTATGGTTAGAAACAACTACTTCCACTTAACCAAACCTGCTTGCTGTGACTTCCTATTAATTACTATGTAATGTTTAACGATTTAACTTATATCCAAAGATACACAAATATACTAATACCAATGGTTTTCTTCCTACTTCTGTAACTCCATCGCTTCTTTAAATTTCACATGGGAAGTGCAAAGCAGACTTTCACGATTCTGAACTACTTATCTGATCTCCCTCAAATCAAGTTTTTAAAAAAAAAAAAATCAACAAATTACTTTACTGAGAGCTAAACACAAAGAAAACAAACAGAATAGCAACGCTGAAGTAGATAAATGCACTTTTTGGGGATAACTTCATTTGTGAAGCCAAGTAATGAGCAATAGGTACAAACTGCTGAACACTGGCCAACCTGTTTTCAAAACTGTGACATTCGACTTGGATGAGTTCAGCTAATTCATGTGCATTTTACTGATTCTATTCATATACTTTTAGAATGCTACAACTGCTAAGTCAACGGCTCCTTTACTTACCTATTAGCTCCTGAAATTAGGATAACAATAGTAATTAATGAAAAAACACCTAAGCACCCATAAAGCATTCTTTTTCCAAGTTTAGCACTAGTAAGAAATTAATCAGAAGGGAAAAACCCTGAAGGAGAAATTTGCATGCATGGGCCTAGAAGAATTGGATTTCAGGTAAACAGATAAAAACTCCAGTTAATTCAGCTACTGACCAGCTCCTGCACTTTGTTTGCTTAACTGCAATTGATTTTAAAATGCTTTAATGCTAACAGAAGTAATTGTCTTAAGGGCAACTGCAGTTCAGTGAGTTATCCTAAACCCGTTACTCCTAGGACTGCAGAAATAAGCCTCAAGGCAAATACCTGAAAACAGTTTTGTTCTAAGAGTCACTGCCCTGCAACAAGGGAATTGGAAAAAGGCCCTGGAAAAATGTGAGGAGTAATTTCAAGAAAATCCCAGAGAACCTTCCAGCTCCTTTTTAAACTAAAAACTTCAGCAAGAGTTTACTAAAAAATGGGTTCATTCAGTAGCCTTAAAGTATCTACAGGCATAAAGTATTTCATAGTTTAAGCTTGTTCTCCTCTTTCATTCAGTTCTCTGAAAACCTTAAGAAGATAGTAGCACAAATATCCCTTCATAACACTTAAAACGTGAGAGGAAACTTTAAAGTTTATCTTTACTGAAGATTTCCTCGATTTTTTTTAGACATCAAGACAGCTCCAGACAGGCTCACTAAATTCCAGGTAAAAGAAAAACAAACAAACAAACAAAAAAAACCCCACCACCTGCTTTGCTGTATTCTTAATGTTTCATATAAAACAATTTTTAAGCCAAAAATATTTACAAAGAACTACGTTCATAATTTTAAAATTCCTGGCTACACCTAAACAGTAGTAAGATACTTACCCAAGTAAGATTTCCAATGTACAAGGCAATTCTCTTTCCAGTATATGTATAGACAACATTTGGTGCAGCTCCTTTACCTACATCATCCCCAACAGATGGTGGGAGAGAATCCATGTAATCACGATCTTCTGGGGCATCTCCATTATTTGCAGATGGAGAAATTACATCATCATATAAATCAATCTGATCATGTCCACCATACTCAGCTTCCTAAAATACAAGAGACACCTTGATTATATTTACTTGAAACAAAACACTGTGATAGCTGCCACGTTCCACAGACATGGTAAGTCTGATCTAACACCTACACAACATACCTGCTGAAAAGCTAAGCCCCAGTTCCATCCACATTAAAGTTTTAATAAAATTCTTATGACTTCTATTATGGGGCGTGTCATATGGGGTGTCAACAAAAAAATTACTACTGGCCATTTTTCTGCATTGCAATATGTTTGCCCTTGTAATATAAACAGAAACCCAAAAACCACACAAGCCCTACTCCCGGAATTATAGACATTAGCAAGCATGAGCAACATGCAAAATGGGAGGCTAACATCCACTCTCAAGCAAATCTTTTTTTTCCATCAAAACATTTGGTAGACGCACTTCTAGAGGAGCCCTACTGACAAACGCAACATTGTACCTTTCAGGTTTCTACTGCATTCCTAACTTGATTTTTATCTCCTCATTCACAGAGGGGCCAAACAGGGATAGAATTCTATTTCGTTTCATTAAATTTAATAAAACCCAAGGGTTTGTGTTTATTAAACATTTATTTATTCATGGGCTACAGAGGGACTATTCTACAGCATCACGGCTGCCTCTGGAACATTTTGGTTCAGAAAAGCATCATGGGGTTTTGGAGTGAATCACTCCCTTCTCCCTTGGGTTGGTATAGGTTACAGCACAGTTCTGGCCAAAGTGAACTAGATTCCTTCCAGAGGGAATGGAAATGAGAGTTTCTTTCCAGAAGCTCTGCTTCATGTGCTCAACTACATCCTACCTGCTAAATGGGAACAGATGGGTCAAGATCAATCACTGGTCCTTCAGACAGCTTCGACTCATAAGTGTGGCAGGAATATTTGGTCCAAGAGGCCAGACTAAATTTAGTCTGAAGCAGACTAAGCAAACAGTGTGTTAGGTAGACAGAGGGGCCTGAGCACCAACTACCTCAATCTGCTGATGTGCTACTACCAAGCCATATTACTTTTTATTATAAAGACGGTTGTACTATCATCACTGAAGGCAGGCAATTAAGAGAAGGGTAAAACACGTTGACTGTAAATGATAATAACCTCCCTCACAAAAACATGCAAAAACTTTTTTTAAAAACACAGTGTAACCTTAATCAGTGGGATCGCTTAAATCCAAATATGAATGAAGCTGGGTGTTGTATATTTGCATTAAGGAACTATTTTTAAAGCAAAGACTGCTTTTGATACTTGCCATTTGTCATCTTCTACACTGTCACTCATATTCAATGGTGATCAATTCCATGATGGGATACTGCTATCCTTTTTTACTATCCTAGCAATCACTTATGATTGAACATCCCAGTCTGTGTGAGAGAGGCGCACCATCTAATTGCCTACTGACAGGAAGGCAATCACTTCTCAGTGAAAAAAAGTGGTCTGACAAAGCTTAGGAGAGCCTAGCAGTATCTAATGTTAACCTTCAGCTTTTACATTGACTTTCACAGGCTGCTTTGCCACATGCAAAAGTTGGACTTCAAAAGCCTGCAGAGGGTTCCTGGACTCCTCCACCCTGATCCAGAACAGAAACCACCTCACCAGGTTTTGATATCGGAGAGATTTCAGCATCCACTATCTTGTGAATTTGTATCTAGAAACTCACATGAGCATCCTAGATAGAATAGTTCAAGGTACCAGATACAGCAACTAGAGACAATCACACTGGATTCCACAGAAAACAGGCTGCAAAGCTAGCCGTCTTGGTTGAAAACCCAATATACCCACAACCATCATCAGATGATCAGCTGTCTTGAAAATATTAAAATATTATCAACTGCTACTCACACAGATAGAGTATCACTAAAAAAAAAAAAAAAAAAGACAAACAAAAACTACAAAGAAAAAACCCACATAAGCTAAGTTTTGGCATTGTCAATCAAGTAGATTTGATCCTCAGTAAACTGCGCTGTCCCAATACACCCTAAACTTCAACCGAAAATTTATCTCTCTTAAGCTAAGTTTAGAATCATTAAATCAAGTAAGGGTTTCATATTTTCACCTAGTCTGTCCAGTTCTCTGTCTCAGTTTGATTGTGCCTATCATCATAGCTAATGAAAGTAGGTTCAAAGAACTGCCTGGGACAGGCCTAAACATGACATCTTACAGAAAGATTAAGGATAACGTCACAAGGCAATTAAGGAAATCCTCTGTTAAATGTGCAGTAATTCTAGTCATCTGTGTGTATGGTTGATGACTTCAGGGAAGTAGAGTTTAGTCTTGGTAGACAGGTCCAAAAGGCAGCCACCAGCCTTACAGCAGATGTACACCAACCTATCTCTCTGAGAAGGCTGAGGTCAGCATTGCCAAAACACCAGAGCAGGAGGCAGTCCACAGCTCTGCTGCACTTCCCTGGCAGCAAGAAACTCCTCTGAAACAGATCAAGTTTCTATCACATGGGCTTTCAGGTCACCATCAAAGGAGGGAGAGAGTTATCAGGGCAGTGCAGTCCGCATGTAATTTGGGGGGGGGGGGGGGGGGGGGGACCAAAGTGCCTGACAGCATCAGTGCCATAATTTAAATCAATAAAGACACAACAGAAAACCTGACGTTGTTCGCCATAATCTCTTCCTAGATTGTGCTGGTTTTGCAGCCAGCACGGAACCCATTCAGTTAACAGTCTGTCAACAAGGTGTGTGCTTAGATGATTAAGAATGATCTGAGTCAGCAACTGTAAGTATAGATGGAAAAGAGGTGTCTCGATGGCTGTTGCACAAGATCCAACAACCCTTCCTCCTTCATACATGTACCATGGAAACTTACCTAAACACACCTTTCTTTCCTAGATGCAGAACAGTAAGAAAAAGAATACAGGAAGTGCTACTTCTCTAGTCTTAGCTATTTCAACAAATGCTCTGCCCATACCAGGAATTGGTTTTGCCCTCTTCCAACTTTCTTCGTTAAGAGAAGACTCTTAAGAATAAAGAGAAATTATTTCTGCTCAATTATAGTCATTCATCAACTGACAGATAAACATGTTAAGAAACAAAGTCAGCATCATTATTTTGGCCCCCTCTACAATCGACTCAGAGTAGCAATACATTTCCAAAGCCCATGTTGTAACTAGACCACAGTCTGAAATACTAGATCGTTTGCTCTGGAAAATCAGGACTGAAATGCCACATTCTGTGCTATTAAGTGGGACTGGGTGAATAAAAAGGGTACTGAAAAGACACACTCTCAAAGATTCATGCCAGACTAGCTGTAACACTTCCAGTTACTCAGCCCTTCATCAATATTTTGTATTTAACTACTGTTTGCAGTATTTTGCAACATTCAAATATGAAAGCCATAAATACATGGAACCTCATGGTCGTGTTCAGAAGGGACAAATTAAGTGTTATTTCTGTTTGGATCTTAGCAGCCATACTCCTCCAAGTTGCAGAGAAGAATTGGTCACTCCTTTTACAAATGATGTTTTGGAAATTACTTTTTTTTTAAAATAAAATTTCTTTAAACTGTACATACATCTCTGAGACTTGCTTTTTCCACTCAACTCTCTTCAATTTAAGAGTTAAACACTAAATTACACCTCCAAAAAGACATTTAAAAAAAGAAATCAGTGATATAAATAAAATTTCATTTAAAAAAATTTGTTATTATTTCTGAAAAAGCATTCAATTAAGAAAAAGCAAGTTATCCAGCTTCTCCCTTATCACTTTTTCATTCAAGTTACAGTATATGTGGTCAAAAACTCTAAATACACATTAGCATACTCACTTTAAAAAAAGTTTGTAGGTCCTGAAGAATAACAAGTTACAAGAGATAAGCAAAAACCTTTCTGGTCTCAATTAGCTGTCCGAACACACAAACTGGAAACTTAACAAAACAGCAGACCTTTGGTGTTTCTAAAATAGTGCACTGCCTGTGGCAGAAACATCCACCAAGGTGGACAAGTTTGTTAGACCGTAAGATTCACGTTTACTCTACAGGCCCAAGCGCTCCCAGCTCTGCAACTGCCACACCACTAAAACTTAAGCAATCTGATCCCTTGTCAAATAGAGTAAGTAAAAATTCACAAGTAGTCGAAAGTATAAATTAAACGTAGGTAGTATTGCTGTTTGCATTAGAACAAAGCTAAGAGGCGCCAGATGAGATTGTCTCAAGTTTTCTTTGTAGTTTGATATTTGCAAATACACAAAGGTTATCTCTTCCCCAGGCCTCTTCCAGCAGATCAACAGAACTGACGAAATACATATGCAATAAGGTATTGCGCATACATTTTATAATAAATGCAGGTCTGCCAGCTTTTGGTTTTTTATGACCAGGACAGCTCTGCCCTTCTGAGTAGAAATTTATCATATCACAATGTATCCATCCCCTCCCATAATGAGACAACTATCGTCCTGATATAAAGGCTGTTTTTAATAACCTGTTTTATGCAGTCAGTAAATGCTAGGTTTTATTATTTATTACACACACACACAAAATTTCTGTTACAGACAAGTCAAGAGAGTAACTAACACTTTCCTAAGAATCTGTAGCCACAGAGGTTTCCAGATAATTAGCCTCTTAGCTTCTTACTCCATCTAAATCACTTTTATTATCCAGTTACAAAATACAAAGTCAAAACTCTTTCATTTCTAATTTGTTAGCATTTAAATATCAAACTAGAACACTACAGGCATGTTTAAACATATCCACAATGCAACTATGCAAGTATACTCATTAAGAGTATAAACAAAGCAAGCACTTTTTCCACAGCATTAAAATAAGAGATCCTTAGATTGTTTTGTATCCTCTGCTTGGTCAGAAGGATTTTTATATGTGTATATATAGTATGTATAATAAAAAGAGTTTTTTACTGCTTAATTATGTGCATGTGTGTATGTGAAAAAACAATTGGGAAATGCAACACTGATCAGAGCATCAGAGAACTTGACAATGCACGGTCACACCTTCATAACTGCAGGGAAGTAACCCAGTTTGCTGGCCAGAGTTGCAGGCAACGTTGAGTCAGACCCAAGGCGGCCTCATGCACAGGCTCCTCATTATCTCAGTATCATGCACTGATACTCTAGGTTTTTGTGTACAAAAACACATGCTAATATTTGCTAAAGCACCCCTAATCTTACTGCAGTCTTCTGCCATCAAGAGAATGCCAGCCTCAGCCATTTGCATGCAGATAATGCAGTTCTCAGGTGCAGCACAGATCTCTCTCTTGAAGAGCAAGATGTGTAACATGTAGGGAGATGGTCAAAGTAAAATATGCCATGCAATACCTAGTTCTTACAGGTCACAAGCAACGTATGCAGGAAGTATTACATTTATGAAACTCTTGTCTCAAAACAAGACTTTAAATAAACACAAAAGACCACTGGATGGGGAAGCCAACTTAGAAGAACAAAATGGAAAATGACTCAACCAAGTCGTCCCCCCCCCCCCCCCGAAAAAAAGGGGGGGGGGGGGGGGGGAAGCACAATTTAAAAAAAAATAAATGCAACTGGTGGGAGCCAAACTGGGTAAAGCTGTTAAGTCCAAGGACAAAGAATACAATTATGATGAACAATAAGTTAATAAAAGGGTAAGAGGCAACACAAGCAGACATAGTTTTGATGAGCTCCAGATGGAATGGGAAAGATGCATCTTCACTAAAAAGATCTGACTTCAAGTCAAGTTGGCCAGCTCATTGCAACCAACACTAAATACAACCCAAGACAGTTCTCAGTTCTCATCCGTCTCAGCCAGCTTGTAAACCCATGGCTCTGAGATCTTTATTTCACTCTTATAACCTGTGGTTCATTTAGCACTAATCAAGCAGAACATTCCTCCCCCTCTTCTCCTGGAAAAAGGCATTTAAAAAAATCCCAGAAGGGCCCGAAGGAGGAGTACCTTGAGGCCCCGAACACGACAAAACAATGAAGGGAAGCTCATCCAGCCACAAGTTCTAAATGACCCACTTACTACAGATGCAAACAGAAGTTTTGTCCCAGCTTGGGCATACATACAGTTATACTGTACCCAGAAGAATGACAAAGCTACAGTGTATTTTTTAGTCCCTGCTACTGGCAAAACTAGAAGAAAGGGTTCCTATAGTCCAACTCGAACAAATATTGGTATAGCTTATTGCTTTACACATAAAGCAATTTTTCCTTACAAAAACGGTGCTCCGTAAAATGTCCGCTACATAAACAAATTAATAATGCAAATCACTTTCTCCCTGCAGCATTTTCTCAACTGTCATCTTCAGCTATCCGCAGATATGCAGAGCCATATCCTGTCTTACCAACTTAAGCTGTCAGCTTCACATCAGAAACAGTAATTCATGAATAGAAGCTTCTAGAGGACCCATCACAACGATGTCAGAATTAGAGGTAGTAAGTAATACTGGTAGACAGTAACAACTAGCCTTCTTTCACACTTGACAGAAAGAAATGGGAAAGTGCAGAAGTATCAATCTCTCCCAATAAAATTTTCTATTTTAAAGTAATAAAGTTTAACTGAGCAGGTCCTCAGACAACATGAGAGTCACAAAAATGAAACTTGGAAAAAATCAAACAGCAAAATTTTGCAAAAAACAAAACAAAACAAACTACCCCACCCCACAAAAACCAAAGCCATGCTGAGGGAAAAGGCATGCTAGCCTCTTCTCACTTTTCTGCCCTGTATTTTGCAAGATTCACAAACTGAGGAAGCAGACTGCAGAAATGCAGCCCCAGCAGGAGAGCAACTGGGGTGAATACAGTGAAAAGAGCAAAAAGGTCTCCTGACTGCTGGAATAAGCTAAACCAAATTATCACAAGACTCTCTTCGTCTGTACCATCACCCTTCTTTGCACCATAGCTATAGAGAATATTGATATTTATAAGAACCTGAGTAGACCAGAAGCAGAAACAGATCATCCCCATCAATTTGTTCTGGCAGTATCTGTCTGCACTATACTTAGAGCACAGAACTCTTCTACTCTGAGGGCTTCTGCACACAGGTATTTACACAAACACTACTGGATCCAAATTAGTTTTTTTCTGAAAAACTTGATTTGTTATCAGTGTTTTACCTGGAACTGATTAAAGTGAAACCAAGTTACTAACGGAACAGAAGAGAAACTCTTACACTAAATGGTATTTGTGCTAGGGTTCACCACAACTTAAATTCATATAACGGGTCTTCAGCTGTAAGGGAGAAACCTTCACATGTAGACAAACTAAGAGCAAATCACTCCTTCCCATCATCTGCTCTCTGGTATGGCATTCATATATATATACAGTATACCTTCGTGAGATAATACTAATCTTCTGAATTAGTTCATCAATAAATATCTGAAGAATTAAAGTTTCCCGAGATAGTTATAAGTTGCTATCCAAATTAACTGTGACTTCCATAACCTATTAGCTATTTCCCAGTTCTCCGTAGGGCGGGCGGGCAAGCATACAATTGGGCATCAGTAAGCCCAGTAAACGTGTGAAAGAGCAGTTGTTCTCGGTTATTTATGTTCTAGGGCAAGAACAATGCAATCTGGGGCAAGACAACCTGGAGAAGCACAGGAGTCACAAGCAGGACAGATGGCAAGCAAAACTGATACGAACATCAGGTTTCAGTAGGAAAGTGAGCACACGACTTCTGGGGAAAGATGAGGGGTGCAAAAAGAACTAGAAAAGCGGACTACTTGTAACCCAGGGAAGTTCTGTTTATTTCATCCACACTTCCTCACCAAAACACGAGCTCGTCCTCTAATGAAGACCTGCGCGACTTTTTTAAGGACTAGGAGAGAATAACGAATAAAAAAACGACAAAAAAAAATAGTTGATCTACTGTTGCAGAATAAACCTGCACTAGTTCTGCCTCCCCCGCAAAGAGCGGCCGAAAAAACTGCTACCGCTCGGCGGCTTTTTTTATTCATCTGCGAACAATGGCAGTATTTCCCCTCCGCCGGGAAGGAGCTGCTGCTCTCCCCACCGCATCCGGGAGGGTCCCGTCCTCTACGGCCTCCTCCGAGCCGGGGCGAGAGGGCCCTGGAGCCGCTCCTGCGCGGGCACCGGAGGAAGGACGAGGGGAAGGAGGGAAGGCGCTCGCTCTCGGCGCGCCGCGGCCTCTCCCGCGCCCTGCCCGCCAGCAGCCTCCCCTCAGAGAAACCGCGGCCGGGCGGCGCGGCGCTCCCCGCCCAGCCGGGCCCCGCCAGCACCCGCGGGCCGGGCCGGGCCTGAGGCACGGCCTGCCGCCAGCCCGGCCCCCCGCAGATCCGCGCACTCGACGGCGGCTGGGGGTAAAGCCCGGCGGCGGAGCCGGCCGAACAATGGCGGCGGCAGCGGCGCGGCCCGGGCCGCCGCGCTGAGGGCCCTGCAGGCGGCGCGGCGGCGGCGAAGGCGGGCGAGGGAAGGAGAGGAGGGGAGGGGCCGCCCCGCGCCGCGCCGTGCCCGCCGGCCGCGCGTACCTGGTTGAATTCCTCGCCCACATCGGCGTAGATGTCGATGTGGTCCACGCCGTCCGCCATGATCCCGCCCGGCCGCGCCTCGGGCCGCCGCCAGCCGCGCCCGGCTCCGGAGCCGCCGCCGCCGCCGCCGGGAGGGGGGAGGGAGGGAGGGGGCGGGGCACGAGGCGTCACTTCCGCTCGAGGAGATGGGGGCTTCCGGCTGCTACAAAAATGGCGGCGGCACGGGGAGGGCCGGCCCGGCCTGTCCCGCCCCGCCGGGGCCGCCCTGGGGGCGGTGGGGCCAGATCGGGCGCCCCCGCGGTGCCTGCCGCTTCCTGCCCTCGGGCCTCGCCGCGCATCTGCCCTTCTCTGCGCGGCCATGTTAGGGCGCAGGCTTGCGGCGCCTCGGCCTGGGAGGGGACCGGGGGAGCCCGGGCTGCGAGGGGGCCCGGCGCCGGCCGTGCTGGGCCCTCCCCGTACGGGCGGTGCTGCAAAGCGGTTGTCGGGGGCGCCTCTGTCTCGGGGGATGAGGCTCATGCAGGTCCTGCTGGGTGCTTGCTCCTGGTTCTCGCCTGGCCTCGGCTCCGGGGGGAGTGCTGCCCGGTGGGGGAGAAGCGCGGTGATTAATAGTCGAGGACTGTAATTAACATCTGTAAAATGAGGCAGAGTGCTACCTCTTCAAACCAGGGATGCACATGCTGGGCTCAGGAGCGCAGTATAACGTGAGGAGAGGAGGTTAACAAGCACACACTGTTCTGCGTGGAGCCGGACTCTGAAATACTTTGCTGTTACAGAGCTCAGTTTTAGCGTGACAGAGTGAAGATAGTTAGTGTCAAATCAAGAGATTTTTAATTTTTTTTTTATGCATTTGTAACTGTTTGGTTTGCAAAGACGGCTTCAAATTATTTTTTGGATGAATGTGCCTATTACCCAGATCTATGTTTAAGCTCATGGTGATTTAAAAAACAGCATCTCCTGGAACATAATGCACAATGTACATAATGTTCTACAGCATAGGTTATGTTCTGCATTGTACGTTATGTTGTACATCCAAAAATAAAGCTGCTTTTTTTACCTTGCCATGAGCTGACAATAGGAAGCTTGTGTTTCTCAGACGGAATTGAAATAATGTAATTATTGCAAGGAATAAAACAGCTAAGTGTTATTTTTAGCTTGACTCAAAATGTCTTCTTCCATGACTGGGAGTACTTCCCAGTTCCTGGATCAGCATCCATGTCCCAAACTGCCCTGTCTTCACATTGGGTCCAGGACTTGGGTCCAGACCATCCCTGTCTACCTTGCTGCCCCCACGTTGTAGTCTCCATTGGAAGGAAAGATGAGCGGACCAGAAAAGAGCTGAAAAATCGGAGAACCACAGCAAGGGATACGCTGTGGAGGACACCTGCCGACAGTCTAGATATACCTCAGGTGTGGACATGCTTAGGCATTATTCCTCAAGTTCTTATCCGGCTTGTGGCACATCCAAATTTATCAGCTGCAGAGCTCATGTCATTGCTGGTGTTAATAATTTTGGAAGCCAGAAACCCTGTAATTGAGTTTGTTTTCAATTCTGTTGGAGCTCTCTGGTTAGAGGAACTAGCAGATCCCTTACCCTTTGGAAAGGTTCAGAGTATCACCTGAAAAAAGAGATGATAGTTAGGAACAAAGAAACAAAAAGCCTTAATTGAACTTTTGGTGTTGGTTACAATTATGATTGGTAATACTATGTTTGATCACAGGTTAAAAGTACAAGTTCACATCTATGAATGCACAAGTTGCATGTGAATGAAATGATTCATTGGTTTGGCAAGGAAGATTCACTTCTGGATTTGCCCCAGTGCCTACTGCTGGAGTGTTGAGGTCTAATTGGGTTCATGTATTTGCCTAATGATGAACTGATTTTGTGACTAGTCTTCTACGGAACAAAATGAAACACTGTGACACAATATTTCTGGATGCACTGAACAAAGTTACTGAAGTCAAGAAAACTTAACCCTTGCTATCCTAGTGATCTGACAAAAATTCACAGGAGAATTCGCAAGTTGTGTGCAGTTGAATGTTTTATATGTGTCTGAATATCTTAAGAAAGTTATGCATAGATTGTAATGATCTTTAAAAGGGCAAGGCAATTACGTATGAATAAGAAAGTCATTACAATCACCTCAGAAACCACCTCAGGGATTGCCACTAGCATTTGAAGGACCCTGCCAGGGGTCTTTGAAGAAGCCAGAAAAGACATGTCGGCTTCTTTGCTCTTTAAGATAATGAAGGGTGATCAATGAAGCCCTTGGACACCCCACACACACACATCACGCTGTGTTTTGTGCTCAGGAGGCTTTTCCACTTTAGAGCCTTGCTAAGTAGTTTGGCTTGCTAGGTTTGCTGCCCACAGGCATTTATAGAATAGGCTATGATAATTTTTATTCTTGTAAACATATCATTAAGCAAATTCTGTAAACAGTGTAGGAGACTAAATATTCTGCAAGCTGTTCTATTTATTTTCTGCTGTGCTTTCATGCTTTTCATGAGTAGACTTACTAAATATGTCTTCATCTTTCTTGTGGTCAGCAATAGTTTCTTTGTGAATGATTATCTCTCCATGGAGCAACTTCAGAGTTGATCCACTCTAGTGAAAATGTTCCTGCTTCGTGGTTTGTACACATCAAAATTATTTAGACCGTATGTTGCCTTCACCCCGTAAAATTCAGAAGGCTGAGGTGGAGCACAGGCTAAAATAGAAAGAAATGTGGTCATGAGAGAAAGAGTTGTTGGTGGTACAACTTGGTCTGGGAGAAGAGGCCTGGTAAGGTTTGTTGGGGACAGCAAAAGCCGCAGGTTGTAAAGTAATTGCACACCTTCCAAACCCACAGCCCACCATGAGAACAAGTGGCGGCAGATGAACTGGTGCCTTCCATCAGTTCCTCTTTTACACCATGGGATATTCTTTCATCCGACAGCAACAGCTGGAGCTCCCTTGACACCAAAAGCAGGAGGAAAAAGGGACACTGGCAGCTCTACATAAGAAGGTGGCCTATATATTAAGTCCCTGTGTCTCATGGATCCACAAGAGCCTGTTTATTTGTATATTGTTCCTTTGGTCTCTTGTGCGGTAACAATGCAAATTCAGATATAATCCTCATTTTGAACATCAAAGCAGCAGCTGGTGCTCTGAGAACCTTATGATGCATGTCGTGTTAGCCCACAAGACCTCTCCACGCTTTCCCCTCCCAGACCTTTTGGACCCTTTGCTACTAGGATGTTACTGCTGCAAGACAAAGGGGAGGAGAATGCTTTTCCCATTCCTTTATATTGTACGTGATTATTTCAAAATATGTTCAAATGTATTACTTCAGGTAAGAGTGGCAGAACCAGTTTCAATATAATAACATTTTTTAGAAGAAATTTATTTTTGCTAACATCAACACAGCAAAAATACATCTTTATATTAAACAAATATATCTGTGTTAGAAATTTCCCTGAGGAACCAAGACTGAGAATGGTCCAGGAATTTTAAAATGTACTTTTTATTTTAATATCAGAGTAAACTTCATGCAGTAATGTTAGAGACAACAAAGTGAAAAGATAAGCTATAAGATAAGAAAAAATGGTGTGTTAATCAGGATAGTACTCAAAATTAGAAGAGTCCTCAGCTTAGTTGAGATCTGCAATGTATGTTTTGTTTTATAAACTTACATCCTAGCTATGTTAGTCCAACTGTATTGAATATGTTTTGTTTCTTTAGTTATAGTCCTGAAGCTTTTAATCTTTCAAAGCTGCCTGGAGCCACTGTGCACGTTATTTTATTGTTTTTCTCCCAGTAGAATAATCCAAATGGTAAAAGTCTATACACTCTAAACTGTAACTAATTGTCTTTTCCACTGAAATGCCGCATTTTATAAAACTGCACAGACAAATATATATATGTGAGAGAAAATATTGTGTTCCAAATGAGGTGGCAAATAGGCACAAATCCTTGACTGCATACTTGCTTTCGAAGGCCAAAATTTCAAGTTTTCTTAACTCTAATGTAACTGCGGCTGACAAGGAAAGACACATTCATGTTCCCATTCTCAAACAAAGGCAGCAACAGCCTGTGCTGGGAAAGGGGGAATAGTACCTCATCTTTTCGTTGTGGCTCACTGTTAGATTGGATTAAGTGTAACATGAAACTGCATCCGAAGGGTATCTACAAGAACTCCTACTAACACAGCTAAAGAGCTGGTATTACTCCTGTCTTGCCCAGAGTTGTCTTTTTATAGGTATTCAATTGTTCTGGGCTCATACATGTGAGCATAGTGTCCCATCTTTTTTTTTTTCCCCCTATAACTGTCCATCAGTCTGCTCATTATTTTGGCTCAGCTGTTCACTCTCTGGTTCAGAGCCAGGTTGAAAATTATGGGTAATCAGGAGATGATTCACAAATGGCATGGATATCCCAACCCTCAAGGCGGGAAGGTGTATTAGAGAATGTAAGTGTAGTGCAAGAGGTGATAATAAATTCAGTTGCCCTGTCTGAATCCACTTCCATATGAGCTGCTAATCAGAAGGCTCAGTTACCTCCAGAAAACGTATGAAATTGAATTTTCAGCTTTAAATCACATACTACTTTTTGGATAGCTTCACTTTCCCTTTGTTTAAAAACCTCTCTCCCAAATTTCATTTTTACCCTTAAGATCAGCACTAATCTATTTTTTGTAATACATTTCTGCAGTTAATCTACTCTTCCTAATTGACTGAAACCTCCTAAATGTGTTAAGTGCATTAAACGTATCTTTCTTTCTCTGAATGGGCTATATGCATAGACAAACAAAGGACCAGCACTATCAAGATCACTTTCAGACGGTTTTGATTTTTCAAAGAATTTAAGCTCTGGAATAACTTAGTTTCATAGGTTTCTGTTCATTTTCTTTTTCCTTTTTAATTTCTGTTTACTTCTGATATCAGGAGTCACTCTGAATTTGAAAAAAATCTTCACTGCTCGCTCATGTATTGCACCTGCCTTAGCACTTTGAGCACAGGCTGGTACAACACTGTTCTCCAGGCTTCCTCTCTTTCAAGCTCAGCTATTTAGAGATACAGTTTCAGACAAGAGAAGCCTCCTCCATAACGTTCAGATTTGGGTTTTTTGGACTTGTGCACTTCCAGATTTCAGGAGTGGCAATATCTATCGTTACGGTGTTATAAATAAGCAGAATTAGTCTGGAACTGGAAAGCAATGTGTCTTATTCAAATAGCACGCCAACCTGTCTCGCATTGGTCCTCGTCCAAGTCTACGCAGCTCTGCTGAGCAATGTCCGCATGGGCGGTTAGCGATGGTTAGAGGGGACGTGCCCATGCCTGTGCCCTCCAGGAGCTCATTGCTCCTGCTGCCAGGATGGCGTTTTCTGTGGCATGGCAAGTCCCAACCACTACCCCACTGCTGGGATCGCAGCAGAAGGGCTGGGTGTCCCATTCGTACCACCAAGATTTTGAGGAGTGGCTGTCCTGGGGTGCGGCAGGCAGGTGCAGCAGGATGGGCTACACCAGGCACCTTTGCAGAAGTGTAACGGGGAACAGGGATTGCTCTCATCTGCAGCTCTGCCAGGGACCATCCTGCCTGCAGAGACAGCGGAGAGGAAGGGCAGTTCAGAGGTTTTCCTTCCAACATCCCCAGAGAGTGCCTGGGATGAGGCTGCACAGATAGCCAGATAGTTTGGTCTTGACACTGTAGAATAAATCTCTGCTGTAAGTCCCATGGCAGCTTCTTCCCGCCCTACAATTCAGGGTGGAGGGGACTCGCCCCAGAGGAGGAGCCCTCAACTGCTGCCCAGACCGTAAATCACAATTATGTGTGCACTGATTACAGTTGTTACAAGACAAAGGTTTAGATTTAAAGACAGCAAAGGGAAGCAAATAAGCAGAATATGAAATGATGAAAGCTGTGTGCACTGGCGAGCTGACACCACCAGACTTACTGTCAGAATACTTGTAATACAGCAAAGCTGTGGTTTTCAAGGCTATTTTCAAGGAGCGCTTCAGCGTTGTTTTCATGTGTCTAAATAGAACATGCTTTTGCTGTTAACAACGTAGTGGTGGAAAAGTATTCCTTATTCTCAACAAGGTTATTTCTTTAAGAATTTTAAGGGTATTTTAGGAATAAATAATTTTCATATGTAATAATTAACTTCTGGTGTGTAAGGTCTCATTCAGAATTAGTTTTAGCCCAACTTCATTTTGTGCTACAAAAAATACACAAAGTACTTGTAATTATTTTGCATTTTCCCAACACTTTAAATCTGAGTTTATTATATAGTTTACAAATGTTATAACATATTCATTAACTCTCTCTCTGTAAGTTAGGTAAGGATACCATGATATTTATTTTAATCGAAAGGAGACATTTGGGCTCAAACTTCCAAAAGCACCTATTGAATTTGTAAGAATCTGACATCTAGAGTGCCAGCCACTGCAGTATTAGCAGGAGCTGGTAAACACTGATGGAATTTAGCACCTTTATGTATTTGAGCTCCTCAGAATGAGTGGACGTTTTTAAAAACATTGATTTTCTCTTCCTGCAGGTGTGAGGTCATAAGATATCATCGCTGAAGCAGAAAAAAAGAAGTAGAAAATTTCAGAAATATTAGAAGAACACCTCAATCAATGAAAACAATCACAAGAAACCATGTAATTTGACTAATTTAAAATGCAAGTAAGTAAATACAAACTCCTGTTTTGTGTTTGTAACCCATCTGGGAATGACTGAAGATGAGCAAACTAGGAGAACAGATGGGAATCTATATTAGATTCATTAAAAGGGAGATATCATCCTAATATTAATCCAATACTCACTTTATTATGACAGAAAAGGAAAGGAAAAGTATCTATGACTGTCATTTTGTTTTATGTGTGTGTCTTTATTCCTTTTGTTTGTTTGTTTGTTTTTGACTAGAAATACATATTTTTATTATGAACTGAGCACATATATATGAGTAGCAATGGAGAATTTCGTGGACAAAAATAAAAAATTCGTATCTGTGTTTCAGGTAGAAGTTATGTTTCTGTCAGACATTTTGCATTGAAATAAAAATCAGACATAAAAGAAAAAAAAAAAAGAAATAAAAGCAAGAGAGATCAGAAAATGTGGGGTTTGTCAGCCAGATATAAAATGGCTCTAATGGCTGTTTCTATGGCAACTAAAAATGAATGGCTCTGAAGATAAACTCGGTATTTTTTTTCAGCAGGGACATTAACGTTGCTGCCTACTGGCATACACTCCAAATGATATTCTCTGCCCCAAACTTGAGCGCGTGAAGATTCAGTATCATCAGCATATAATTTCACACAGATGACCTGCAACAACTTTTAAGGACGGGGACTGGTCCCTGGTAGAGTCTCAGGCGCTCTGCCCCGAGCAGTAAACCAGAGCCCTGATCCATTTCTTTTCTGAACTAAAGCCCACCAGTGCTCACCCATTTTTTACATATGCCAAAGCCAACTCAGCAGTTTTTAACTCCTTGGAACTACACTGCCTTTCATTAAGATCAGTTTATTACACATCATTGCTATGAGATTCACGATGTCCTTCCAAAACCAGCTGAAGTCCTCCAGGCACCTGAAGTGGAGACTGCCGCTGGAGGAAGGGGAGCTGCCCTTCTGCAACCCCTCCTTCTCCTTCCTGCACCACCCTGCTGTGCCTGGGCAGGTTCACGATACAGTTCACTCCAGGATCCCCCTGACTGGGCAGGATGGATGAGACTTTTCTAATTCTGGGTCACTCTGTCCTACACAGTCCCCCAAATTCACTCCCTGCTCGTCAATCCCCTCCCTGCCCACGTTATCGCAGAGCGTGCAACACATACCCACTGCTTCATGCAATAAAAAACCTCTCCTGGTAAGCTGTGACACGGCCACCCCCTTCTTTCAGACTCTTTGAACTAAAAAAAAGCAGACAAAAGAGTAATTATGTGTTGAGGCCACAACGACACTATGTGTGATCTGCAGAAGACCAAGGGCCAGGTGTTTTGTGGAGAGGAAGAAGCTGTTCTCCAGAGATGACCGGCCGTAAAGAGAGTAGTTGCAAGTCCCTTTGCACCGCTTGGCACTCTCTTAATTAGCAAGAAAGTCATAACTCGTGTAGACCATGGTGAACTGGGTCAGAGCAGTGGTCTGGCTCGAAATTACCGTGGTAAAAAGAGTAAAGCTGACATGAGGCCATAGGAGCCTTTGTATGAGCAGATGGGAGTGGCAGGGGCCGCGCATGCGAGGGTCAGGGAAGGGCAGGGTGACCTCTTTCGGTGGCAATTCTGGTTTGTTCCAAACAACTGTGAAACTATGGCCTTGCTTAGCGCCTTAGCCTGCCTTTTAGTTCATTACAGGTTGTTTGTTATTTTTTTTTTCCCCAGAAGTTCTGGTGCCATACCCAGTGAAAAATAGCCATTTTTCAGCTGTGTGTGCTATAAGCGTGTTGAACAAAGGACTTTCAGAGAAGATTGCCTTCAAGCAGTAAAGTGTTTTTACACTGGCTTATTAAAATGCCCACTGTCAAACTCAACTGGCTGATAAGGAATTAAATCCTTAGGAAGCCCCATCTGGGACAAAACCAACTTGCACCAGTCTTTATATGAGATGACCTCTCAGTGAACTACAATATTGTGTGTTTCTTTAAGGATTGTTTTCCATTGCTCAATAAAAATTCCAACAGGGGAATCATTCACAATACAAGCAAAAAGGAGGAGGGCATACAATGCAGTTCACTGGAAAGGGGGAATTAACCAGCTGTAAATCTCCGCTGCCTTTGCACTGCAACCGTCAGCTACAAAACGGTCTGAGGAATCAGCAGAAAGGGCAGGCTGGTTTGAAGAAGGAGGTAGCAAAAAGAACAGGTCCCTGTCAGTCTAAGACAGAAAGCAATATAGTCATATTGAATTTGGTGTTTGGTGACACAACCAGGTGCATTTTAGATGTGAATACTACTGACTTGACTTGGAGGCTGAAGTGAATGTTTTGAGGAAAATAAGAAATGCTATTTGGCTGCAGGTTCAGTAAATTAGTGGATGTTGTCTGGAGTATGAACAGAAACCATAGACTACAAATGCTCATTCTTCAGGGTGAAGGTTTCTTTCTTTGCATTTAAAAAACTAAAGCCTGATACAGAAATACTGCTAGCACCTTTTTCTTTACAGTGGTATGTGATGTAGTTGTACATTTGCATCAGTGTTTGCAGAAGTGCATTACTTCTGGCATAATGAACATATAGAAAAATGAGATGATTGTATATGATTGACTACTCTGTCCAGACTACAGCAGCACAATGAACACATGGGCTGCAAAACTGTGGGCTGTGTGCCAACTGTCCCTGTCCTAAGAGCTGGTTATGTCCCAGTCACGATACCAATGTGCCAGAAGGCTCTCTGGAGGCTACTGTCTTATCTGTCTCTACATTGCTTGAATCAGGGGAACCATCTCTAACTAGCATCTGTCCCTTCAGCGTGTTGCAGTTGTCTACAAAAAGAAAAGGTTTTCATTCCCAGTCCTGTCTTCGAGATCTCAATGTCAATGTCCTGTGGTATTTTACGTATGCTCATCGCACTGCAGCGTTGGGGGAGGATATGTATGGAAATGTACAACTTTGCATCCCTGCTCTAGCAGATGGGCACAAAATTCAGCTCTGTGGCATCTTTTTTTGGGAGGGAGGTGGTTAATGTTAGCAGCGAGTGCATTTAATAGAACAGAGTACAGAAAAAATCCCTCCTGCAGCTGAATGGTTCGTCTCTTGGGGTACCCTATTCAGCAGCTGCGCTCTCAGAAAGTTACAAAAGAAGCTGTGAAAACTCCAAACCTGGCAGGTATGGGAAAACCCAACAGCAGGATAATTTCCTTCTAATTTCACTATTTAAAGACTGGCTTTTTTTCACCATCCTGAACTCTGAAGCAAGACTTACACACCCTCAAAAAGTCTTCATTGTAGTTTGTAGGTCTGTCTGATTTCCTAAATCGCATTCTAACTAGGTTGTTGTAACCCTGGATGTCCCTTCTATTTATATTCATACCTGATATGATTTCGAGTGCTTCTAAACTCATGACTTATTACAACTACAGTGGAAAATAATTGAAAAATAAGCTCATGAGAGGGAAATTTTATAATATATCTGGACTCTCTGTGGCTATTTCTACAGTAGATGGCACTATAACTTAAGTCAAATGAGCAAGTCAGCTGAACTGAGAATCTTACAAACGTCTAAATAATAGGATTCTTTGTGCAATTTTAAAGAACATTCCAACAAAGTAAGTAAGGATCAGGCCTTTGGCATGCATATGTGTTGTGGCCAAATTCCAGTTTTATGTATTTCAGGTCAATTTATTTCCTTAGGAAAACTATGAATCATGCATTTGCACAAGTCTTTCCATCTGCTTGCATTTCTCCACTCAGAGACTTATTTTTGTTCCTTTCAATATTCCACCTGAAAACACATGCATCTTGTTTTCTTTATTAAATTCTGTCAAAATTTTTGCATTGCTATCAGCAACATAACACATAATGATCTAATCTTGCTACCATTTCTAATAAAATTAATCATGTCTTGCTATAAGTTGGGAGGATCAGATTCTGGAATGATACTGTGCATAGTCCAGATTTGCACATTAATTTGATCCATCTGAGCTCGAATGTGTATCTGACCCTTTTACCCATAATATTGGAGCACCCCAAAACGATTTACTCTCCATTCTTACTATGTGCTCTCATAATATTCCAGGAAGTAAGATGGCAATGTTATTCCTATTTCCAAATAGAAAATCAAAGAACAGATAGACCAAACAGCTTCATTTTGTTCATATAGGGACTGTGTTAGAACGGAGACTTGTATTATATATGGACTATATCTATATCTCAGGTATACATAGAGCACATTTTTGTTCTATGTATCCCATTTGAACAAAACAGTCTACATTCCTGTACACTGGTATTTAGGTTGTTCTGGTGTTTCGCAGAATGAAGGCTTGGTCTGAAGTGAGTCTTGCTGTTAAGCCCTTAAACCCTATATACTTTGGAAAGGGCCCTGAATGCTGGAGATCTGAAATAAAGAGGTTTGCTTTAGACAAGCTTAAAGAATTTGTAGCTGTTACTAAACCTCTTTCCAGTGTATTGAAAAAATCACAGAGCTGTAAATAAATTAATTCTCTGACTTGATAATGTATTTAAAAGACAAGTTGAATCTCTTCAAGAAGCAGAGAAAGAAGTAATTCCACAAGAAAGCATAAGAGATCCAAACCTTCCTATGTGTATCATTTTATTGTTCAGTGTATACCAAAATACAGCTGTGGCAGTTACTGCATTCCATCAGGGTCATTGCTTTCTTCAAGATAATTTTGGATATGTATGGACCTTTGTTTCCACAGCCAAAATAAAACCAGATCTTGAGGTGTAAGGGTTTTTTGATTGTGTTCAAGAAGTGCAGAAAGGACTCTAGTATTTTTTATTACATTTCATCAGCGTGTATATGACTGTGTTCATCAGACCAATTATGCTGCTAGTAGTACTTCCTATAATGCAAGGACATGTTTTTCTAGTTTAAATAAAAGGGATTTAAAGACAGCAAGAGTTGAATCTGAAAGTCAGGGAGAACAAGGTATTGCTGCCTTAGGAATATTATTAGTTTGCTAAAGAGCTGACAAAGCCTTTCCAAAAGCTAAATCTTCTGTGATTCAAGTGTGCACTAGGGTACACTAGATTGCCAGAATAAAAGCAGAGTGCACACTTTTATGTGAACAAGGACAATCCTCAGAACTGTTATTCATAATGTATGTTTTTCATAAGATTGATTTTTTTTCTTACCTTGACACATAAACAGTCATATAGGAAACCTCATATGAGCAACTATTCAAGACATAACTTGAAACAGTAAACAACTGAGCCTCGGTAAGACAAATAATTGAAACAGTAAAAGAGTGAATCTAAATAAATAAGTTCAAACTGTGGGCATGGTTTTTCATTCCAAAAAGAGCAGTTACCAAGGACTATTTTAAAATAAAAACTTACAATGCAAATTTTGAAGGAGATTATATCCATTGTGAAATACAGTAGAGAGAGCTCATATTTAGTTTCACAGGTGTCTTCTTTCTATGGACACTATGTTAAAAATTAACCTCATGAGGGTTTTCATATACCTCATGTTTAAGGTCTTTGTATAATTATTGGAAATAAGCTTCTAAGCGAAGTTCCCCTGAGCTAACCTGCAGAGAAGCGCCACTCATTCCATTAACAAGGGGCTCCTGAACTAGCTGCCTTAATTCAAACAGTGTGAGTGTCCTTCTCAGGCTGCTATAATTTTGTAATATATTTCAGTGAAACATTACATACTATTCAAGTAACTTGCTCAACAAATGTTACAATTACATCATTAAAATACAAATATGAAATAAAAGGGTCAGAATCCTTAGATCCAGGGTACTTCTTTAAGGAATGTGTCTCTGAAAAGTTTATGGTTTAATATAAGCCATTTATATATAGAAGTGAAAGAATAATCTTGAAAATATGTTCTTATAATAGTAGTTGTATTAATTTTATGGGCAGAATTATTCTTTTCATCATAACACATATACAAATTAAAACAAACTCACCATGGATGTACTCAACCTACTGTTTGATTCTGCTTTGCCAGAATTATCTGAAGTCCCTTATTTCTTCCACAGGTACTGTGAGGTTATGAAAACACTTGAAAAAAATTAGTCACTACCGCCTCTGTATCTGTAGGCAGTGTAACTGCCCTGCTTTTGACCCCCTGAACAATCTGGGATGACTCAGACTCACAACTTTACTTTTGGGAAGTTTCATTTTAGAATGCTCATACCGGTTTTTCTTTTTAGCACATTATTTGCACGTATCTTTTCTAACCCCTCAAAACTTGGATTGCAGTTTGTTTCCTAAAAAAGAAACTTGTGTAGACAGTGCCTATTTCTGATCTTCAACTTGCCTCTTTTCTAGTTCTTCGGCTTTCTCATCATCTAGGGCTGGAAAAATGTAGTCCTTTATACTTCTTTTGCAGGAATGTAACACCTACACAAAACTGGTATTAAATTGAGGCCTTATGATTTAAAATGTTGGCTAAAAAGCTGAATTTGTATACTGAGCTGCTATACGCTCTGACTCAGTTTTCATCTGACAATAGGTGAAATTTTCTACCTATATGATCAGGGAAATATAGCCCACAGATCAAAATGAAAATTTCCTATTACGGAAAGCAAATGCATTTTCTCATACAGTCAGTGGTGTTTCTTTATCTAGAATTACCTTTTTTTTAAAGTAAAAGCAGTTACAAATGTGTTATATTGCATTTAGCACACTTACCAGAAACAGTAAGTTTATAATAATTCTTTGATTTCACGTATTACCTGATACATGACCACATTGACCATGACTGACATGGCAGTTATTGACATTTTTTGTTTTTCTTTAATTTTTAAGGGAAATTCCACATCTGAGTCCTCAGTAGATGACTGTTTTCTTGTAGACATGTTGATACTGCACCAAATGAAGCACATTCAATCAACAGAAAAGATCAAGAACCGTACAGGAACAGAGGGAAGACTTCAGTGTGACACTTGCACTTGGAGACAGCAGTAACAGGCAATCACGTGATTTCTTGCATTTGTAATTCTTGGTGCCATGCCAAAGTGATCAAGCTGATTTTTTTCCCAACTTCAAAAGCATCTCCCAAATCCTCAGCAAACTCTTTAGCCTTAATTGAAAACACCTCATTGCCTGTGCTTTCTGGAAGGAGGAAAACTGTCAAAATATTTATCTTAGAGCCAAATTATTGGACAAATGGTGCCCTGCAGATAATTTGTTGGGACAACAGGATACTCGATTGGAAAAAGGTGGTGATTATGTAAAAAAGATTTATGACTTATGTGATTCTCTGCACTGGAGTCAAATCTCCTAGTAAATGAACTTCTGGTTCTGCTTCAGGCCATATCATTTTAATGCCTACAGTGATGGAGGTTGGGGAGAACGTCAGGGAGAAATATTCTGAGGAAACAGCAGACGTTTCTGTTTGCTTTCAGACATTTTAGTTAATGCTTTTCTACCTTATAAGAATAGGTGTGAGCTTTTAATTATTAGTAGGATCTCAAAATAGGCTAAGCACGGGGTAAGCAGATAGAAATCTGAAGAAAAACAAGAAACAAATACAATTTCTCTGATGATTTAGCAGCAGCTTTTCTAACTCACACAAACCTGGGGAAGGAAAAGGGCTTCTTGCTGAGATGACAGACACAAATGGTTGATTAAATCTAGCAGAGGAATAACAGGGCCACTTTTGTAGTAGGTAGGCAATACCTCTCCCAGTTACAGCAGAGTGCTTGAGTTTCTTAAATGAGTTTTTGTTATGTTCATGCTCACAAGGGGAATGCTTAACGTGGATAATCTCTCTAATTACTATGCAATCTGAAAGTTTGTTTTTTCTGGAAAGGTCACTGCGAGAGAGCTCTTGAGAGAGAGGATGAAAAAGGTGAGAAGTTGTAAACTGAGAGGGGAGAAAAATCCTGTCCTTGCAGGGCCCTGGGAAGGAACAAAAGGAGGAAGGAAGATGAACCAGAGAACAGAGGGGAATACAGCAAAAATGTCACAAGGGGCATGAAATGTCTTCTGTAAGGGAATCAGTGGGAGTTGTATGCTATCGATGTCTAAAGCTGGCAACAGAGACTCTCAGGACAGCAATGAACACTATTTAACTGAGGAAAGATATCACCAGATGTTTCTTTTCTCTTGCATTCATCATTATTTCGTCTGTTCTGATTTATCTCTCTCTGGTTTATATCCTCTACTTTTACCCTTCTGTGTGTGAACAGGTACACCTCTACTCTACAAGCATCCTTAGTCATATACAGTGTGAACTTGCAGTTATGGTAACTGGAAAGACTGAAATATTTTCCCTGTGCATTTTGGGGGCGGGGGGAAGAGATAACCTTAATGTGTATTTTTAAACATATTTTGTAAAAATATTTACACTCTATGCATTGTTAGTTTGAATAGTTAAAATTATCACAAACACTCTAACTTCAAAGAAAACAGGATATTGTATGGATTTCATTGGCTTACACAACCACTACTTACAATGTGGCAGTGTGAAGATTATCTAATATTTGACAGCAAAAGTCCCAAACCCACTGGGGGGGGGGGGGGGGGGGGGGGGGGGGAATCTCTTCACTGCATAGAACTAGAATCCCAGGATCACATGATAACTGAGGCTGGAAGGGATGTCAGGAAGCAGCGTCAGCCATGAGATTAGACTAGGTTACTCAGGGCTTTTTCCAGTCGGGTCTTGAAAACCTCCAAAGATGGACACTGCACAACATCTCTGGAAAACCTCTTTCAGTGTTTGACTCTCCTCAATGTGAAAAATGTGTGTGTATATACTGGTCTATGCCAGTGAGCCAATATTGCTCTTCAGGAAGAGGTACAGGTCAGAAGCATGCAAGGGCTTCATGTCAATACTTCAAAATATTCACACCAGGATTCCTGAATTATGTTTTTTAACCATGCTGTATGTATGTAAGTATATGTATTTGTGGAAGGCTGAAGAGAATGCAGAGGCCTGCTGATTAAACAGAGACCCTCACAAATGCCCAGCTGGCTAACACCCAAACCAGATTAACGTCTAAAAAAAGGCTAGAATTTGTACATTCAGGTGAGTATTTTTTGATATGTAATACAAGACACATTTGTGGCTCCAGCCAGCTTCTCATGAAAGGAAGTTCTGATTACAAAGCTGTTGTAGCAGTATACACTAATCTTCATACTTAATGGAAATTTCAAGGAGAGAACACTGAACAGTTCTCCCCCTCTGGAGCTGGGAAGCGATGTGAATTGCAACCCTTCAAAACCCCAGAGACAGAACCTAATGATTCATGAGATTAGTTTAAAAATAGGGGGGGTAAAAATAGTAAGTGTTCTTTTTGTTATTATGCTGGTTTTAAATCCATATAGTTCACATTTTCTGGCTACATGGGCCTGAAATCTATTGAAAAATGCAACTACTTCAAAAGCAAGCAAATAGCAACTGAGACCATGGTATAATCCAATGAAACTATGAGCTTGGCTTTATACTGACAAATGGGGCCTTTACACTGCAAAAGGACCTTGGTGTAAGTAAGAGTCAGGCCCAGGAGTTTTAGTCCAACCAGATCAATACCTTCTACAGCAGGATGATAATTAAATCCGCAAAACCTAAGGCATGAGTGTCTACTTTTTATTAACAGAAATCTCAGCTCAAGAGAGAAGAAAGCTGCTGCTTTCTTCTGAAACGCTGAACTCCTGATCCTGCTCTATAGATCATGCCTCTTTCCTAAGTAATGTAGAGGGGCCAGCATGAGAAGATGGATGGGTCTGACATCGACCGTCTTCTGCATCTACCTTGCTTGCCCTAAGAGCTCACCTGACTTCAATGCTGTGTGCTACAACTGTATTTCTGACATACCGTCCTCTGCTCTGTCCTTGCAATGCCCTTTGCACTGTGACTTGGTGGGGTTACTGGTAGACAGTCCTACAGCTCTTTTCCTTGGTGCCTGCCCGTGCTCCAGAAACCACTTCAGTTAAAGGGTGTTTAGGACTCTTCCAAGATACTTCTCATTTTTTTCAGGGTATAAAGGTTTTAGGGTGCTGTTGAAAAACCTGAGGATAAACCAAGTCCTAACATCCTTCCTCAGATACCATTTAAACTGTACTCAGTGAAAACTCCCACTGACTTCACTAAGTCTTTTGAGATTTGGACGTATCACATTAGCACATTGCAATCAGCTATAAAAGCAGCAACAGAGCTGAATCCCAAAGAGTAACATCAGAGCAACATACATTATTTCCGTCCAAGTAAAAAGATCTTCCAGGATTTTCTTTTCTGGCCAAATTGAAAGCTAAACATATTACTCATCTGTGCAGAAGTCTGTTTGCTTTCCAAGCCAAAACTCACTAGAAAAACAGGAAATAATAAGATTGTGATATATAAAACTAGGTTGCTCTGTTCTGTTAATTTGTCAAAGCCACAAAATGTGTTTTCCATTAGTTTTCAAGTAAGGGGTGAGTCTATGCATTGATCCATCCATCTATCCATCCACGCACCCATCCATGCATCTTGTTTTTTCTGAGCAGAGCAAAAGTTCAGCACAGTTTTCAGCTGTATTTCTTAGAGTCTTTTGTTTAGAGAAACCAACTGGCAACAAAATTAAAATTGCATTTTGCTCTTACTGATAAGACTATCCCTGTGAAAGGGGAGTAAAACAGTCAAGAACCTCACGCTTAGAAGTGCGGTTCTGCTGGTGCCAGTCTCAGCAGTTCAGAAGGTGCAGTCCTTCCTGAACTCCTTCCTAAGGGCAGCTAAGAGCGAAGGAAAGTTGTTGGAAAAAACCCATCAATTTCCAACTGCACTGCATTACTCCCTAAAGAGCAGCATTCACCCTTCATTTCCACACTCCACAACTTGCATTCTCTCACTAAACCTCCATGCAACAACCAACCCCAGTAGCTCTTTATTTTCTGACCATGTTTTTTTAGAACTGGATGAAGTGATTTCATGACTGGTGATTCTTGAAAGGCTCTTTGAGAGGTCTTAACAGTATGTATACTGCGTTTAAGCCTTGGAAACTGTGGCAACTTTGGCTGCCTGTGTTGAAAATGGAACTCCAAATTTTTTTTAATTTTATTTTTTAAAACTCAAAAAAGATATTATATGTGACTATGCTGTATAGATGTGGGAAATAATAATCATAATCGAGTCTCAATAAACCCAAACACTCCAATTTTTAACAGTTGATTTTATTAGAAATACATGGGTTTTTTCACTTACACTTCTATATTCATTGTGCTTGCAATGATTAGATGTGAGAAATCAGAAAGTCCCATTTACCTGTAAATATATTAATCCTAAATATAGAGCCCAGACAACTATAGATCGTCTTCCTCTTAATTTATTAAACCTTTGGACAATAGTAAGCCTTGTTAAAGTGTAAAAATGTTACTGATCGTACTGGTGTAGTAGCACCTGAGTAGACAAGCAGATGTATTTAAGCTAGCTTTAGTATGATTCCAACACATACACAGTAATTTTTGAAGAAAAGTTATTATATCCATACACTAAATTTGTTCAAATGCATACCTTGTCTTGTATTGAACAAGGTAGGTAAGACTCCGGTGGTGATGTATCTTTGTCTGTTATCTGATCCAGTCATCTTTGGACAGCACAATTTTCAAGGATTAAGTCTTCTGTGCAATTAAAAGTGGGTCAGGCCATTAAATGGCCAATGCTAAACTAGTGGTCAAATGGTTTATCAGTTTCATGAAATTATTCCAATCAGTCCTTGTCCTCTTCCTGCATTCCCTCCAAAGTTCATATTTTATGAAAGAAAAGTGGAATTGCAACACCAATATGTATAGATGATGGGGTAAACCACAAAACTTTGCATACTTCCCACATTGTTAGAGCTGCACTTGAGGAATTACAAATTACAAAAAAATTACAAATGCAGTCTTGTGGCTCTGTGTTTACAATAGACAAAGAATAGATAGGAATTACAGCTAACATGCAAATCAGGTGATTGCTGCTGGCAGTCCTTATAAGACCAAGTGAATGCTGGGAATGCTGAATGTGTCTTTTAACAGATTTCTTGAACATTAAATAGAGAATACAGATAAGGAGTCATTAAAATAATACATTAGCAATTTCTCCCCTGCAAAAGCTGATTTTTAAAAAGGCAGAAGCTATAATGAATTTCAGGATGTTGGTGAGGATCACATAGTGACAATACAGCTGTGATTTTGCAATGAGGTGAAGCCAGAAAATGTCATGACAGTGGAGAGTGAGGGGGCTTTTTATCAGGACTAACCTCATCTTTGTCCAGGTGAGCTACAAATGCAAAACTGAAGCTAGCTATAGGCTTGGCCTTGTGTGAGGAGCATTTTCATATATTAAGCAAGTAGGTATTTAAATCATTGTGCCAAATTTCTCACTGGCATTTACAACCCTAGGTGCCAACAAGCATGTGCTACATGCTACATACTCTAGCCACGTAATCGCTATTATTAGTATTTCTTATTTTTTAATAACAGTTCAAAAAGCAAACCCAAAGTTTGCAGCTGATATATGTTGCTAAATGCTATACACTCCAAAGAGTGTCCAAAAGTCTTAAGCAATTCTACAATTCTTCACAGAAGCAGAGTTGCAAGATAGGACCCAGCAGCAAAGCCAAAATGTGTCCAAAATTGTATCTAATTTCTGTGGCAGGAACATATTCTTTAAATGGTAATTGAGATGGGTTCAAATGTGCTATTGTACTTTGGCCTGGATTTTTCAAGTCTGAAATATCATACGTTGATGATCACATCTGTTCCTAAGGCTGAAAGACCAGATCATGTGAAGGACGCTGGTACCCACAGTGGACCGTGAACCCCAGCACCCAAAATTGCTACCATTCAGACTGGTGCTCAGATATGACCTCAGCTGGAAGGCAGCTAAAATCCTTGGCTTTTCAAAGGTCCTGAAGGTTCAGCCTCTGGACATGTGCAGAAGTACTTCAGTTTTGACAGGGCTCAGCAAATTGTTTTCCATCTCATGCATGTACTACGTTTACCTCACCAGAACTCAGAAACAAGAGTTTCTCTGTTGAAATATCTTTGGTGGTCTGCTCCAGGAGATGTCAAAACCTCTCTCTCTCATGCACCAGCAGAGACATTCTCAGAGGCTACTGATTCCACTTAAATCATGGTGTGGTTGGTGTGGCACCGTCACTCCTTTTTCACAGGGCTGCCTCAGATTTGCAGTTCTCTCCTTTGCCTGGGAGCATTAACAACTCCTATTTCACATCTCCCGTCTCTTTCAGAGACTGTCCTAACCACTAATCTGTGAGTTACTCCACCTTCCAGTTGAATCTGTGCCCCCGTGAAGAAAAGAATTAACAAATTCTGAGGCCAGAGGGAATACCCAGAGAGAGCCTGGCTTTGTGACTGCAGCCCTCTCACTGGTGGGCAGGATGCTCAACCTGCCCTAGAGGCGGCTCCTGTGATACTGGAGAGAGACCAGTTCCCACCAGCTGCTGTTTCTCCAGACAGTGGCTGAGACTTGCCGCTGGCAGCAGCAGGACAGCTGGAGGAAGCTGGGAAGGAGGATGCTGGGGAGGCTGCCACCAGCAGCAACTGGAAGTGGCTATAAGGAGACAGAAGGTTTATCTGAAGGATGAGTGCGCCCATCTTCCTCCCTGTCCCCCTGCTCCTTCCAGCCTTCCTGGCACAGACAGCGGTGTGGCTGGAGGCGCTGGCTAGGGAGGAGGGACATTAGAGACTCGCATTTCAAGAAAGGCAGAATCAATGAAAGCCACTTATTATGGCACTGAATAAAACAAAAATGTCTCTTCTGGGAGCAGACGCTGGAGCTGAGGTGACTGCCCTGCCACCTGGGCAGCACTCACCCTTTCGCTGGCATTTTTGCTGCCCTTGGACATTGCCTGCACCGTTAGGAGCTAAGCGCTCGAGTGGTGAGCACACTGTGCGAGCAGATTCACACTCTGCAGGCATGCTCCTTAACTGAGGATGTGTCTGCCTGTTCCGCCGGCTCTGTGATTTATCGTTCACCAGACTGAATACCCTCAACAGCCTTGTGTTCTCAGTTCGATGGTATGTGCTGGGGGAGTGGGAGGGTTCAGCAGAGTCCTCCTTCCCCGATCTTCATAAGCAGGCAGTCTCTTTCCTTCCCCCATGCAAAGCAAACATTCAACTATCAGGGGAAAAATCTAACTGCTGGGACAAATCGTAAACTTCTGCAGCAAAAAGCACAGACAATTAAGTCCAGTGACTGGTTCTTTATTACAGGCTTTTCACTCCAGGTTCATGCATGGGACGTCTGGATTCATGCGGTGTGTGAGGCTGAGCAAAGAGGCATAGAGAATGAGGGATTAAATCAAAGGGAGGGTGGGGTGATGGAAACCAGGGGTGGGAAGAAAGAGTGGGAAGAAAGAAGGGAGGAAGGGAGGGGCAATAGAAAGGGTACAGGCAGTTGAAGAATGGGAACGGGTTAGTGGGAGATCATACAGATGATGTGAATCATCCTGTGCTGATCTCTTCTTCCACTCTGTTGACTGCTGAAACTATCACTTGACATTTTTTCAAGATGTCTTACTGAGAATAGAAGTAACTCTCATGTTTCCAGTGAGCAGAAGATGACCTGTTAAATGTTAAAGACTAGAAACCAGTAGCTTTTGGAAGAGATGCTGCTCCTTACTGATCTGGAAGTAGAGCTGAACTGGAAACTTCATTAAAAAGTTTCAGTCCTTGCCACCTGGAAGATTTCCTACTTTTTATAGTGGTGATTACAGTCCAATCATGAGTTTTGCTAAATTGTGGGAAATGATTAATTTTTAATGTGGCATCCCCAAAAGAATTCTTTTCGCTGAGTTGGTTTTTTCCCCTCTCTTAATCAATTTGAGATGTGTAAATAACAGTACATGATATTTGCAACTGGTGTCAGTTGCAGAGCTTTTCCTGAATTAAACTCACCATCTACCAGACATCTGAGCATTTTTGTAAGGAACAGGAAGACAAGCCATAAGGGTTTGTCTTTCCTTGTGGGCTGCAGGATTTGTCTAGTCCAGCTGTACAGAGAATATATCTGTCTTGAAGACTTTTCTGGATCTGGGCAGGGATCTCTTGTACTTCATCTTCCACCACAAATATCCCCCTTGAGGTTCATTCGTCTGTCCCAGTGGTGTTGCCAAGAAGAACTAATTGAAGTAGCATCTAACAGTATTGTTGGATACTGTGATTTTAATTTCCAAAGCGACTACAGTAATTTTGTTCAGCTGGGCCTTGGTGCTCTTGTTGGCAGCCATCTTGTTTGAGAGGATGACTCTCCATTCTTCTCGTCTTTCAGCGGAGTCTTCTGTCACCAGATATTTTCTTGATGGTATTTTTAAAAGTTTTGAGGCACCCATTGTTTTATTCTGGAGGGTTTGGATGGAAGCTCTGGAGGTAATTGGGTATCCAGAGACATCTGGCCCTGGCAGAGTACATCCCCCTGGGCCACATGGCCCACCTGGAGTCCCTCCAGCTGCGCTCCCCAGGGTGGATGACAAATTGGACAGAAGGTGGCTTTATTTTGTTTCTGCTGCCAAGTATAGCAGCAGCCTAAGGGCAGCCTTTACTATCTGAGTGTATTACCTCCTATATATTATCAATTAGAGGAGGTTCTCTTGGCTATGTTTTGCTGATGAACCACCAGTGTCACATCAGGCACTACAGAGGCAAAGCCCCATCAACTAGGTCACCATGACTATATCCAAAACACTGCCGTACATTAGAAGGAGCTATGTACATACACTATAGGGAGGTCATCTAGCAGCCGAGATCTGAAAAAGGAGGAATAAAATATCTGTAAATAAAGGCAAGGAATATCGGTACCCCGTTTTTGAGCACACACAGAATGTGCACAACAAAGCTCCTGTACAAACAAAACCAAGATAAGCCCACCCAGGTACTGCTGGTAGGACATAGCAGAAGCAGCCTTCACAGTCTTTACATGTTAGATTTACCTCGGTGATTTTGGAATGAAGAGCTCTGGAAACCAAAAAGATGTGCGATCATAGAAGCACAGTTTGTGGCATATTTCCAAATAAAAGCAGAAGAATCATCATGTTAGAGGGTTTAAATTATTTATGTCTTCTTCATCAAGTTGATTTGTCTGAGGTTGCATTTTATCTGTATCTAATTAAAAAGAGTAAATAACCTATAGTCATGACTGGATGATGTTGCATGGGCAGGTCTTCCAGTAACTCCAACATCAACATGTGGAACTGCTGTAATCCAGACCTGGAACTGTTCACTAAACAAAAATAAGCCATCACTTTGGTTTTGGTTTTTAAACCTGATTGCAAATCCCATACCCTTTTTTTGTTTGCTCACCATTCCAGTAAGACTGGAAATCTTAATTAATTTATCAATTGTACTTTATTTCCAATGTGACACAGGGAATGGTTTCATCTATGCCTCCTGTCAGAACTTTTCAAACTGGAGATGTGTCAATAAAAATTATATCATATGCTACTCATTGTTGTGAATTGTGTGCTTTATGACATAAGATAGAAGAGGAAGATTTATCAGGAGAAGATTGCCAGATGCTGTCCAGAGAGTAGAGGAGATCTTTAGCTCTGAACTAGGCTGAGTGCTTGTTCCTCACCAAGCCAATAAAGTCCTGGCACTGTAACAAATGCTGCATGTGTATTTGAAGGTTTGAGAGGGAGACAATGAATAATAAAATATCCTAATTGAATGGGAATAGAGTTAGCTTTGAAAGCCACAACACGGGTTTTTTGCAGATATCCGAATTAGAGCACATCTCATTATATATATAAAAAAATAACTGTAGTGGTTTTGGCTGGGATAGAGTTAATTTTCTTGCTAGCAGCAGGCATAGTGCTGTGTTTTGGATTTAGTAGGAGAAGAATGTTGATAACACGCTGATGTTTTAAGTTGTTGCTAAGTACTGCTTATGCTAGTCAAGGACTTTTCAGCTTCCCATGCTCTGCCAGGTGCACAAGAAACTGGGAGGGGGCACAGCCAGAAGAGTTGATCCAAACTGGCCAAAGGGCTATTCCATACCATATGACGTCATGCTCAGTATAGAAACTGGGGGGGGTTGGCCAGGGAGCAGCGGTCGCTGCTCGGGAACTGTCTGAGTATCGGTCGGTGGGTGGTGAGCAATTGCATTGTGCATCACTTGCTTTGTATATCATTATTATTATTATCATTATTATACTGTTACTATTATCATTACTATTTTACTTTATTCCAATTATTAAACTGTTCTTATCTCAACCCAGGAGTGTTTCTCACTCTTACTCCTCCAATTCTCTCCCCCATCCCATCGGGGTAGGGGGAGTGAGCGAGCAGCTGCGTGGTGCTTAGTTGCTGGCTGGGGCTAAACCACAACAATAACCTTGAGCATTCTAATATCTATTAAAAATGTGAGTCTTTTATAATTTATGGAGATGGTGAGTTTTAGAAAGCTGTTTCCCCTGTTTGCTCTCCTTGCCATTGCTGATGGAATAAACTACAAACTCTGACTTCCAAGATAACAGCTAAGCAGCAATCAGCTAATGATTGGTAAAAGTAGTTCATATGAAAGATCAGGTTTGTTCCAGTGCTGACCAGGTTACTGTCTCCCACTAAACACACAGACCTTCCAAGAGAAGGAAATAAATGTTCTCCATATTGCTGGAGTAAAAGGCACGAGAGAAACCATGGGAGAAACTAGCAACAGGAATAAGAAAAGCTGTACCAGCCTGGAGAAAGATGACCCAGTAAAAGAAAATGTCCAGAGAAAGGAATGATTTAGAGTCTATACAAAGGGTCTTCCTGGGGCTTCATAGTAAAATTGCAATTTGACCGCTGTGAAAGGCTCACCATTCTGGTGGAATTAAGGAGTAAAAAGGGAACAAGGAGTCCTTGGAGGCTGCTGAATATTGGGATATTGCTTGATATTAGCTGCCAGATATTGGCATTCTATGATATCCAACAGCATAATGAAGAAGCCTAGATACAAGATATCTACTCGCATGGAAAGAAGAAAAAAAAAAAAAAAAAGAAGAGGTAGAAGAAAAAGAGTCAACCATTTGCTTTTCTTGGGTTTGGGGTTTTTTTTTTCATATTTTCATTTGCTGATTTTTTTTTTACATTCATGGAATCTCTAACATGGCTTCTAAAAAGTTTTGGAAGTAAAAGAGAGCTATACACAAAAAAGTTCCTGATGGTTAGCAAATTTAAGGCATCTAAAATGAGGGACTCAAGCAAATCTAAGAGGTATCAGGATAAAAATTAATACTTCAGGCTTAATGACAGTAGTATTATGAAAATCAGTAATGGGTTTTCAAGTAAATATGTGAGTACCTGCATCAGTGAGATCTTGGAGGAGTGTGTACCTCAGCTGCACAGTAAGTGGTGGAAAGGAAGGAAAAAGGAGAAGTTCAAAATCAGAACCTGAATAAGTGTTGTTGGTACTGAAGTGGTTAAAAGCTGAGACAATTGTGGGTTTAGCACATGTATTTGAAGATTTGAGATGGAGAGAATGAATTATATTCTTATTGAAGAGGGATACAGTTGGCTTTGAAAGCCAGAAGTCAGCTCTGTAAGTATGTGTTTCTAACTGATGTGTTAAAGTCAATTTTTCTGATTATGGAAAGTGGAACTGTTGATTTAAGTTAAGCCATAAAGTTCATCTTTTGTTACAGAGAAGAGGTGGAAGCAATGAATAACATACACAAAGTAAAGACTGATAAACAGGTCACCAAGAAAGTCACCAGTGGAGAGAGAAGTTCCTTAGATTTGTTTTAGCTTTTTTTTTTCTGGTTTTATTATCATATATGTGGTAGTGAAAGGGAAAAGATATAATATTATTATCAGATTGATTACTATAGCTGAACTTAAAAAGGAGAAAAATATTAACAAATTGAGGTAACATGGAGAAAGAGCTCCCACTTTAACCATGCCTCCATCTCCAAACACGTTAAACTGTTTCTCTCAGTGAGGACAAATGTACCTCCATTATTAGTAGGAGTCATGACTAACAGATCACTAATACATAAACAAACAATGTCTGCGTATGTAACAAAGTACATACAGGTAGATGTGACTTCATGTCTGTAAAATGTTGAGCACTATAAAAAAGGTGAATCGGTTAAGTATAGAAATGCTTGTTATGGTAAAAAGTACTTTGAAAGATTGTGTAGCATTGTGTGTAGTTTTGCAGCATTGAGGTTAGGAAAAAAAGTCACTTTGTGCGGGGCTATATTTGGGAAGCTATGGTCAAAACCAGAGGTTTGTAATTTGTGGAGAGTGATAATCAAAACTTTCCATATGTGTACAATACACAAGCATTCCAATTTAATTAAAAAGGGGGAGGGGGAGGATATTGATAAAAAAGCTGACCAGGTAATGTTAAAAATGTACAACAATGTTAAAAGAAAAACATGTTGCCACTGGAGTCATATAATCGTAAATCCACCTGATCACTCAGGATGTGGTAACCCAAAATATGTTCTGTTTTAACCTTCCTATTTATCAATCAAGATAGATTAGAGTAAGAGAAAACTTTCTGGATGGTTTTACTGTCCAGATATTGCTAGCTTAAATTGCAAATCAGCCTGCGCAAAACATCTGTGAAGACCTGCACCTAACAGCCTTTTCACTTAATCATATGTGACCTTATCGATTGGTTAGAAACAGGTCAGTTGTGTATGCAAATCTTTCCAGTGCATAAAGTGACAAAAATATGCATATTTGTAGTGTAATCTCCATGAAGGGACATCATTACAATTACATGACATGTGTAGAAATAACCATCAAACTCCATCATGTAAAAGCAGTTTGATAACTTTAAATAGGTGCCTTTAGGTACCTGCTAAACTACTGAGGTACATGCTAAAAAACCTTACCTTTACTGGATTCCGTCAGTTAGGTAGCTTTCCAGAAATTACAGTCTGTTAGAATAACAAGATTACTCATATTGCAGCCATGGTGGGAATCCCTCCTAATGGTGGCTTCCCACAGTTACAGGCATTTTCAAATGGGGCTTTCCCTTTTACAGTTGTCCTTTTAATTGTTATAATGATTTTGTTAACTGTGCAAATTGTTTTGGCTATAAAAATGAACTGCTTAGCAAAATGAGTAACGGCAATACACCAAAGCTGTGAATTACAGGCCATCCACAGTCCTTATGAGGCAGGACTAGGTAGGAAATAGCAGGTGACTCCTAGAAGAGCCTTTGCTCAGTCCTGATCAGGAGCTTTTAGCCATCCTGATCAGAAGCCTTTAGCCAAAAGGGTGTTTCCAATATCCTTTCTGTTCTTGTAGGTGATATAGCTGGCAGTTTGCAGATCATCAGAAGGGGAAGTTTGGGTTGCCTGTAATAACACTGTGTATGTAACATTAGAAATAATACCTGCTGTGGGATGGGTGACAGTGAACCAGGTTTCACAGTCTGGCCCTGCAGTAGTTCCTCCTGGAATCACAGAGCACTTCTCTGAGCTTCCTTGCTTTTCAGTGTAATAAGTTAATGATGCAACAGGGCAGATTTTGTAGAAATTTGCCTTCAACTGAAGGAAGAGATTCTGGGACCAAATTCCTGTGTACCAGACGGAAAGGGCATGCTGGTAGGAAATGGCATTACAAAGCATATAGTCAGAGAAATGGAAACAAAACTGCAGTGTCCCAGACCTCAGAACAGTCCAGATACCATCAGTGAAAGGACAAGATTGGCTCAGTGATGTGCATCCCAGAAAGGCAGGACAACAGCCCTACTGTAGCTTAATTCTGTGAATACAGAGGACTAACACAGTAACAGCCTGTACCAGAAGGCAATAGTGCTGTGTTAGTGGCTTATGGACAATATGAAATCTTTCACAACATAGAAAAATACCCCTGCAAAGCAGGGTGACTTTGAAAAGACTGCTAGTGAAGGGTAAGGGAGCCTGACGTGTGAGTCTTCTCAGGAAACTTGTTCAAATGCTATCTAGAGAGTCCTTGTCATTACAAAGATATGCAATACCTAAATATCAGTCTGTGGCAGCCCCACAAGCCATCACAGACAGAGATAATAATTTATTGATGCAGGACGACTGCTGTGTGACTCTTCACTCAATGAATTTATTACACAGAATTATTCACACCATAGTTTGCGACAGCCTGGTGTTCCCAAATTAGCCTCAACAGTCTTAGCATCACGTAACAGTAGATGTAACAGTCTATTTCCCAGTAAAATGGAAGGGTCACCTCAGCCTCCTGTGTCAGGGCCTGATCCTGTACTACAGTGCAAATAGTATTCTCAATTGTAACAACACTTTTGGGGAATTGTAACAACACTTTTGGGGAATTGTAACAACATTTTAAATGGATAAATCCTCCTGAATAATATGTTCATACATTTTAAATCTGTCTGCATTTTTCTTTCTTTACCTTAACTTATTATTTGTGGAGCTACACTAATATCAGTGGAGCTACAGCATTTATTATAGAATAAAGTGCAGAGGACCTGTAAAGTAAGACCAAATTGAATATATGGCAGTTTAGGCAAAAGAACATCATTTTCCGCACTCCATACAGGGCTATAAGTAAACTTACCCTCTTCCTCTGTGTTTGTTTGCAGGGTGTAATCACAGATTCACTATTTACTTCCTGTGGTTTTTAATTTGGTGTCTAATTTTCTCAAAGCATTGAGCAGATCATTTTGAAATGTCCATAAAATGTACATTTTAAGCAAACAGAGCACCAAGCTGGATTTCAGTCTTTGCTTACAAGTCGAAAAAGACAAAGGTGCAACAGGGCTGCTGCAAACTCTGCTCTGTACCCTGGAGCAATCTTACACTAGCAGGATAAGCAGTTTATTTGATGATTCAATTTAAAGCCTGTTCAGATTGCAATGCAGTGACAGTATCCTTGTGTAATAGGAGAGTTTGTTATAGGAAATTTTAGTGAAAGGCTCTTTTGTTCTGCCTTTACTATTTTTAAAATCACCTTGTATTAAATGTGTTTATGAGCCTTCTATCGATTTACTTTGTGCATAGCTTGAGTGTTTTAATTAGAGATGAAACTGATTTTTGAGTCTTTCCCAAGTATGAAGTGTTGGGTTTATCCTTTTTACAGAGAAAGGGATGAGTCAAGATAGCCAGTTCCAAGACTGGATTTAGTCTTAAGGTCTAGATTCTATGACTTCCCAAAAAATTTAGTGTTTTCGCCTTGGGTTTTAATACTCAAATATTTTAGTTTCATTAATGTTTGAGTATTTTTATTTTAATGTCCTGATAATGCAATTTCTCTGTGTATGTCTTGTCATTCTTTATATTCTAGTATTTAATATGAAGACTTTCTTTTTACTCCCAATATCTTCTTCTTTATGAAACATACGTTTAATCTTTAACTATACATGTATTTAGACTTAATTCAGCCCTTACATAAGTGGACAGATCTCCCAGGACCTTGAAGATATAACACTTGCAACTGTTTATGCAAACCTGAATTTGACCCACTGCTTTCTTTGTGAATGTGGAATAAGGAACAACAAGGAGCTTACGTTGTTAGTCATGAAACGTGTCATTAGTTATACAACATTCATTGGACACATTACTTTGCTGATATTACATAAATACCTCAAAGCCTTCATATCCATGAATTGCTTAGCAACTCGTGCTTTTTGTGTTTTCTTGATAAGACTCTTGAGTGCTCAGATTTTTTGCTGGAGGAATGATACTGAATTAGAACCTGAGATCCTTAGATTACCAGCCTGATGGATGTCTCCAGTTTTATGGGTCTCCCATTAATCAGAACTGTGTATTTAAACTCCAGGTATGGACGGGAGCATAAAAAAATGTGAAAATAGTTGGATTTTGAAGGGTGGGGAGAGATATGTTCACACTACGCTCAGAAAATGCTGTGTGTATTATCAGTGGGCACTTCCAAATCAGATTTTCTTCTTCCCTCATTTTTGCTGATAATTTATCCTTTTAAATGAACATATCTGCTCTCCCCTGGTTCATTTAGATATTTTTTGTACTTTCCCAAAGCTTGTTAGCACACTCCTTTTTTAGCTTCTTCTGACTGTTTTCCCCCACTTTTATCTCTTTCACAGAAGTAATCAGAATTGGCTGAAGCTCCCAGTACTCACTGGCCATTCTCACCAAGTTAAGGAAATAGATTAATTAAAATATCAATGGCCTTTAATGTTACCCTTCTTTTAAATCCAAACTATCCAACTTAAGCATTTGACTGCTACTTCTTATATTAGTTGAAGTAACACAAAAGGACTTTTAAAAATTACTGAAAGGATTATTTCTACCCAATTTTAAAGATGCAGGGAGGAGGGCACCTCGTGAACTCTGAAACAAAGGTCCTTGAGTATTTTTGGCTAGAAAAAAGCCCACTGATTTTAAATCCCGGAAGCACCACAGCTAATAAACTTTGGAAAAGTATATATGCTGTGTAATGCTCATCCTCAGATAACAAAGGTCATTTTTCTGTTTAAACATCCTACTTGGGGTTATGACTGGACACTAACATGATGCTGTGATTACTACTGAATAAACAGTTTAAATAGGTTTTATAAGCATTTTTGCAACTCAAGAATACTCTTACATGTAATGCTTACCCACTTAATTATCTGTATAGTTGTGTAATTTATATTTTATGAACAAACTTTTTTATATATGTTAGCAAGAAAAAGGATCAACAAAAGGGGAGAATTATGCGAGCAAAAAGAAGACCATGTCAGATTTGTGAGAACTCATACACTGCAGTATATAAAAACATACAACCCCTTTCAAACTAGATATTAAAGTTGAAATCAGTAGCTGGCATGACATGGAAAATCAGTGTCATCTAGTTGGTCAGCAAGCCAGGGTTCTGAAAAGTGCTAGTATCATTTTTGATTCAGCCTGAAAACCTGACATAGAATGGATTTTCCTAATTTCCAAAGTATTATCCAAAATAATAAAAACCACAAAGCATTTTTTATGCCTCATTGTACTGTCAGAGTCCTATTAGTGGGGCAATAGCAGGTAAAACAGAAACGACAGAGCCAAAAGTCACTAAAGGCTTCAGAGATGTGGCCACTGATGACATGAAGGCACACTGAAATCTAAGCAAAGCGAAGCGGCTGATCAATGAATGGTTAGGATAGCTTGGCTGGCTATGACCTAGACTGCTTCCTAAATATTTCTGAGAAGGCCACCAGTTTTTACCCAGTGTTAATGGAGAGAAATGAAAAAAATGTTTGTAGCCTTTAAGAACAATCTGAAGAGTGCCCTTACGACCTGCTGGGTACCTCGTGATACTTGGTAATCAGACCGAAGGGCAGTCTATTGAAGACTCCACAGCGAATGGTTTAGTTCACTTTATTTTTCAGTCTTCACAATGCTGTCTTTGCAGATTATTAGGCTTTTAGCAAATATGATGATAGCCCATGTTACAAAGAGAATAGCAGTTACCAAATACTTGTGCAATAATTCACTTGAGCTAATATAAATAAGGTAGACAGAAGTGGTAGGAAACAAGCAAATTAACTGACTAGTATTATGGACCCTGACTGTGGAAAAAGACAACATGTAAGCATTTAAGTGTTGTCCAGATTTACCTAACATGACAGGCAAGAGTTATAGTAATTTCAGGGGTACAGGAGTTCAGTTTGTTTGAATTCCTCAAGTATTCAATTGAATGCAGTGCTGTGAATAGAAATGTAAGCACAGAACTTTGTTAAGCCTGATGATCTTGAAAATGAGAGGATGCTTTTTGATGCTGTTGTCTGTACAGAAAGACACAGGGATAGCTTCGAGGCATATGAGCACTTTTAGAGTTCAAGTTTCGCAATGTCAGCTTCAGTTGGAGGTGTGCGGCTTCTCTATCTCCAGAAAACGGCTGAAAATCAGTCAGTAAACACAGTGGGTAAAACAATACAGAAGTAATATAATAGCCTATTTTAGGTAAATGGAGGCAAACTGGGCCTAGGAATGCCTTTGGTACATCTTGTGAGTCTTGTTAAGTAAAGAAAATGGAACTGGAAAAAGAAGCCAAGCACCAGGATGAATCAGGCTGGAAAAGGAGGAGCTCGGTGTGCAGAGGGTATGAGAAGTCAAGACAGGTGAGAACAACTTCTGTGCCCTCAAGGCCAAGAACAGATCCCTGAAGTTCCCAAGCCTCATCTGGCACCAAATATCTTTGAAAGGTGCTGGCACTGTCCCAGGTGTACCTGTTGACACAAAAGATAATAAACCATTGCTGGTCTCATTAACTCAATTGGCAGAAAGCAAATATAACCTTGTTCATGAACCATATAGAGGATGGCACTTCACAGGACTGAATACCTGTTCTACTTGTTTTGGATTTTTCATGTGGAAGATTAGATAAAAAGTCTCTTCACTAAAAGAGTATCATTGTGAACTAGAGCGTCCACACATCCTTTTCCTGGCTCCTTCCTGTGTAGGCCCTGTAACAGACTTACTAAATGACGCTTGAATTTAGGCTGTAAATAAGGGTCATAGCTGAGTCTAGTCTCATTTGCTGCTGAAGCTGGAAGGGATTATCTGAGACCATGGAGTGCTGGAAGAAAACATAGTTATGTGTTTAAGGTTGCAAATACTGTCCAGCTGAATGGGATTATGACTCTGCCTCTACTATGTGATGCCACTTTGTAAAACTACTTACCAGATATGCTGTGTCCCTTATTTTGGGGGACCTAGACTGATACAGAGGGGTCAAATTTGTAAAAGTCTGTAGTATTTACAGCTGCAGCTGAAGTCGGTGATAGTTTTCTCTTAAGCATAAAGAATGTAATCTAATGCTAACTATCCTCAAAAATCAGTTTGCTGATGCTTCAGATTGGCTCCTAAGACTGAGGAAAACTTTTGATCCTATTTTTTCTGTGCTCTAGTGCCTCACCTGTAAAATGAGGATAACATCAATCTTCAGAGAGGCTTATGAATATATGTTAACTCTTGTGAATTAATCATATTCTATTTTTATGAACATGACAAAAAAATCCCCAAAGAAATTAACAATTTTGCCCTCCTAACAAGGTTTGGGATGTCTTTTTGTGGCTAAAATAGTAGTTTATTGAAATGTACCAATATCATGTAAACTAAATTGGTTTTAAAGTTCACTCTGAATACAAAATAGGAGAATTACACCTCTTTTGAAAGTGAGCCAGCTGTAAATACAGGTTATATACAAAGTTGGTCAGAAGCTGAGCTCCCTGCTTAGATGAACATTAGTTGGAGGGACTAGGCATTGTTTGATGGAGAGGTCAGAGGAAGCAGGACAGAAACTAACAGCAGCAGGATTAATGCTAATGAAATGAAAGAAAAGAAAATGTTTCTTGTTTGACTCCTACTGAGTTCAGCAGAATACCATTTAATGACTGTCCGTTATTTCTAAATGAAAGGGATTGAATTGACAAAATCCTTGATTCCATCACTAGTCTCCCCTTTTAGAGGGAGCACCCACAAGATCATGAATGTTGACTGATCTCTCAGATGAAAACAGGCAACCGTCTGAAAAATGAATATAAACCAAAATATTAAATAGTTGCTCATCAAGTAGCACTACTTACTGTGTACTATGACCAAAACAGGGGTCCTGGGTACAGAAAAAAAATTAGTTCATATAATAAATATCATAATACAGGCACAAAGTATCAGAGTAACTGTTGTGCCAGAAATCTTTATTCTATGCTAGATTTAATGTTTAAATCTTTATTCTATGCTAGATTTTACAACTCTACTAATATTTTTTCAATTCTGTGTACAGATCAGGTAGAAGATCGCTACATTAACTGAGATCAACACACAAAATCAATTCTCCACAGAGAACTCAATCCCATAAATAGTAAGAGATTTTGCGTAAACCTTCATGAACTCATAAACAGAAGATACTTCAAAGGGAGTAACTAAAATATTGTATTAAAAAGTATTCCTTTGTACTTCTAACCATATTGAAATTAGAATCATGGCTGAGATTTGCAGAACAGGATGGAGAATGGAAACGAAAATCCTCCATTCAAATTAGTTAAATTCAGAGTTGATCAAAGCATTTTAGCCATGTATTCTGTCTCATTAAAGAAAAAATATTTAGTGGAAATATATCTATTTTCATAACATGTTCCCCGTGGACATCTTTTGAGGTCACTTCTGACAGCAGAGAGAAAGGAAGTGAGTGAGAGATGCTGACAGACCAACCCTAACCGAAAACCTGAGGGTTCTTTTAATCACCAGGCAGCTCCATCATCTCTGAGGCCTGCCCTTCCCACTGGCCAGGGACTCCAGTCCCTCTGGTCTCAAGTTCATTCAGATACTGGAACCATCCCTCAGCATTGTGGCAAGTAGTAAAACCAGTAGTGAAATTGTTGGTCACAGAATACATGGACAATAATATGGTGGTGTTTGGCTTCCCAGCAGCCAGAAGCAAAGACCATTTACCATAGCCTTGATATTCTCTGGAAGTTTCTAGTTGCTAGTTCAACATCAGTTACTCCATACACATGAACCAGTGTTCTTACCATGTTTATGATATGTGCATTGTTGCCTTGTTTTTAGAGCATTTTTGATTTTCAATAAACCTTCTGAGTGAGCTATTGCTACCTACAAGTTCAGCTAAAGTCAGCAGAAGTGCAAGCACCATGTCTTCTAATTAACCCTATTGACATAATTCAGCAATTACATAAATACAAAGCTTCTGCAAGCAGCTCTGTTTTCATTTTACTTGCCCATGGTCTCTGCAGAATATCAAATGATAGAAGACCTATCCTCCATGGCCCAATCAATACATCAGTGCCAAATGTATGGAAAATGCTAATTTATCACTTTTGCACGCTCTTCAATTACTCTATGTACATAAATGACAACATGGGGCAATGCAAAACTGAGTCTAGGGAGTCTAGAATCTTGAGTGAAGCAGAAAGATAGATCATTGCCACTTCTTTAATGCTTCAAAGAGGCTGGAGTAAGATCTTTTTCCACCTTAATCAGTTCTGAATAGAACATAAACACAGAAAGGAAAACATCTTCAAATGAGTAAACAACAATATCATATTTTAACTAGATAAAATGCCCATAGGTGACAGGGAAAGTTCATGAAATCACTATTGGGCTAGCAACTCACTAAAATTTTGTTTCAAAATGGGATGGAAGGATTTAATGATGACCAAAATTTTGAGCCCAAATCATTAAAAGAAGACACAATAGAAATGATAGATGTGTATGTCCATGGATCAACTTTGATTTTATATAAAGCAATGTAAAGTCTACAGTGACTAATGATAACAGACATTTCCAGAACAGTAGAGGCCCCAGCTGTGAAAGCTCCCAAGCCTATTCCCTCTCCTACGAGATAGCACACGTGTCATCTTAATAATACACTTAACTGTGATTGAAGTCAAGAGAAATTTGGCATAAGTTTAAAGTTGTTGAACATATGGTTGTGTGATTTACTGTCTCAGATTCCCTATTTGCAGCTGGGTAAGGCTGGACAACAGACAGAGATAAAGATCTTTTTTGTAACTCTAGATCTAGACAAAAGTACCAAAAATACTGAGAGTAATTAGTACAACACTGGCTGGAGAGGAAGAAATAAATTTTGGTCCTTTTATAAGGAATACTGCCATAGATATAAACTTATGCAAGGAATAATATCTTTTGTGGTTTTTTCTCACATGCAGTGAAAAGAAATAATTCTTTGTTTAGAGACAAAGAAAGAAGTCTGATAAAATGACCTAGTAGAGTGACCAACCATTTTGGTTACATTTAGACTAAAAGGCCAAATTTAGAGGTCCAATCTCATGAAATGTGAACCTAAGGGAACCAAGACAAGTGAAAAATCTGAGTTTGCATTAATATAGCGTACACTATAGGATCAGCAGAAGATGCAAGCTCTGCCAACTCAGGTTCTCCTTTAAGTTTAGGCTGTTATTTAAAATTATTAGAGGTAAAATAAAACCAAGAACTTTCTTCAGTTCACATAAGAACTGGTTAACGTTCCAGTCCTGTAAAACATCTATCTGCCACCACGAAGCTAAGATCTGTACCATGAGTCTGTACGCCAGCAATCACATTAGGCTTATATTGTAATACATTTATAATTGTGATAGCCACTTTGAAATAATACCAAATGCTGGAGCACAACAGATCTATGACTATTAGGACAAGATGAAATAATTTATGTTCAAAGAAGGCAGATATGGGAAGTGGAAATTTTTGAATGATCAGATATCTATATCCATGGCAATCTATGGTAATTTTTGTAATATAGAGTGCAATTTAAAGTGTTAGCCCACAACAAGATAGTTTTAAAGGCCAAGTAATTCTCTGAACAGTCCAATCTTTGATCAAAGACAGAATCCTTTGTGTAGCTAGGCTTGCACAGGAGCAGTCATGGTAAAGGAAAGGCTCAAAAAAGTTACTCAGTGTGTAATGAAAGAGGCAGATTGAGGCTCCATAATCATCCATTAAAAACCCTGTAGGATGAACAATAATTAAAACTATGTGAAAAACAGTTTACTACAGAAAAGCTTTTGGTATGCAGTATGTCAATCTTTGCAGAGCATGCAACATTCAGCCTTGCTGTTATGGGGATTTGAATAGATGTCTTGAAATGAGGGCATCCTTCAAGTTATCTTAATTTAGTGATCTCCTTACCACAGGCTCTCTGAGGAATTCATGTTTTTCTTCTTGTGTATTTTCAGGCTTCCTGTGTGGGAGACTGCCAAAAACAATTACTAATGCAACTGAGATGAGGCTACTCTTTCTTAAACTCTTGAAATCCTCATTCCCAAGGCACAATTTTATATAATATTTACACAGTGATATATTAACAAAATTAAAATGAAGGCATTTGACCCCCAAGGTCTGTCTCCTTCTGAGGCTGGTACAGGCAATTGTTCCAGTCTGGGGCTTGCTCAGATGTCAGTGTGGTGCCTGATGACCATGCTTATAGCTGCTGTAATGTATGTTGTTTTGAAACATCCACTCCAAGGATGTACCAAGAATGTGAGAGCGTCCTTTATCCTACACATCTTCTCTAAGCATGGATTTGACAGGAAAAATTGCTGAGTGGCTATGCTTAGGGAGGCACTGTGATAGCAAAACAATTCTTCTTACATGATTTAGTTTAAGTACAAAGCATTCTAAAGCAAGAAATCCCTCAAAAGTCTTTGTAAATAAGTAACATTAGAAGAAGCTTAATCGTATAAAAATTCAACGATCCAAGACAAAATTAAAGCTTACCTGGTCTTCCTTGCTCCATATCAAAGCTTGACCACTTTTATAGTTGTCTAATCACTCCGTAAAACATGAACTAGGGGAAAAAAATAAGTTGTCTGGTGTCAACAACAATTTTTTTCATCCTGATTTTCGATTTTCTGATTAGGTTATGCATGACCTCCAATAAACTGTGTTCAAAGCCTGAGGATTGGAAGATTCGTTCTTTCCAGGTTGTGCCTTGTCAAGGGCTGCCCTTTAGCCAGCCTCCATAACCACCATGGGAGCAGATTTTCTCCACGGACTTACAAGCATTTGTGAATAAAAGTTATTATTTAAGGTGTTCTTTTGTGCAGGCTATTGTGTTTGTAGATACAGATTGTGTCAAGATAACCTTAATAAGCTTTCTGTCATGACAGGTTGCCTTGGAAGGCTCATTTGGCTGGAGGAGCTATCCATATATTATAACTTTCTATGGAGAACAAGCAATAGCATCAGACTAAGCCTACTAGAGGTTTCCATATTTGAAAGACCATTCTTTTTCTCTAATTTCTATTTAATTGGCATTACAAAACTGCTTGACAAGCATTGATTAATCTACAGTTAAGTTCAGCATTACTATTGCCATATCATTAGTGGGGTAGGAGAGTAACAGGATTTCATGTCCAGCCTATCTCTAAGGAACGAGCCATTGCCAGAACTGAGGCAGAGCACAAGAGTCTCATTCTTCCAAAGAAACTCTCTGCTCACCTGTGGTATCACAGACGTACCTGCTTCTAGCCAGCAGTTCGCTCTCAGTTCATTCTCACCCTCCATGGGCCATCTAGCCCTTCTGCGCCCTCAGCCAAGGCCAGTGCTTGTACAGGCTGGATCAGGGAGCTGAGCCAGGTGAAAATGAAGGGATTTTTTTGATTGCGTGTGTGTGTTTGGGTTAGCTTCCAGGTGCACCAGTTCCCTGATCCAACTGACAGTGCTCACACTGGCAAAAGGGAGGCAGCAGGGCTGGGTGCAGGGGTGCCTCCCTCAGGGACAGCTCAGTTTTAGGCTGGTTTAAGCTGGCCACAAAACCTACCTGTATCTTTGGAGAAACGGAGCCTTCACAGAGCCATATGGTTTAATAAATGACAGTCCAACCAGTACACAGCCAGTACAGATTAATCCAAGAATTAAGCCAGCTGCTTTCAGTGAGCTCAAGCAAGTGGCATATTTGTTTACTGCACCACTAAACATTCATTTTTAAACTGCTGATCAGCAAATTCATAGATATTGTATATCTAGAAAGCTCCCTTTTAACTTCTCTCCCAAAAGAAAAAGGTTAGTTCAAAACATCACAATGTGTACTTTTCACTGATAGGAGATTTCAGTGCATACTGTTTACTTGGTTGTCTGTGTAGAGGCCCATTATCCATAACTCAGTGCAGAGAAATAGAGGATTGTTTTATTACACAATGAAGTTTTCAAAAAATGTCTTAATTTCTTGTTCAGGAAATGGCACCATTGTTTACTTGCAATAGATATGTGAAGTGGCCTGGAGGAATGTTGTTTAAGGAGACAGACTAGCCATCATTGTGAGTAAGAGTGTTGCATTGTTCTTGACAATGGCAATTAGGAAGATATTTTGATCTGAAGGTAATTAGCAAAAATGGCAAAATGCTATTCTAAAAATGGACAAATTTTCCAAATGTTGAAGAGTTGAAATCAGTCCGGTTCTTGGGACAAATTTCAGCTACTGTAAAGTATTGCTTAATATCAACAAAAAATCAGCTATGAAGAATCTTTGTAATTTCCATGGTATTAACTGCAATGCATTTCATATACAAATTAGCAGAGCTGACAGGATGCTATGTCAACATCTTAAATCCCTCAAATTCTGTTTTCATGCGGTCAGATTAGCAAGATCTTAGTGAGCAGAAAGACTACTCTCAGGCCTTTTCCACATGAACTCCTCCCACCCCCCCCCCACCCCCCCCCCCCCGAATCCTCTCAATTGTTGCTTTTTCCCAGCAACAGTATGCATAACCCTTCCACCTTCCAGCCCCTTCTCCCCTGCCTCCAGTCCTCCCACCTCCTCAAAACGTCTATGGACATTCCTCACCTTCCTTCTTCCCGTTTACTTCCCTGAAATCCATTGGTCCCCAACCCACTGACCTTCCCACCAAACCTTCCTGGCTTTCCCCATTCTCAGTCCTGTGCTCTTACCTACCCAGCATGCCATAGGTGCAAAATTAAGTTCTGCCTTCCCAGAGATAATTTATTTTCAAATTACGTCTGATTCTGTGTGAACTACTGAAAGGGCAAGTGTAAGCCAGTTTAAGAGGAGAAAGATAAAAATGAAACATTTTACAATTGTATTGCAATACCCAACACACAACACTCAAGACATTTGTCTTGAACGAGATCGATGTTCCCATGTTTCAAACCCCTGTGGAGCAGAACTGACCTGTTCCACCATAGCACGTGACAACATGTTGTCATACGGTAGCTCAAAATCTCTGCTGTACGCAGATTTTGCTGTTTTGCAAGATGGAATGAGTGAGAGGCTTGTCAGGCAGCTAGTTGTGGTTCCAGATTCTCCAGCTAATTCAGTGCTTGTCTGGACAGCTCTAGACTATACCAGCTGCTAATAGTCCCCTCGGGATCATTTTCTAATTGCAGATTGCCAGACACAGCAGGGTATCCCTTTCTTCTCCGGGGGTAATCCTTGTGCCGGGATGGAGGCGAGGAGATTTATGAACCAAGTATGCAAGCCTCAGCTGAGAATTGCCTGTGTGGTAGAGAAAACGAGTAAGTTGGTGAATGCTTGAGCGATTTCTGGTGCTTTTGTGCCTTTCATGCAGGGAATCTATCTTTCGCCATACTCATATCAGCCTGTTAATTCATCAGTGTGGGTATTAACACACCAGAATGGCTACATTGCAGTTTATTCAGGTGATTGACATCTGGGCTTACACTAATCCAGGACCGTGCTGTCCCATTAAATTCGCGTGTCTGTGTCATCACTTGTACTGGACTCACTTGTCTGGTCCGTCTCACTGGAGAAAGCCTTTATCTCGTGTTTTTCACACACCAGAAATCTGATTGTCAGGTCCTTGGTGTTACATCAGTGCAAAGAACATGAAGCTGTAGTCTGTATGTTGAGGACATGATTTCAAATGAGAAAGTTTTAATAGCAGCTGTGATCCTTAAAAAAATTAATCCTTGTTAGTGACCTCTTTGTATTTCTTGCAAAAAACATTCTGAAGTGTCAGGAATAATGTGGGACACTCATTTTTTCTTACTAAGCTTTGGAAAGCGCAGAAATCCTGCGCGAAAGATGAAAAAACACTGAGTAAGATTTCAAATTCCAAGATCAGCTCTGCGAATGGCTCTCCAAAATCACAAAAGTTTCCAGATCTTTTTACTGCCGAGACCTATCTTAACTGTGTGTCTGTGAAGTGTCAGTCTTATGGTGCTACCCAACTATCGCGTGAAGAAGAATTTTTCGTACCTGTTGCTGGTGATGGGATTTTCTTTACCTGTCACTAGAGGGCAACACAGCTACTCACATCATTACACCACCCCGATATACTCCCAAGCAACTCTGCTGAGATCCACGGGTGAGAATTTCACGTCAAAATTTGCATTTTTTCCCCTACAAAACCCATGCTCAGGTGCCAGCTTTAATAGTTACTTGTTGAATACTTTTGAATGGATGAAACTGGATGTCACTAGGAAAACAGTTCGTGCTGTTGACAGCAATAGGACTTCTCTGTTTATCTTGCTTCCTCATAGGGGTCATGGTCCACTGCAGTGCTGAAAACAATAACTGCAATCAGTTTCAGATAGATAGTCCCTGATTTTGAACTACTGATGACAGTGGGAGATTTATCACTGACTTAATTTCATACAGGATTTGCTCTTCGGTACTGACTTTCACTCACAACTGCATATACCAGAATATTATTTGCCCAGGTTGGATTAAACTGACCTTCCAAAAAGTGATTCAAGAGCAACAGGTATCTTTGGGTTTTGTGCAGGTTGGGAGGGGAAGAAAAAACAGTTTGATTCTGTCACATGTAACTCCAATATTGCCAAGCAGGCTGACTTGTCTTAACTTGCAAGCACCTGGCATGGAAACAACCTATCGTTTTGAACATTCCTAAATACAGTAATGCTCTCATTTAAACATGACTATGTTGGCTACATTGAAGGGTGGAGTAATCTCCAAAGGAGATAACATTGTGCGATTATCTACTTTCAAAGGTGACTTTAGCCGTTTAACTGAGATTAAGTATTTACAGCCCCCTGTGATTTTTACCATGTTGCCAACACCCTACTCTGTCTTGGAGTCATAGTTCTCTGATTTCATGCGATTATCTTGGGCCAGATTCCAAGTATGTATATGTTGGATTACCACCTGAGTGTATTTTCTTCCCTGCTTACTCAAGTGGTGTCTCCAGATCATCTTTCAAGGAGCCTATAAATATATATGTAATCAAACCTCACAAATTCAAATGTGAAATGTTCAAATGTGAAGCTCGCATACTTGACTGCTTCCTCCCGCCTCTCTGCAGACATGTTTGCAGTGTAACCCCACAGTTTCACTCCCATTCCATGTGGCAAATGCAAGTAACTCTAATCAACTATTAACTTTTTTTTTAATAAAGAAGGTAAGAGACATCTATATTTAGGTCTTGCAAGAATTTTCTGTTGCGATAGGTGAGAGAAGGTCTTGTCAAGTTATAAGAGTTAAAGTATGGTGGAGTTGGAGTATGGGAGAAAGGCTCTGGGGCTATCCTCTCCCCCAAATGCCATGCTAGAAGGAACATTACTATTATTCAAGAGAAGCCTAATATTATGTACTTCTCTCTAACTGAGTAGCCTTGACACGTGATATGTGATATGGAAGTCCCTCCCATGACTTAAGAGTGCTTGAGGGGTCTGAACATAGATATTTTACCACCGTTTTTAGATCTATATGCTTCTGGTACATTGGGATACTACAGATACTTGCATTAAAATACAGTTTTGGCTTTTTTCCTAAAACTTTGGGGTAAAAAAAATGGTACCTTTTAATTGAATGGTAACTTTTTATTTAACAAGAACTTTTTATTAAATACAGCGTCTTCTATTCGGAATGCAGGACTTGTTATTTGGGACTGAATCATACATTCATTTCCTCCAATACCCTTTTTCTGACATTGTCCAGTATACCAAACTTCAGAAGGCGGCAGATGAAATCCTGCTGCTGGTTATAATGAAAATTGCCATTTTACTTTACCAGAAAAATTAACCAGCATTTACAAATAGTTGTATTCTAACACTCAGCTATATCCACTTCATATTTTAAAATAAATGTAGATGCTATCCTAATCTTTGTTGCTGGAAACGAGCGTCACTTTTTTTTCTCTTAGCCCCTTCCAATCTTAAAGATAATAAAAGGTGATGAAAAAGTCTTTGTGGTGAATCCTAAGACTAAGATATCCCCAAAGCAATGTAGTTAGTGCAAAACCAAGAAAAGCAATTAATTCTGTAGATATAATCCATTCCTTTGAGTAAGTGAATACAAGCCTATTAAAAACTCATCTAAAAAAAAACCCAAAAAACCCAAACCAGGCAGAGATTTTGTTCAATTCGGGCAGCTAAATTCTCTCAAGAGTCTCTCTGCGTGCAGCAGGTTTTGTCTCTGGACCCCAGGTGCTCACACCCTGATCACACCCCAGGACCACACAGGCGCTGAGGATGAACAGTGGCACGAACGGTACACGTCAGCCGGAGCCAGGCAGCTGTCACACCGCCCATTAAAAAAACAAAAAAAAAAAAAAAGAGAAAAAAAGAGAGAAAGAAAGAAAAGATTAGTTTTGTTTGTAACAACCCGAATCAAAACAATCACCAAAAATCAAAACGTGAACTTTTGCCCCCCCCCCCGCCTCCCTTTTCCCCCCCCCCCTCGTCACCCCTCAGCCCCTCCGGAAAGACTAAAAATGAGGTAAAACCAGCAGGGACTTGCCAAAAAGTGGCCGCGCTGTCTCCTCAGGACACCGCCCAGCAGCAGCTCCAGCCAGCGGGTCCACGCCGACACGAAGTCGGCCGCCAGCCGTACGGCCGAGCCCTTTCCCTCCCTTCGACCTACAAGGAGGGAGGCACGGAGGAGGAGGAGGAGGAGGGCTGGTTTCGCCCTGAGGGGCTGCCGAGGACAGCGGGGAGGCCGCCGCCGCCGCGCTGACAGGAACGGCGTCGCGCGCAGGTGGGAGCCGTTGGCAAGGCGGGAAGGAGGGAGGGGAGAAGGAGAGGGCTGTGGGTGTGCGCGCGCCTGTGTCCCCCCCACTCTGCCCCTTTGGGCGGGCCGGGGGGACCTGAGTGGATGAAAGCCCGCGTCAGTCAGGGGCAGGGCGAGGCCGGCGACGGGGGATGCCGGCTCCCGCCCAGGGGGTTGAGGGCTCCCAGTTGTGGAAGAGCGGCGGCACCATGCGGGCGGCCGGCGGGGTAGGAGCGGTGGTTGTGTGTGTGTGGGGGCGGGGAAGGCACCTGCTCCCTGTGAGGGGAGACGGGCTGAGGCGGGAACGGCTCCCTCGGCGGGCTTGCCGCTGCCCCGGCTCTGCCGCCGCTGTGGCGGCGGCAGAGCCGGGGCAGCGGCAAGCCCGCCGGTCCCCGCGGCTGTTCGGTTCATCTGTTTCCTTCCAGGACATGGTGGGCATTCTCTTCTTGTTTTCTCTGGCGGCCGCGCTGGATTTCAAATACCACCACACCGAGGAGCTGGAGGCGTACCTGAAGGGGATCCACGCCGCGTACCCCTCCCTCACCCACTTGCACAGCATCGGGCGCTCGGTGGAAGGTAAAGGGCGGGTTGGGGGGGGGGAGCCAAGGCTTTTCTGGTTTATTTAACTGGGGACACGCGTGGGTAAAGGTGGCTGCCGTGGTGTTTCGTCCGCGCTTGCTGGCGGCGGAGCTGCTCTTAATTCGCAAACGCCGGGTGCTTCTCTGCTCAAATCTCTGCGAGGTTTCCTCTTCCTCTTGCTTAAGCTCTGATGACACACTTCAGCTGAGGTAGAAGTTCCCCCAACACCTATCTTGTTTTCAGAATTGGCAGCCTCCCGAGTGGCAATTTCAGTAACAGGGCTGTCTTCAAAGGGCTTAAAATGTGTGGCACCCCGTTTGCCAAGTGCCCGTTCGAGGTGGGGCTGTAATAGGAGTGTGTGTTTTCTGACTTGTGGGTATGTTAAAAATACCTGCTCTTCTGCCTTTACCTATTATTCCACTAAATCTGGACTGACTACGGATTTCAAATTCCATACTGATACAAGGTCTTGTGTTTTAAATGAAGAATGAGATTTCAGTCTCTAATCCCACAGGAAAATATACATCGATCAATAATCACCTTTCTGTCCATGTACAGATATTTTAATTTATCTCTCCATGATCGGTACTTTTTTACAATAAATTTACAGAAAAAAGTTACTTTTTTATTTGTTTAAAGAGATAGAAAGTTTACTGTTTATTAGTATATAAATACTTTAATGTACATCTGTCTAGTCTTAAGCAAAAAAAACTTAGGGAGATTTCAATTCAGAAAATTAAATCGCTTTGATAGGAGGTACAAAACTAGATAGAGAGGTTCATTCTTCAGAAACAGTATCTGTTCCTCTAATCCTGTTTCATACCACTGGAAGGAGACAGTTGTATCATCTATTATCAAATCTGTGCTTGTGTTTAAGAAAAAAAAATCTACATCCTTCTGGGTAGATAATCATGAAGAATGCTAGTACTTTCTTTTCATATCTCCTTCCTTGTGTTACCATGCGTGTCTTCAAATTTTTTAAATATGCTTGTATTTGTCTGGGACATACCTTTTAGTTGAAAAGAGGGTTGTGTTTCAGGGAGATATCAAACAGCTGTCATGTTGCTATGGATGTGTGATCTTGTCTTTGTGCATATCTGCACTTTTTTTAAGAAAGTCTCGTTGTGGGAAGACAAACTAGACAAGGAATCTTAAAGTTATTTGTGTTCTTGGTTTCATCAAAGGCAGAATCGTATTGGAATATGTTATTCATCCATACAAGAGAAGGGTAGTCCATTTAAGTACAGTTCCCTCTGGTACAAACTACCAATTATCCACATCCTCATTTTCCTACCTTGAGGGGACTTCGCTAACATTTTAATGATAGGACTAGATTCTGACTTTTCTGGCATGAACTCTGCTGGCTTATCTTCGTGCAGGTAGGATAAAACCTTTCATCCAACCTGAGAGATTGAAATTTTGGCTTTTACATATCTAGATATCTGAAAGTTGATAATGTGAAGTGTTCAACTTGTCTGAGTTCCATCAGTATGCAAACTGGAAATGCATCATCTCTTGATTGTGAGTGAGCAGTGCTCTGAAACTTCATTCAGATTTTGGCATATTGCCTAATGCTTTGCCAAACTGTGGGAAAAGAGAATTACATGGGCTCTCCCTTGATCTGCCAGCTACACGTCATGATTCACAAGAAAGCAGTCACTTGCATTTTTTGCATGTCCATTTTTTGCCTGCAGTATTCCTCTGAATGGAACAGGTGGGCAGTGGAAACTTTCTCAGTGCCATATAAGGCAGAATGGCAGTGAAAAATAATCAGTACTGCTCTATTCTTTTCTTTTTTTCTAAATGGTAAGAGATTTCTACCTTTGTTAAGAAACGTGCCTTTAGAGTCCTCTGAAATATGGTAGAGGAAGGTACTGAATTAGGGTCTTTTTTTTTTTTGCTCATACTAAAAGATTTTTGTGACAATGTGGTTATATAATTTTTGTGAAAATGAAGTTTCAATTTTGGATAATGGGCTGAAGTTCTGTTCTTCTTAGTTAAGCTGACACAAACAAGAATGTATGTATGCTCATGCACATGTGCTTACTTGTGTGGGTTTACTAGTGTTGTCCCACTCCCAATTAGCAAAATGTACGTATTGATGATGAGAAACAGAAATTAATTTAAATCTTATAAAACTGAGATCAATGTGATGTACTAAGTTTTCTGTTAAGCTGTTGACATTCCTGATGTGGAAATTCTTGATGATGAATACAAAATCCTGTGAATCAAAGTGGTGGCTATAAAGCCACCAGACATAATGTTATCATGAATTGTTATTGTTCCCATGTTATTCTTAAACCTAATATAGGTTTTAATCTAATTTTTATCTAATAATCTAGTATTATATACTGACATCTAGACTTGGATTATGAAGAATGTGAAATAAAGGCTTGACTTTTGGTTGGCGTGTGTAGACCCAAAGCTCTGCGAGGGTATAGAATCCACTCATAGAAGCCCCAAATGTGGAGGGTGGTGGGGACCTGTGTATTACCACTCCAGGAAGTGATTGCACGTAGTTCTTTAACAGAAATATCTAAACACTCTTCATGTCAGAAGCATTTGGGTCTGGAGGCCACCTAGTTTGAGCTCCTGTTCAAAGCAAGGGTAACTTGAAAGTTAGATTACAATGCTCAGGGCCCTCTCCACCCAAGTTTTGAATATCTGTAAGGGTGGAGATTCTACAGGGTCTCTGGGCACCTGATTCAGTGCTCAACTACCTTTGTTGTGGAAATGTGTTTTCTTGCATCTGATTAGAGTTACTCTTGCTGTGAGTTGTTACCTGCCCTTTTTCTGTGCACCTCTAAGAAGGGTCTGGCTCTGTATTGTGATCATCTCAGCGACCTTCTGCTAGACTTCCTCGAGTGTGATGTTGTCCCTCTTGCGCTAGGGAACCCATAGCTGGACACAATACTCCAGATGAAGCTTTACTAATGCTGAGTGGAGGGGAATAATAGTTTTCTTCAAGCTGCTGGCTTATGTTCTTGCTGATGCAGCCGAGCACGCAGGTTGCCTTTTCTGCTGTGAGAGCACACTACTGACTCACACTTGTCTGCCTGGACATTCCTCCCACACCCTGCAACCCCTAGGTTGCAGAGCCACAACCTAGCCAGTCTGCGGCCTGTACAAGCGTGGGGTAATCTCTTGGGTTGATAATCCCAATATGGGGTTCTTCTATTCCAGGTGCAGGACTTTGCATTTGCCTTTGTCAGTTTTCATGAGTTTTCTGTTGACAAATTCATTCAGCTTGCCAAGGCCCCTCTGAATGGCAGCCCTGGCCCTGATGAAGATGTTCAACAGTATCGGCTTCAGTGTTGACCCTTGAGGAATGCTGCTAATAATTTGCCGTCACTTGAACCACCAATTGCTCAGCCCAACCAGCTTCTGACCTCATTATATTCTACTCCTCTAATCTCTATGTTCCCAGCTTGTTTACAAAGATACTGTGAGGGTGACTGAGCACTGGAACAGGCTGCTGAGGGAGGCTGGGGAGTCTCCATCCTTGCAGATATTCAAAAGCCATCTGGACACAGTCCTGGGCAACCTTCTGTAGGTGGCCCTGCTTGGGGGGGGGGGGACGACCCTCTGTGTGTGTGTTGGATTAGGTGACCTGCAGAGGTGCCTTCCAACTAATTCTGTGGTTCATTTGAAAGCCTTGCTAAGGTCAAGGCTGAAGAAACAGAGTACTTTCCTCTCTCCCACTAATCCAGTCATTTCTGCATAAAAAGTAAGCAGTCAGGTATGATTTGTCATGGATAAATTTGAGGCGACATTTACGGAGTGTGTTTATTCGATGTGTGTAGACTATAACAGCAATGTATACAACAGAACCAGTACCAAGAGCCTCACTGGAAAACAAACTAAAAGATGCCCAATCTGTTTGGTGGTGGTTTACATCACCATATGGAAATTCACTGCTCCTCTGCCAGATTACTGGGAAGAATGTGTTCTAGACTGGCAATGGCCTGTTCAGTCTCCAGGTCTGTACGTTTGGAAGCTATGATATTTAATTAGGCATCTCATCTGGTAAGCTATTATCCTTAAATGAGGGGGGAGAAGGGAGCTTAAAAAGATGTAGCCCATTGGCTGACAAAACTGAGTGTTAGCTGTTTGGTCTGATTTAGTAGGTAACCTCAAATACCTCAAGATTTGCAGGTGACTTGTATGTTTGTGAGAGACCTGATACGGTCTTATAAGCAGGTAGGCAGAGATGTATGATGGCCCAGAAAATACCTTGATTCTTCTATATTATTTCAGATGTGTTGTTGACTAAGCTCATAAAAGATCTTTGGCAGGAGCTCTGTTTTCTAATATGTATGATATCCAACCTCAGTACAATATGTGCACTCTATAGTAATAGAGGAGGCTGTAGAGCTGCGTCAGTCTGGAGAATGGGACCTGGTGTAATCCTATTAATCTGTCCTGCCTAATGCCACCCCAGTGAAAAACAGTGACTCTTCAGCAAGCAAATCTTACAGTGTGCACTATCAAAAAGAAAATATTTTGTGTATGTCTATGATCTGTGGCTTTTCACTGTTCAAGATACTGTGCTGTTGTTATTTGAAAAGAAAATGAGGGTGGTGGGGTGCTGGGAAGGGATTCTAATAGATAGACCTGATGACCTTATTAGGAGAACAAAGGCAAGCAACTTTGAAAGAGCTGAGTGGCTTTTGTAGTAGATCCACACTCTTTAAAAACGCTTTTCAGACACACTCTGGATTCAGATACAGTGATAGCATGCCAATTACAGCTTGGTTTAGATCTAGCTTTTCTGGAGGCCAGTCTGCATTTTTAGAATTCCAGTCAAATTGGAACAGTTGCAAAGATCACCCTTAAGCCAGATCCCGCTCACCGAGCAAAATGTTTGTGTATGGTTAAAGTACCTCTGTCTTTACCTAGTGAGGAGCTTCAAAGTTGACTTAATAGACTAACATCTCTTTGGCAGATTCTATCATTGGAGAGACAAAAAGCAAAACAAAACAAGCTGACCATACTTTATTGTGGCTTCATTAGAAATTTTCAGAAATAGTGCTTGCCTAAAAATGCTTTCAGGACAGCTCTTTTGGAGGAAGCTATTTTGCAGAATCCTGTTCTGCTGCTTACTATTCAATTGCTCTCTCTGTTGCCCTTGAACTAGCACATTCCATCCATTAATGTTAAACACTTTGCTAACTTTTGCTAGTCCACCAAAAAATATCTCACTTACTAGCATTCTGCTATCCCTGCTCTATAAGCAGAGAGGCTGAAGTATGCAGGGGGTGTGTGTGGTTGGTTGGTCTGGTTTTTAAAGCTCATGCAGGACTTCCTCATGGCTCTGTGCAGAGAGGATACTATGTACTCCAGGGAAGGTGTACTCATCAGGGCTCCCAGCAGGCCAGGTTTCTCAGTGGCTCAGACGTGGTGCCTGTTGGAGCTCATGTAGGTCTCCTTCCTGCCTGCATTTGTGGGTTTCCCTCCTTGGAAAACAGAAGGGAATGGTGCATGCCCGGGTTTCCATCTGAAAAGCAGCTGTGACTTCAGCAAAAGGGGTCCTTAGGTATTAGGATTCAGTAGTGCAGTGGGAAGTGTGTGCTTGCCTGGTAATAGGGTTAATAGAGAACCTAGGTGATTAATCTGTCCCTGACATCATTCTGCACAAACATCGGTGGTGACATCATTCTGCACAAACATCAGTGGAATATGTGCCCAAGATATACCAGGGATCAGTTTAAATCTCCTGACTGTTCTGATACAGCGTAATTGATGCTTTTAGGCGTTTACGGGAGGCTATTGAACAGGGGAGTGCTAACTTCAGGTTCATTGCACTCCAGTGAAAATATTTAATAATAGAAGACCAGTTACTGTACTTGGCTAGTCTATATATTGATAGTCTGTGTATGTAGCTGAAAAATGATATCTAGCTGGGGAAAAATAGGAACTTCTTTTCAGACATTTCCTGTGATACAGTATGGAAGGAGCCTGGGTTACTACCATCAATAGTAAAATGCACTGAAAATTTTATTGAATTTATGTTAGAAACACTTATATTCTGGATGGTTTTTACTTTGTTTAAAGTACTAGAAAACAAGTTTTACTGCTGGAGGAAACAAAACTGAAATATGTATCCATAAAATGTTTGTACTCTACTGGAATTGTTCTTATCAGGTTAGTTTCAGGGGTCCTGGCACTGTACGAAAATAGAATAAGAAGGTTGTACATAGCCCAGTGTACTTTGAGGTAAGTTTTTCAGTGTTAACCATTATTAAATGTTTGTACAAACAAAATGCAAGTACCGGTATATTTAAAAAGAAGGAAGGAAAAAAAAAAAAGGTGATAAAGATGACTCTTTTTGTCTCAAAAACAAACACATTGTCTAGGGGAAAATCCACAGGGAATGTGATGTCTTTAAAGAGAATATTGCAATTTTTTTTTTTTTTCTGTGGTTACATGATGTGAGGTATGTTTGTGTAGAAGACTATTGTTTGTTCCATTTGACTGACTGCTGCAGATGGCTTTCTTCTTGTCTCCAATCCTTGATAATGCCTCTTCCTTATCTCCCACCCCACAAATTTCCTTACTACTGTGAATTACAGGCTCATCGTGCAAGCTTGGTGTGTGTAGATAATATAAGCATTGAGATTTTCAATGTTCAATTTTAGAAACAAGAATGAATGAGACATTTCCCACTCTTGAGGGCCTCATGTAAAGCCAGTTGGCTCAAGTCCAGAGTTTCATTTAAAAATGGGCGTTCTAAAACTTACCATGACAGTTAAACTTTTACCCATTCTTGCCTGCTTCTCTTGTGAAATTTCCTTCCCCTTATGTGCCACTTGCTATTCTTTGTCTCTTCCCTCATAACCATCTTTGTTCTAGTCTTTGACAGTACTTGTGGCATATAAATGTAGGTTAACAAGATCCTAGGTAGGTTTATATGTTCATTTTATTATTGAAAGGGTGTTTGGGTTCATGGATGGGCTTGATCTTAACAGCCTTATAAACTCTATTTACAGCTTATGATGTAAGTCACTGTGATGGGAAGGGAGGAAAAAAAACAGAGGAGGAGGTGGAGGACTGGCTGCTTCAGGGTTTAGTCCAGGGTTCTAGTCAAGGCTAAACCATGACTTTAAAACCAAGAAGTATTAGCCTGTGTTTTTAAAAATCTTCAGCTTCCAACTGAGCTTCGCTCTAAACCATGTGCTTAAATGAAACTCACTGCATTGGCTTTAACTTCTAAGTCCATTTGTCCTAACTGAAGCCAAAAAGTTTTTAAATGTTGAAATGGAGTTTCATATTTCATCTGACTGCATCCTATAGCAATTTAGTTACCAGAATTAGTTTAAATGTGAATACTGTGTGTGTCTACTTTATAGGAGAAAAGCCATAGCACTTCTGCTTTCTGCAGTAGTAGTTTGACTGCTGCAATGTGACACAGGTAGTTTGTGTGCAATCAGTCTTCCAACAGCCAAGTACTAAGATTTTGCCTGATGATAACATGACTTAATATTGCTTTTTAGTCAGTATAGCTGTGCTTTTTATACAAATAATTCATAAAAGTACATAGCTTGGTCAGCATCAGATGCTTAAAAGATTGACAGATAAGTTAAGACGTTACTCTTAGAGATGCAGTCACTGATTCTGAGCGTGTTCCTATTCTCTTGCAGTGGAAGTAAAATAGTTTGCTTAAATTGTCTGTAGATTTTCAAACAACTGTTTGAAAGGAACCTATCCTAGCAACATAGATCAAACATTTCCTCTCGTATAAAAACTGTTACTTAGTACTGGAATCTTTATGTTGTAACTTTGAAATGGGAAGATCTGATTTATTTACAAATAGTCGTCTGTTCCTGTGAGAAACATTTATTTAAAACCAGTGTTGTGGGAAGAATCGGTGCTCTCCTGCCTCCTCTCTACCCCTTGCTTTGTAGTTGTCTAGTTGCAGCATATATTCGTCCAACTCTTCTTCAGAGCAGTGGTCTTAAGCCTGCAGCCATCCTGTTTTCCCTCAGCAAAACTTTGCAGCTTTCCATGTTTGTTTAGAAGTAGACAGAATCAACAACTAGATATCCTCATTCACACCAGTGAAGTTAGCAATGCTAGGGATCTTGTGTGACACAGAATCAGCAATTGCGGCTAGTAGGTGCAGTTTGATGCTTACCTATCTCCATATCCTTTAGCTGGTGTTAAGTAAGTATAGAATCATAGTATGTAGAAGATGTTTTTAAAAAAAACAACCAAACACAAAACCACAGAGCTCAGGATACTGAGAACAGTGCACAATGGACAGATAAATTACTGTTTGGGTTGTGTGTGTGTGTCCCACTTCTTGTAGGATTCTACTTTTTGGAGTATTGTACATAAATTTTTGGCCATGTAAATAAGAGGTGTGATCTTGAAACATGGCTTGTGATCCTTTGTATAGCTCATAACTATATTGGCAATTTAATTTATGGTCTGCTGACTGCAAGGGGCAAATTAAACCTGTACTCTTACTTCAAATTACTTTTTATATATAACTCAGTGTTGACTTACACTGGCCCTAAATAAGCACTCACTTCTTCAGACTGCTGTTTTTCAGATGCTGTAGAATAGCAGAGGAAGAGAAAGAGATGCTCCAATAAAGGGGGGAAAAAAAAGCATAACCATTAATCAAGAGATGGCCTTCAGTTAAGGGTCTTCTACCACTAGATTAGGTCTATTTATTAGCCTGTCACAGCCTACATTTGCTGGTCTTTGGGTCATGCTACAGGGCCTATATTTCCCTAGGAATAGGGAAAATCGGGTGAACATTGATGTTCATGATCAGTGATGTGGGTTGAATTGCCTTTTCAGTACAATGTTGTTAATTTTTAAACAAATTCTAATCACAGACTTAATTAAAAAGAAATAAAACTGTTATCCTATGCCTGTGTTGTAACCAGATGGTAGATCTGTCTGCACTCTCCTCTTACCTTGAGGAGAACACAGTAACACATCCTTCCTACCCCACTTCAGGGGATGAAGCTTTTCAGTAGAAAAGTGTTTCTAGTTTCTAGATGCTTCTAAGCAGATCATTCTGCAGTTTGATGTCTAGGGCTTAGTCATTGTTATGGGAAAGGTCAGTCTATGGCAGTTGGACTTATTTAATTAAATGACTGTAGCTGCTGTGTAACCTGCTGAGCTCACAGTAGATTTAAGACAGTTGAGTTACATTTCCTGTTTGTTCCTAGCCAATGTGTTCTACATCCATGGCTCTTGCAGTTACTTGAGGCATTTAAACAGAGCTTGAGCAGATGTGAAATAGTAACATTTATCCTAAAGCTAAAATAAAAGCGAACTGTGTTCTCAATCAGAAATATAGTCTTACTGTGTCAATTAAAAAAACCAGTCCGGTCCAGTATTCTTTTTCCCAAGAATAGCTAGAGAAAAGCCTAGGAATAGGGTAGGCACAGAATGATACTTCCCCAGTATGCGCTTCTAGCAATATGCAACCTGGCTGTTTCTGACAAAGCGTATTTCCCAATCGTGGTGGACCTAAAGTAGGTTAAAGTACAAAGCTTGCTCTGATAACACAATTGCATTAGGCTGATCGCAAAATCCAAGAGGAAGCAAAGGCCACCAGAACGTGTTTCTCGGAGACAAAGGACTAAGTTACTCTGTAGGTAGTAACACTGCCTGAATATTAGTTCTTTGTAGTGTCTGTTGCCTTTCCTAAAAGGTGGTAGTTAATGTTTCTAAGGACACATTTTGTTACCTGTTTTGAGAGAGAATTTGGAAGCAACTGGTCAAATTAATGTAGCTTGTTAACTAAACCAGAAACAGATGATGATAAAGATTGGATTCTTTTAAAACAGTTAATCTATCTTGCATTTTTCCCACCCTTCAGCCAGTTTAAAAAAAAAAAAGGGGGGAGGGTGTGGAAACGAGCTGCTCACTGTCTGAATTTGTAGGACTCTGCTTGCCAGTGTTGAGATGTGTATTGTTTAGAGCTTTCTATTCTTGGAGCAAACATGACGTCTGGGATATGCCAAGGATGTTTACAGGATAAGCATAACAAGTCTCTTGATGAGGCACTTCAACGCACTGAAACTCTGAAAGTGCACCAGTAACTTCTCCGCCATGTAGGAGCAACAACCTGTAGTCTGCTCCTGGTTTTCTATTCCCTCTCTGCCTTCAAGTGGCAGGAATTGTTTTGGCCACCTCTGCCTCTGGTGGTAAAAGGGTAGGCCAAATAAAGCTGTTGAATCTGGAAAAACTGCACTTAAAAATAAACCATCCTCCTCCTTGTGCCTAGCTTGTGTTAGAAGCAATCACTCTGCTCATGATGATCTAATGGTACTACTGTGAATGGGTACTATTTCTTTCTTTTATGTATACAGTAGCTTTTCTGAAAATCACTAGCTGCATACCAGTTTCACATCTTTCTCAGGAAAATAAAGCACACATTTTCAGAATTAGGTTTAAAAACCCTGTGGTAATACAAGCAAGAGTTGGTGAAATGGAAATATAGTCTGGTTTCTGGGAGTGAATATGAAACCAGTTAGTGTAAATAGTGGGGAAAGCATGTTCAGGTTAATTCTGTGTGTCTGTGGTGCTCTCTTCTCAGTGAGCAATACTGAAAAAGGTTAGTGTGTATTAATTTAAAAACAGTATTCCCTTCTGGGTTGTTTTTTGTTTGGATTTTTAAAATTTATTTTTATTTCTTGATTTGTGTTCAAATAAACTATAAGGTGCTATTGTAGAGACTGTGCTCTGGATTGGCAATTTTTCATGTTTTTGTGTATAAAGAGTGAGCTCAGCTTGATTATGAGAACTGGAAATGGTACAGTGTGATGAGTCATGTATACACAGGGAAAAAGGGGTGGTTGTTCTCATAAGATAGAAGTCCTGTGAAAGTGTCTAAAGCAGCTATGGATCTCCCACTCAACCAAAGATTTGTAAACTTTTAGGAAGACAAGCAAGCACATGATCATGGTTCCTTTCCCTTCTCAAGTGCTTTTATTTACAAATAAGCAGTATCTAGGTTTTTCAAAGAATCATTGGTTATTCCCACTGTTCTGCTTATAACCTACAGTTCTGCTTATAAGGTACTGACTCTAAATTGGACTGGGTGGTATCATCTCTGGAAATAGGTGCTCATTAAACAGAAGGAAATTATGACTTTTATTTTTCTACCCTTGAGAGAGAGGTAGCCTTGTGTCTGTAAGAAGGGATACATGGGAAGAGACCAGAAATGTTAAATTAAGCAGTGGCCCCAGTGTAGTAACTGTGTCAGTGATAGTGCATCTTTTGCTGGAACATTCCAGTCCTTTGTATCTCAAGAAATACCACAAATTGGCTGAGGTGGGACTGTCTGTATTAGTACTCAGAAAGTTGACAAGTAGAAATACAGAGCACAGGATAGTCCTAACAATTTGATGGAAAATTAAAAAATGCTGCACAGGTACTGTACCTATAAGTTTCTCTTGCTGTTATCCTCAAACAAGCATTTGCTTCCTTATCAATTATTTTTATTTCTTCCAATAGCTTATTAAGAACAGTGTGATTAGAGTAGTTCTTGCTAAGTATGATCTCTTTTATGGTCTCTCCATTAAGCAGGATACTTGGGGAAACAAAACAAGTAGTAAAACCATTGCCGTCCTCCCCAGATAAGAAGTGCTATCAGTTTGGGGTGTGGTGGTGGTGGTGGGTGGCCATGGTGGACCTGCAGTCTAATGTTACCTTGGGCTCTTTTGGGTTCGTTCTGCTTACCTATGCACCATGCTGAATATTGCTAGGTAAGCCTGGTTAACATATGTGATTGAACTGTGTCTTTTTAATCCTTCAAAATACTTTGAAGACTTTGTTATGTTTGAAGTGTCCTAGCTCTTCTTGGGATACCAACTTTGTTCATTACTAATGCCAATCCAGGCTGACCTTTTAGATAATCCTTTCTGTCTCGGTAGAACATGGTATACTGAAAGTGAGGGTAAACTCACAAAAGAATCTGACGTACTACAGTTGTTCATGCAGATGTCTGATCCCAGCTTCAAGTACGTAGGCTATTTTGAGTATAAACTAGACATCTAGAGTGTCTGTTTTCTGAGCAGACAACTACCTCTTTTGGCTGATAATTTACAAAATTTATGTCCCCAAAGGATACATTACACTACTTACCATAATCGGGAAGGTACTTTACTCAACAGTCTGGCTAGATTAAACTCAAATATTCATGTTTGTAAGGCTACTTCTGCAATGCTACTACATCAGTCATTCTGATTAAACACTTCTGGTTATATAAATAATGTGTTGGTAACTCAAATTGTGTTAGAATCTGAATTGAGCTGTGTGTGCTGTTGGGCAGTCCCCTTGCAGAAGATGAGTTCCAAAATAGCTTTAGCTTTTCCAGCTTGAATTGGTGATGGCAAATTGGAGTACCACAGGGCAAGGATGCTGCTGGTGCTTGCTTAGCAAAAGGGAATTGCTCCTGAAGTCCTTTATTAGCTGTGGTAGTGTTTTGCTTGAAGACAGTATTGCCCCACTGTTATGGAGAAACTAACACTTTGTCGTCTTACTGAAGCTTGGAAGTACAATGCTAAGTTACATAAGCATTTCATGTCTTTGTATTTCCATCTTCTTGCCTACGTGTGCACATAGGTGGCAATTATACTCCTGTGTTACACACTGACAGTACCGAGCCTTGTAGGGAATACAAGTACAGATCAGAAAAATTAACAGCCAAAGAATGGCTTGTGTTAGCACGGAAACAGATTTACCATGACTGTGATTTAAAAGTTAGAAGTGATAAAGCCAGGGTTGACTTCCTGACTTATTCCTTCCTGCAAGATAAGGAACTTGATGTAGTAATAAGCATAGTTTGACTTGGTCTCAGCAACTAAGTGTCAGGTGCAGCTGGGAAGATACCCTGACATAGTTCTGCAATAAAAAGAAAACTGTAAAGATGCCTTAGTATCTTGCATGGTAACAATTAACCTAGATTTACACTAGTATTACAGGTAGCCAGTAAGGATGAAGTATCCCAAGACATAGCAGAATATGTTGCCAAATGCAGTTAGGGAAATGTTTCCAATATTAGTATGCATAGTTAAAGTGGATTAAAGAGCATCTGTGAGATTATGTGGGAATTGTGGTATATCTACAGAAGAATTTATCAAGGAGTGACTCTCATGCCATCCCGTCTCCCCATGATATTTTGTATAAGTAATGCGGATGCTAGTTATTTGCATTGTTTCTCTTTCTTCTGTCAAACCATAATTACGTAGTGGTTGCTCTTGCAGTGGAAGCTGTTATAAAAATCAGCTGGTATGTTTATTTCACTACTGTTACTTGGTGTTCTCATCATAGAACCTAGGCTGAAGCTCTTCTGCTTATGCTGGAATTGAGCAGGATTGATACAAGCTATGCCTAAGGCGTAGCCACCACCATCTTACGTTCTCATTGAATAAAACCTTGTCTGTCTGGTCCCTCTTCTTATTTTGCAGAGCTTTGATTTTGTGTTTTGGGGGTCAGAAATATGTATTTTAAAAGTTTGGGTGGAGAACGATAGAATGAAGCCCTGATAGGGTGAGTTCTCAGGACTGCTGAAATATCAGTAGTCAATAACAATCTGAAGAATAATGATAAAGCTTTTCAGTTGTTTGTACTTTCTATTTAACTTCTCTATGTTCTTTTCTTACTACTAAGGTGGCCTTCCCTACAGCTTAGGGCCACATCTTTCTGGGTAATGTGCAAACCACCCTGATAATATGCTACTTGGCCTGCAGAGTTTGTTGCTAAGCATGGGGTAAGTAAGAGTAAAAAAAATCAGTAAGTTTTAAGGAAGAGGATATGAAATACAAAGAGAAGTAAATTGTTGTGGCTTTGTATCAAGCTACAGCAACAAAGCGAAATCAGATCCTGGGCTGCATTTGTAGGGGCATTATTAGCTGAGATAGAGAGGTGATCATCCCACTCAGTGCTTGTCAGGCTGCACCTGGAGTGCTGTGTCCAGTTCTGGTCCCCACAATTCAAGACAGATGTGGACAGACTGGAGAGGGTCCAAAGGGTGGCCATGAAGATGATCAGAGGGTTGGAGAACCTGCCCTGTGAGGAAAGACTTGAAGGAATTCAGGCTCTTCTCCCTGGAGAAGAGAATGTTCAGGGGGGAACCTCATCACAGGATTCTTCTAGTACTTAAGGGTGGCTACAAAGAGGATGGAGGCACTCTCTTCACAAGGATCCATGTGGAAGAAGACAAGGGGCAGTCGATACGAGTTGCACGGGGAGAGGTTTCATCGCAATATAAGAAAGAATCTTTTTTTACAGTGAGAACAATCATTCACTGGAACAACTTCCCCAGGGATGTGGTCGAGTCCCCATCACTGGAGGTTTTCAAGATGCAATTGGACAGAGTGCTTGATAATGTCATCTAGGCTTCCTTTCCAATGAAAGGTTAGACCAGATGATCTTTTGAGGTCCCTTCCAACCTGGGCTGTTCTATTATTTTTGTGATCATTTCTATGATTAGATTGTTCTTGGACCTTGCATTCTAATGGGAGTCAGCCAGTCTTCCTCTTCTCTGTTCTGTGCCTTTCTAGGTAGGGACTACCTCAACATGGGTCAGCATTACTGCAGTTCCTACCCATGAAGTCAGTGTGCAACACATGGCCAGCCCAGGAGGACTGTAGTCAGCCTATTGCTTTTTCTGGGTCAAAGTGGACCTCCATGCAAACTGTTGAATCAGTAGCCTAGCCTGAGCGGTACTGACAGTGGGTCTGGTGTGTTGCCCAGTCATTTAACTTCATTTCCTAGCCATAACTTTCTTTGAGATGACAACAGTTCTTTTTCATAAATGAAGCTGTAAAGAACAAAGTGAAGAAAAGTAGAAATAAATTTCGGAACAAAACAAACCAGGGGGTGCAATCCAGATGGCAATATCTACAAATGATTTGGTTTCTTTACCACTAGATCTGGAGATCAATTTCAATTCTCCATCTTAATTCCCAGTTTTTATAGCTCTGTGTTGAATACTGATACTAAGCCATGAGCTGTGGCAATGCTAGAAAATCTAAAAGACGACTGCTCATTCCACTAGAAGCTGTGTAATCTGGCTCTGTTCCAATACAAGTCTTGTTACTTGCCCTCAGACACACAGTTAGAAACATGTTTGTCTTGATTACTTGAAATATAGTTCACTAATGAGTTGAAGTCAGTTCTGGTTTGGCAGTGAGAAATGGCTTTTTGATATACATTCAGTTGATTCAAAGCATGGGAGGTAGCTTAGCTGTTCACTTCAGGTACAAAACCAGAGTTATCTAGGCTTTACTGATTAAAGGAAACTTTATCTATATGCTGAATCTTTTTTTATATGCAGTAAATTACTGCTGTATGGAAAGAAATCTTACATCATCCCTCACAGGTACACTATCCAGTACTGCAGGCTGAACAGACCCAGGAATTTCTTTTAGTGGTAGGTTTAATACTTCTCACAAGCTAGGAATGCCAGGAAATAATTGGTGTCTCAGTTCATTGGAGTGTTTATCTTTTAGATGGCCCTCACACAAACTATAAACAGTCTATAAACACTAATACTGGAAAGATCTATTTAAATCAATACTTAATGCTAGTCTATACTTAGCTCTTCCTTGTGTTTCCCATGAGTGCAATTTCACAGGGATAGCAGCAGGAATGAGCACTGCTGATGGCAAGGCACTGGAAATTTTTTTTTTTTTAAAAATCAGAATACAATATTATTTGTAGAAAGTCTTAAATGACAGAAATAACTGTAGCATTTTAGCTGTACTTGGACTCTTGTTGCTTTAGTATATATAGTACTGAATCAGTGCTAGTGCCACTATGGGGAAGCAACTAAAGAGTATGGTGCTGTTCTACGTTGGCTCGCGAGATGATCCAAAAAGTCTGTATGCAATAGATGTGGATGTCGTCATTGCTAGTAGTTGGATTTGAAATGGCCCTTGTGATCTGCTTCCATTCAAATAAAACCAGGGGCTAATATTAATGTCTGGTTATTGGCGAGATAAGATGCTTCATGTTCTAGGGACTACAGTATTGTTTGGCTGCTGTGATTGGTTGGGTATTTTATATATTAGATAATAATTATATACTGAAAGGTAATATAAATGTAGTAAGTATATTGGTTAGTTTAATGTCCTGATCCTGCACTAAGCTATCTCACCTTCTAGGTCACTGCTTTGTGCTTGTATAGGAAATCATCAAGGATTTGAGGAAACTAATGCTTTTAATCAGCACTTATTTCACTTACTCCGAGAGGGCTTTACATGTAATTCACTGAACCCAATGGCTCTAAGATATTTTGAAGCCTGTCTGCATGCTTGGTACTCATGCTGATAATGGGCAGTTCCAAGGCTGAATGAATTTATAACCTTATAGAAGGTATATGTCTTCTCTGTAGGAAACCATGCATTTTACAGTTCAGCTGTATCCACTTCTATCTAGAAGAGAGAGGTGGGACACCATCAGGTCTCAGTGCAGTTTCAGTGCATCTTGTAGTGTTCCTTCTGTCCTCTTCAATGTTTTTCTCCCATTCCTGAAGGTACTGCAGTTGCCACAGCATTTTTGTTTTCCTTTTCTAGCGATGTGACTGGCTCACTGCAGCTATACCATGAGGGTCATGGCTTTCACCTCTGGGAAACAGTTATGCTCCAGAGTTTATTTACTGCAGATTTGATGATCTACAAAGATTTAGGAAATAATGCTTTTTATAGCACTGCATATAGCAGCACCTGTGTTCTTCTTTGCTGTAAGTAACAATGATGGCTGGACTCTGCTGAGACAGTTCATAGGTCCCAACAAGCCCTGTGTGAGAGCTGGGGACAGGCAGCATGCATGCAAGGTCTGGGCATTAGCAATCTATAGGTTGTGACCGCTATTATCAAGGAACCGATCTAGTTTCATTGCTGCCACCTACTGAAACTAGAGCTTTCCACCTCATTGAGCAGACTAGTGGGAAGCATAGTTTTGCAGATGAGATCTGAAATGCCACAACATCACTAAAAATAATAATAAAAAATGCTCCCCACCCCCTTTAAATAAGGACTTCCAAAATGTTTGTTTGTTTATTTTGTTACTTAAAGTTCAGCTTCCTGTGCAGCTTTAGTGGTCCTAACTAATATTCTTTCTGTTGCTATTAATTTTTTCCCTGCTGATTTTTCTTGAGTATGTCTCTGATACAGCTCTGCCTAGTATCTTCTCTTTTCTGAGCAGTAACTTATGAATGTGTTTAGCTTTTCTGTGTTGTCTTTAATAAAAAAAAAAAGCTCTTTCTTTGTGCTAATGGAAACATCTGTATGTACTTCAGAAAACCCTTTTCATGATTTAATATTTTTGCAGGAAGAGTGTCTTCTATTTTAAATACTCTTAAGTTGCTTGGTGACTTTGCTTGACAAGATCTTGCTTGCTAAACTTGATTTGAAAAATGTTTATTACAAAAAATCCCCAAACTATTTTCTAGCACTGGTTAAATGCTTTTGAAATTGGAGGGTTCACTACACACTTTTGGTCAGAAGGCAAAACATTTATTCCTATAACTAATTTAGCAAGTACTCACAGAATAAAAATCCCAAAATCCCACAGTCTACTTTGATATGCTATATATAGGACTAACTGAGCAACAATGAAATATGAGAATTTGTACGGTGGTCTCAATGACCAAGTTTTTTTTTTTCTTTTTTTTTCTCTCTAAGGTTTGTATGATTTTACACTTGTTTAAAAAAATGTTTTTTCCCCTTCCCCTTTTAAAGGTAGAGACCTGTGGGTTCTTGTTCTGGGAAGGTTTCCAACCCATCATAAGATTGGCATTCCAGAGTTCAAGTATGTTGCTAATATGCATGGGGACGAGGTACGTTTCAACTTTTACAATGTCATTTATACCAAATACACTTACCAGAGGTTTAGAGTGAACTTCTCTCAGGTGTGTGCTACTTATTATTAAGGTATATCATACCTCAAAGACGACCTAATACGTGTGTATTTCTTGAGGAATTTCAAGATTAAAGTTCCCTTGTTTTGGTGGAAGGGCTTTAGGAGACCTTACCTCACGGTGAAGAATCCTACACCTGAGACCTCTCTTAAGTAGAGAGCTTTGTCTTCTACATGTGAATAAACCCAGAGGCTTTAACTTCCCTGGCAATGAGTCAGATGCAGTAGTTTGCTGTTATTGCCTAGGCATGAAGCATGACTGATGGAACTCTTCAAATATATCTGAAGATTGAATAATAATTCCTGTGAAGCACCAAATTACTTATTTTAGAAAGGAAATTTCTCTTGGGAACCTTAAGCTAGGAATACCTAGATTCACCTGAGATAACACAGTGAGTACAAAACAAAAAGCAATTTCAGGCTTAATTTGCTGTGGAAAGAATGCCCGCTTATTAATGATAAAGGGAATAATAGTGATTGAGCCTTCCCAGTGTAATACATGGATCTGGAGCAGAAAAAGCGTCACTCTTCTCTAATCTTCTCTCGTTTTCCATTTCCCTTATTCTTTAGCTTTACCTGCTTTGATTAGTCATGTTCAGGATAAGTTTAAACTACACAGTATATTTCTATGCAGTCTTTAATGTGAAGGGTAGATAATTCATCAGAGAAATGGCAACATTTGTATTTTTTTTATATATATATATATGCTAGACTGAATTCCCAAAACTAAGAAAAATAGATGTAGTAGGAAGTATATCCTGTGTCAAGTGTAACATATCACAAGTTATTGCTATTACCGATACTGTGTGTGAGTACTTGCACGCCTACAGGCACTTGTGACATTATGTGCCAAGAATTTTCCCCAAGTTAGACTAGTTTCACCTTGTTTGACAGTCGCTATGCTCAAAGTGCTGCTGGGAGTCTGACTGCTTTGGAATTTAACTCTGTGTGGTAGGAAGCTGATTCATGGTTTCAAATGGGTACATGTGTTACTGGATGCTCAAGGTAGGGTTTGCAACTCCTAAAACCTGGTGCATGTCAGCAGGGTAGTCCAGGGTGCCTAGGAACTGAGGCTCCACATGACAATCCCTGCAGACCACTGAAGGGAATCGCAAATCTATGGCTACAGATGACCCAGCTTTGTTGGAAAAGAGATGGAAGGCAGGATACAATCTCATCCAGAGTGGCCTGGCTCTCAAATCCAGTATTGCTGGACTGCAGAAGGCCACTATTGAAACCTCCACAGTGAAGCACTCCTGCCATTATCACTGCCCAGGTGGATATGCACAAGGAACTTTGACCATGGAGACACACACTGTTTGCATATCCATGGGGTCAGGAATTGCTGGAGATAAGGCAACCTGGATCACTGCCTAGGATCTAAATTTCAATATTAACTTTGTGAGGCAAGATTTTTTTTTTTTTTAAGTTTGTCTGAGCAGGGTTGATCCTTGAGCTGCCTAGGTACCATATAGCACTCAGTGCCATGCTATGTTCTAGCTTATTCATTAGACCAAGCATGCACCTAGGGAAGATTCTGGAAATAGAGCTATTCTTCCTTTTCAGGCCCTGGTGATGATCTTTGCCTTATGTGGGGTGGTTTTTTTTCTTCTTTGTGTACGGGTATAACACACAGTTGGTGTTTGTTTTTTCTATCTGACCGTAAATGTATTTCAAATGGCAGGAAATGAATTCCCCATATAGAGAAGCATTAGAGAACTTGGATATTTTTTCCCATAATCTAAGATTCTGCTGGACTAGTCACTGGGGAAAGATTCAGCTATAATACATTAAGCAGATAAGTTTTGTACTAACTGTATGACAAGCTTCAACTTGTGTTCCACAGTCTTTCATAGCTTCAAATTGCAGGATTATGGCTTCATTGATCTAGTTAGGTTTCTTGTGCCTCAGTGATGCTTTCCATAAATGGTACAAAGTGAGAAAAGTTCTGTTCCCAAGTGTTTGGTGATGCTGCCCTTCTAACCTGTCACGATCACACAAATGACATTTTTCTTTTTTGACTTAGCTGACTGGCTGCTCCTAAAACCTAAAAGTTGGCTGGGAGCCTGAATTGCATTTGTGCAGCCTGTTCACATGTGCTGCTGGAAGAAAATCTAGGTTATTTGGAAAGGTGCCCAACAGGGAAGTGCTAATAAAATAATGTGAGTGCACAATACTAAGAGGAGAGTATTTTTTTCAGAACCAGAAAGATTTTAAGTAGGTTAATTTTTCTTAATGCTGTAAGACATGACCAGCCAAGGCTTAAATTAGTTTATTTTGTGATCACCATTGCCAAATTTGAATGAACTTTTGCCCCAGATCCCCAGAGATGCAACAAAAGACTTCTCCCATTCTTTCTGTGCCTGTATGAAGTTGGATGCCATTTTTACAGTACTTGTTTAACCCAAGCCAGATTAAAACTGATGATTAGAGGTATGTCAATCACATGCAGCTATGTGAGACTTAATCAAAATGGCATTAATAGACTGCACAAAATGCACAAGCCTGTGAAATATTAATGAAGTCTACACTGAGGAAGATGAGGGAGAGGTTTCCTGCTGTTCTGGGGCAGCTCTCATCCTGAATTAGGCAGCAGCCTCTATTGTCCCAGGCTTTTGTACTCTTACTTGAAACATCTCTTCCTCAGTTTGTACACTCACATGTTCCTCTCTGGAGAAGAACTCATTCCACTTAACATCGACCACAACCAAACCCCCAAACGCTCCTAAGTCATAAATGGAGTAGAACTGTCACCTTTTGGCCAGCTGTACCAGTGACTTGAGTCCAATCTACAGAACTGAACCATAATTAGAAGGCTGTTCCTAAACCATGTGTATCACAGCAGGAAAACTCTTTAAAGAAAAACATGTCTGAACAAAATGTAAACTTCCTGTGCATTTCTGCTTGTCCCCTTTAATGTATTAAGTATATGGCTTCCTTACACTATAGCTGCAGAAGGTTAACTGGGCCATCACAAGATAAACTCTTTTCCAGGATGGTAATGCTGATACCAACCCTTTTCTCCTAAATCATCCACTTCTGATCACTTTTTTTTCTTAGTGTAATAGTATTTTGCCTTTCATTACATGAAGCTGAGCCTGTACTGATAGGCCTGAGCTAGCCTACGTGAAAGGATGTGTTCATCTCGCTGGCTTATCTTGTGATTTAAATTAAACCTACTAGACCCTATTTTCCATGTCATCATAGACATAGTCATATCCACAACAGGGTTTCCTGAGATATTGTGACTTTTATTAGGTGTTGGGTGTCTGAGGACTGGGGTAGACTTATTTGTGATCAATACAATCTGCTATAAGGAATTTTCAGCACATATTCCTATGTCCTTCGAACTATGCAATGTAGTATGGAAGTGGTGTGGCAGGGAAACAAATAGGTGCTCTAGAAAAGAGAATAAAAAAAGAAATAGTTCTTGTATAGTGAACTATTTTCCACCTGGCTTCAGTAGAAGGTCAGAAGCACCAAAGATTTCAAAATTCAAAGCAACCAAATCTTATTTGTTAACTTCAGACTTTAAAAAAAGCTGGATGCTGCTGAGATCTCTTTCCACACGGGTAGGGCTGCTGCCTCACCCCAGTTACCTTTGTCCTTATCTTTACTCCCACTCAGAAGAGTGGGAAAAGAATAAGTGATCCATTTCTCAACCAGGTGAAGCCTGTGCTCAGAAGCCTGAAGCCTGTGGCATCTGAGCAGGTGGTAACATCTTATGCCAGTTACTAGTTTAAAAGCAGGCCTTATGTTGCCATTTCCTTCAGTGATAAACCAAGGAACTGCAGTTCCCTGTCATGTATGTGGTAGTTCTCATATTTCCACAGTGATTGCTGCTATAGAAATAAATGGATATGTGCCTGCAAACTGTATTTGCACAAACAGTTGCTTTAACACTGGTGTGTTTTAGTAAAGAAGGACAAACACAGTGGGGTGTGTCGCAGCTGTACATAATAATTAGTGCTATACAAGTGTTAAAAAATAACATCTTTTAAGTGTGGCATTTAAGTGGTAAACCAGGATGGACTACTGGTTTCTCTGCTGTAACTCCGCTTCCTTAGGTGGGGTTGTGCCTGGTGTGCTGCGCTAGGTCTGTGAAGCAGTCAGGGCTGGAGCAAGGAGACTGGCAAAACCGTGTTGCTCTGAAACAGGTCCTACCTGATGGTTTGGATCTTTCTTTCAACATAGTTCAACTTAAAAACCAGGCCACGTTTAAGGAAAGAATTTTGATCATAAAAATGGGCGGAGTCTATCCACCCATGGTCCCCTGGTATTAGATCTCTGTCATGTGGTAACAAAAATGTTTTAAAAACAGGGGTGCAGTGAAGTGTTACAGTGCATGTGCAATTGGAGCTAACCTTAATCTTTTAACTGGCTGCCGCTAGGGCTTCTTGAGTAAGCCCTTCAGTAGCTGAGCAGGGTGCTGACCCAGCCACACCAGAAGTGATAGTCAGCAAGTTTAAGGGGTATGTCTACAGAAATGGCAGTCACACCCTTTTTTTTTTTTTTTCTACAGCGATGATCCATGCCATGTGTCGTGGTTTAGCCCCAGCCAGCAACTAAGCACCATGCAGCTGCTCGCTCACTCCCCCTGCCCCAATGGGATGGGGGAGAGAATTGGAGGAGTAAGAGTGAGAAACACTTCTGGGTTGAGATAAGAACAGTTTAATAATTGAAATAAAGTAAAATAGTAATGGTAATAGTAACAATATAATAACAATATATGAAGCAAGTGATGCACAATGCAATTGCTCACCACCCGCTGACCAATACCCAGACAGCTCCTGAGCAGCGATCGCTGCTCCCTGGCCAACCCCCCCCCTCCCCCCAGTTTCTATACTGAGCATGATGTCATATGGTATGGAATAGCCCTTTGGTCAGTTTGGATCAACTCTTCTGGCTGTGCCCCCTCCCAGTTTCTTGTGCACCTGGCAGAGCATGGGAAGCTGAAAAGTCCTTGACTAGTGTAAGCACTACTTAGCAACAACTAAAAACATCAGCGTGTTATCAGCATTCTTCTCCTACTAAATCCAAAACGCAGCACTATGCCTGCTAGTAGGAAGAAAATTAACTCTATCCCAGCCAAAACCAGGACACCCTGACATGTGCATGCTTCTTCATTCAGGACTTCTCCTGAGGATTGCTGAAAGCCTTCCCTGCTAGCTCTCGCCCTTTGGGGCATGCAAGGAAACTGACAGCTGAAAGTGCACAGAGAAATGTAATGTTTAACTGTGTCCCTGGAGGTGGGAGAAAGGGTTTTCCTTTGCTTTTGTGTCACCCCTCATCTGAGCTACAGCAAAACAATGCACCTGGGCATCACCCTTGGGATACTGCAATTAAAACCAAATATTCATCATGTCTTCTCAAAACCCCAGAGCACATAAAGGCTGTCCCTTGCTCTCTACGTCTTTGTATTAGACTAGAGGCAGGTTAAGGTGTCTGCCCTTGACTTTACTGTCAGCAACCTACCTCCACTGTGTCTAGATCCTTTATTTGAAACTCTAAAGTAAAAATAAAGGTCTCAACTTTTCTCCAGCTGACCTCTCTAGTAACAGGATAAAGCTTGGCTGGGCAGGAGATGCCTTCCAAGGGCTTGATCAAAACTGGAGGTATACTTTCCCAGAAACCAAAACTTACCCTTTCTCTCCCCTCAAACACCTCTAGATGTGCTTTCTCAAGAAATGCAGGGTACTCTGGACCAAAATAAAACCACCCCTCTGTCACTCCACCAAACCCGAGTGGTAATAAATACACTCTTCCCCGACCGGGGAATGATCGAAGTACCAAGCCTCTGTGATGAAGATGAGCTGAATTGTTTAATGTACTACGTACTCAGGTACAGCAATAGCTACACAAGGAATCCTATAAAATAGGGTTAGTTTTTAAAACACTGTATATGTACATAAGTCTGGGTTTAACTCTTAAGTGCAAAGACTGTCATCTATGAAAAACTGGTCATCTGCTGTTCTTTATAAACGTTATCATTTTCCACCACCTTTTGTTGCTTTTCTTTATCTTTTTTCCCCTTCCTGTTCCTGCTTCTCTACCCTTTCTTTTCTGGGTGTCTTTTTGTCAGGCACTGAAGAGAAGTGTAGTAAGAGCAGAGGCACTTTCCCAGTTCCTCCAGAGAGCAGTCCAGTCTTGTCTGCAGTTTAGCTATGCCTGTGGTAGAGCTGTTCCTGTTGCTTCTGAGTCTGCTGGCTTTATCTCTCATGCCCAGGGCCATGATTTGGCTGACTTCTCTACCCTCCTTTCTTTTCCCCCCCGCTCCATATGCTTCCCAAGATGTCTATCACCCAGAGCTGAAACTGAGCTGCCTGTACAAGACAGGTTCTGTTACATCCCTTCTTAAATTTCATGAAGCAGTCTGCTTTCATGTACTCAGGTGCTGTTTTGAAAGCTGTTGGCAATGGAGGAAGTTAGGTACCTTTTCCCCCCTTGTCAAAGGCCATTTGCTGTAGTGTCTAGAAAAAGAACCACTTTGTTACTGGGATGGTGAATGCGTTTGTGTAACGCAGGTTCCTCTAGCGGATTACTGGATGGTGGCTTGCAGGAGGCCATTGGGAGCTGACAGGCAAGGGTTAGAAAACTTGGGAACAAATCTGCTGGGGGGCAGGGTGGGAAGAGATCCTTCTTTTTCCCTGTACAAACGGCATGGCAGAATTGCTCAAGTACCAACTTGGAGACCATGGCTGCTTTCAAGTATGACACCTAAAATGGTGTGATCTGCAACTTAGCGGAGTCATGTTAGGCACTACATTGTTTGTTTATTTGTTTCTCCTGTGATAAACAGCAATTGCTGGCTAACTGGCAAGATATGGTTTGCTCCCAACCTGAACAGCCAGCCCTCCTTGCCCCATTGTGTGCCCAACCCAGCTCCTGCAGGCAGAGCTCCTGCTGGACGATGCCTGTGTTCCTGTTTATCTCAACATCCAGAGCAGGATTTGCCACTTAAAATGCACCAATGTGAAAATTTAAAAAGATATTAGGGCAGCAAATAGCTGTGGAGAAATATCCCTTTTCCCCTGCCTGTTTTCACCTACCTTTTACCTTAGCCTGTACCAGTCTGAAAGCAAGGAGGTGTTTATCTGTGACACCAGGTTCATCCAGTAATGCCACTCCATGTTCCTTGCTTAGAAAAAAAAAAAAAATTATTTGCAGTATTTCCACTTTAGTGATGCAAGACTCATCCTAAAAGATACTGAGATGCTGTAGCTCTGAACTGGAGACTGCAGTGATTTACCAGGCTTTGTTCTTGGAGATAAAGTAGAGATAAATTATCTCTAGAGCACATCTAGTTGCAAGTCTTGATTTGTTCCCATCCCAGCCAGGGCTTAGGAACCCTACAGTGCCCTTGAGGCATGGGTCATAGTGCTATAGGAAGTGGTCCTGGAAAGTATGGTCTGGTGAACACTCTACTAGTGGTTTTTGGGGTAGAATAGGATTGTTCTTACCTTACTGGAGCTGGAACTTGCCACTATTTTGCCTGAAATCTGATAGAGTAGACCAGAGAGAGATGTCCTACCAGCTTTCATGACCTATACAAGCTTAAATGAACAAAAATATGTATTTAGCTTTTTCTCTGCCAATGCCTTTCTGTGATCCAAAATCTGCATCCAAATGTCCTTCCATCCTTTTTCTAAGGATTTATACATACCTGTTTTGTTTCCCCAATGCCTGTGTTCATGGCATTAATATAAAGCAATGTAACAGAGAATATAACAGAAGTGTCTATGGGGGCTCTCTTGATCCTGTATTAAAGCTGACTTCCCATAAAAGGGGATCAATAAGAAAAAAATCCTGCTCTGTAGCACCCTGGAAAGCATGGAAGGTGTCTCCCTCCTTTCCTCTGAACCATCACTGCCACGTGGTGACACAGAGCACTGACGCTTATGTGCAGGGCCCCAGGTCCCTTGGGCATCAGCACAGAGCTGACCTTGCAGTGCAGCTGGGATAATGCAGTGGTGCACTTCCAAGCTCACGTGATCTTCAATGGGCAGCCTATGCAGTTACAGTTTTTGATAAGGCTAGGCCTTATCCATGCAGGATTTAAGCAGTGCAGCAAACAGAGTCAGTTTTCAATTACAGAAAAAGCTCTGGTTGATCTGGGTTTAAAACCCTTGTGAAAACTCTCCAGTGACTCCTTTCCTCTAATTACTTACTTTAAATATATTTAGTGGAGAGCATAAAACAAAACAGTGTTGACCAGAATGCTCTTGTATGCCTTTTATGTCTGTGTAATCCAGTAAGAAAAACCTGTAAGTGCAAGGTGGTGGGTCTTTTTTTCTTCTTCTTCCATAGCAGACTTAAAATCTATGCTTCTTTATACAGACTGTTGGGAGAGAAGTTCTGCTCCATTTGATAGACTTCCTGGTGACCAGCTATAGACGTGACCCAGTTATTACCCGGTTACTCAATAATACCCGGATTCACATCATGCCAACAATGAATCCTGATGGATTTGAAGCTACAAAAGTGCCTGATTGTTACTACACACAAGGACGGTAAGGGTGGCTTAGGAGGGTGGGAGTAGGTAAAGGAAATGGGTGGGGAATAATAATCAGAGACAGCCAAGAGACTGAATCATACTTGGTGGAGAGGATAGCCTAGATGATATGTTAGGGCTAATTTTGGCCAGTGCTGTTCTGAAGGTGCACTGTTACAGCATAGAGTTTTTGGAAGACTCAGTCAGACTGGTGTTTATATGTGGTGCGGCTAGAGGGAATTGGTCAGAATGGTGTAATGACCTAACCTTTTAGGCAGGAGACCCAGATTGTGAATAGAAGCGCAACAACCTATTTAGACCTTTAGGGTGCTACAAAAAGAGAAGGAAGACTCCACCCACAGGGATCTATTTCAGTTGGAGAACTCTGTAATGCTTCTTCATGAGAAAAAGGTGTGTCTAAGCTTGTTGAATGGACTTGTAGAAATGTGTTTAAAGATCACGTTGAATGCTGATCTAGTAAGAGGGAGGAGTTACGCAAGCAGAGCTAGCTATAATAGTAGTGCTATGCTGTGCTAATAGTAGCGCTAGGAAAAAAACTTATGCAGAAGAAGAAACTTATTGCATCCTGTGCTACTTTTGCATTCTTTAATGTAACTATTGCAGACACCAGAAAGGGGAGGAAAAGTTTAACAAGCTAGAAGAGGGAAGAAGAGAGAGAGAGAGAGAGAGAGAATGGGAAGAAATGCCAAAGGGACAAAGCTGGAATGTGCAGAAAAAGCAAACCCTAGCTAGAAGTTATCTTGGATCACTGGCCATGGCAACGTCGGAAGCAAGTGAAAAGGTAGTTTAGGTAGTTTAGTTCTCTAGGTGACCGGTGTAGGCCCTCCTTTTTATTAGGAAAGAAATGTATTCCTCAGCAAATAGATAGGACTTTTACGGTGGGTGGTATTTTTTATCACCTCACTGTCAAATAGAGTTTAACTGAGTTTAAAAATCAACACAGCTGATGCTAAATACCCTCTCTACTCTCTGTACTGACCTGTCTGAGTGAAAAAGGAAGAAAGCATTTGCACAGGCTGGACCTTCAGATACAGGGGGAAGAGAATACATCCTGTGTTTGAGTCAATTTTTTTGTTCTATGTCCAGAGTGACAGCAGTACAAGGGACACAGCCATCCAGTAGTTACCTTGGTCTTCCATACAAGTGTGAAAAACACATACAGAACAATATCCTCCTTGTCTGGCTTAGGTTTTTCTAATTCACGTATGTGTAGGTGTGTACATGCTATATGGATGTTAAATATTATTCCGTTTCCACCTGAAATACAATAGAAGAATTGTTTTATTGTGTCCTGTGAAAATTCCAGTGCTGCCAGAAAGCAAACTAAAGTCCATCTTCTTAATGCTTAGGAAGATTTGCAGTGGTCATCTTGCCTGTTTCCTGAAGACACTAGCATGCCACAGATCTTAAGTACTGGGAGGCTGGCGATGTGGAAGCATCTATAGGCAAAACAGTAATGGGAATGTCTTCTCTCTTTCTAAGGTACAACAAGAATGGAGAAGATCTGAACAGAAATTTTCCTGACGCCTTTGAAAGTAACAAAGCAAGCATTCAGCCAGAGACTCAAGCAGTAATGAACTGGATAAAAAATGAAACATTTGTTCTTTCGGCAAACTTGCATGGGGGTGCCCTGGTTGCCAGTTACGCCTTTGATAATGGTAACTCAGGTAAGCTAGTAACAAACTCTTTTCTCCACAGCTGATTTGGTTTAGGAACGTTAGCTGTACCAAAGCAAAATTTACAAGGATTTCTGCAAGGTTTTTCCAGCTTTTGAGCTGGGATGGGCAGACTTTGATAAACTCATCAAAATTCACTGCCTGATATGGCCATTTGGGAGATGTTTATCTTGTACGTAAGCCAGCACTGTATGTTTTACCAGTAACGAGAGTTTGTTCTATCTTTGTTCTGTTTGCTATCTTTGTTCTGCAGTTACCGGCTCTTTGAAAGGCTATAGCAGGTCTCCAGATGATGATGTCTTTATTCACCTGGCAAAAACCTACTCTTTCAACCATGCCAGCATGTACAAGGGGACTGGGTGTGACAACAGACAAACCTTTCCAGAAGGCATTACCAACGGGTATGCTTGGTACCAGCTGGAAGGTAAGAATGTCAGTGATACTTGTTTTCAGCTGCTTCAGATACGACGTTCTTACTTTCTCCTGCCACCTTTGATGATGAAAGGGCTGTGATTTTGCCCAGAGTAGGATGTTGATGAGGGGACTAAGCCAACGCATTCCTGCAGATTCTCTGAGCGGGACATGGGTGTTTGCAGACTCTCCCAACCAGCAGTTACACAAGTGAATGTGGCCATCGCTGCTGTCTGGCTGCTTCTGTGCCCTTTCTGAAGGCCTGCATAGCCGTATAGATTACACACACGCACGCACCAGTGTGGCACCGAGGTCTTGTCCTTTCAGAAAGAAAACCAATCTTCTGTTCATAATATCATCTTTTTCTTTTTTAATGTTTGATTACTGAAATAAATGTTTTCATTACTGTTTATGTGTAGCCAAATAGAATGTGGGTCCTGTGTACTGTGGCACTGCGTGTTGCTTTCACAGTCTGAATTCAAAGCCTTCAAAGGCCCTTAGGATGGCTTTGGCAGTGGCAAACTCCATGCCAGCCTCTGGATTTATCTGCCCCTATTTAGTTGGCAGTTCTGGAATGAATTTAAGTCAAAGAACCACCCTTCCTTGGGCATAATAATCATCGTGCCCAAAATGCTACAGTGCTTTAGAAAACAACGCTCTACATGTAACTGGAGTAATTAAGTTGGTTTTCCACAGGAAGCAGTAAATACAAGCGTGGCATTGGGGAATAATTTATCTGATTTACTTTTTTTACAGGTGTGATGCAAGTACCAACATTTTAACTCTCCTATTTTTCTTCTAGCTTGAAGTTGGTGGTGCTTTCCAGCTGAACACTGTCTGTTTTATTTCACTTTTAAGGTGGAATGCAAGATTACAACTATGTCTGGGGACAATGTTTTGAAATTACATTGGAGCTGTCATGCTGTAAATATCCTCCAGAAGACCAGCTGGAAAAGTTCTGGAGAGACAACAAAGTTGCTCTGATCGAATATATAAAACAAGTCCATCTAGGTGGGTATGCAAATGGAGAAGGGAGCTAAAGCTGAGGCCAGGCCAGTGGGCAAAGTGGGAACTCTTCAGCAGCCTGGGTCAGCATCAGAGCTCGCAGGTGAGGAGCTCTGGCATGAACGTGGGAGCTTTTTGTAAGGCTTTTCTAGGTGTGATCTTGACTTCACAGTTGGAAGAGGGAGCTGCTGCTTAGTGAAGCAGTGGTACTTTACAGTGAGTTGAAGGGTTTGCATAAATCTGTTGCTTATCTTGCATTTTGTTGCCCAGAATGTCTGAGTGCTGTTTTATCTTTGCTTAATGCCAGTGCTGCCTTGAAGGTGGTGTGTGAGAATTTAGGGAAACTACTTCATAAGCAAACATTGTTGGTATTCTGCCATTGGGAAGTACTAGATAAGAGGCTGACTTATTTTAAATTAAAAAAAAAAAAAGGCAAAAACCCCCAAACTGGTACTGAAGATTGAAGCCCTTCATGTATATGTGATGCTTTCAGCAAATGAGATTTAGAAGCAGAGATTAAAATGCTGCTTTCTACCTTAACGTGAGGGTAAGCTATTAACAACAACAAAGGCTTTTCTATTTTAATTCCCTTCAGTAAGATAGAAGTGACTAGCGATACTAGATGTGCTTGAAATCACCGAAATAGCCTTTGAGTACATCCAGCAGCAAATAGGCTGACTTCCCCAGAGAAGGAGGCTCACCACAGTTACAGGTTGTGCTCTTTCTCTCCTCCCCCTTTTTCATAGGTGTCAAGGGTCAAGTTACTGATAAGAATGGGAATCCTATTCCCAATGCCATCGTGGAAGCCAAAGGAAGGCCTCACATCTGCCCCTACAGAACAAATGAACAAGGGGAGTACTTTCTTCTCCTTCTGCCTGGGACGTATGTGATCAATGTAAGTGTGCAGCCTTACTAAATTATTGTTTCTAATCGCATTTTGCTCCTGAGTACTCTCAGACTGTATCCTTACAGACGAATGAGCTGACCTTGCTCAAGTCATATACAAGAGCTGTAAAGACTCCTTAGCAGATTTAAAAGAAAATAATAGTATCTTAAAACATAAGTCAGCAGAAAGGACTTTTTTTTTTTTGATACAGTAAGATCTTGAGTCCCCAGAATAGTCGCCAGAGTGTCTCCCTTAGAGATAAGCACTCATCTGACCTGGATGGTGGAGCCAGCGGGGATGAGCATCCGGACCACGGTGACACCAGCTTGAGGTGTTTGAAACAAACCGCAGAGCTCCTGAGGGCGAGGAGGTGGAGGCTGGGATCAGCGTAGCCCCAGGCAGCAACGGACTGACACCACCATCAGTCAGCGTTACTTCCTCGGGTCAAAATGGCTTCTCTGCCCAGGTTGTCTGTAGCTGGGATCAGGGAACATCCATGCAGCGTAGCCTCTGCCTGCTGCCAGGCAAGGGCTTGTGCTTAAATGGTAATTGCAGGATTCCCTCTTTTGTATGGCATGTGGTGCACCCTCGTTGTAAACAAATACTCTGTTTTCATCTTGGGGTTTTGGGGGGTTTAGTCTTATTGCTGGAACATGAAAAACTTCACTCTTTCCTCATTCCATGCTGTCAAAGTTATGTTTAGAACACTTTTCCTGTATGTTGAAAGTGTAAATAAGCACATTAGATAATGATTTGTTTCACAGCTGAACCCAACGTTTCAAACCAAGTAAGAAATCTTCTGTGTTTGCTCCTAGGCTACTGTACCAGGATTTAAATCGATGCTAAAGACAGTGGAAATAACTGACAACACTGGTAACTTCAGTGCTTTGAAACATGACTTCTCTTTCTCAGAAGTCTCTATCAGATCAAGAGCTGCTTCATGTCCCAAAACTCCCCTCTACCAAGAGCTCGAACAGGCTTCAGCTGCAGTAAAACCAACTCTACATATCTTGGTTTTGATGACTGTTATGCTTGTAATTCTCCAATAAAGTCAGAAATGACATGACACGGCAAGGCAAAATCTTCCTGCACAAATGTGGCTTTTCAGACAAGGAATTGTATATGCAAAAGAATATATGTTTTTATAAGCCAAATTCTCAGATTTACAAGCACATTTATTGTATTTTGTAAAATACTGGCTTGACAATCAAATGTTTTACTTTAATTATAACAGACTATCATATTTTTTCTACATAAGGATTTTACTCTAAAGAAATTCTGTACAGCCTGTGGAGATAACTGTAGAATTTTGATGCAGAAAGTACAAAGACATTCTGAAGAATTTGCCACAAGTTCAAAGAACTCTAGGATTGTACTGCAAATGTTGTATGCAAGCTCAGGTTCCTCACTGAGCCAACAGCTAGTGTGCCACACAACGGTCAGCAATTAGCTCAATCCTAATTTCTCATAATAAAGCCACTGCTAGAAATGAGGAATGGCATTTTTACATATGCTCGTTCTTACCTAGACAGATGAGACTGCTCAGGGCTGAACTAAGATAAAGACCAGTAACACAGACACGTCATAAGACAAGAAGATGGAAATGAAGCGCAAGTATGTGCCCAAGAGCCACGTTGCTGGAAGCTTGACAATAATCTGTGCCATCAGGCAAGACAGTTAACGCAGGTCTCTGAAAACTGTGTTCCTCTAAGACAGAGCTGTTGAAAACGGTCATCGACAGCTTTGTACTGTTGCCGTTGTCCATGTTTTTACTGAATTTGGTATGAAACAGAACTGCATACAATTCAGAACTTTTTAATCTGCAGTTTTAGCAATGGCTTTAGAATGTTCAAGTACGCTTCGCAGCCCCACTACTACACTGTTTGGGCCACGTCCAACGCGCAGGCCAGAAGCTGGCAGGCACGCTCAGCAAGGCACAAACCGGATCCTGTCCCCGAGGCTGGTTTCAGTGATGGCTGAACTCCCCCGTTCCCCTGGCTGGGCTGTACTGCCTGCAGAATGAGCGCATTCCTGTTGCCTGGCCAGCTGCAAGGCATTTTCAGGGGCCTCTGAAGCAGTCCAAGCAACACAAAACATAGCAAGAAAAGCCAGTTGGTACCAGCTCCTCTATTTATTTTAAAATTTTCTTAAGCAATTTCAAAAGTAACCAGAAGAGATTATCTTTGGAAACATCACTCTTTTCCTGCATCCAGTAAACAAAACTGCAGGAATGCAGTTAATCTTTTGATGCCTTTTTTAAACATACCCTGCTCCTGTCACCCCACACCCCACCAGCTGGGCTGCAGTGCTTGGGCATCAGCCACCCCTCTGGCAGGTAGCTGGAGTCCGTGAAGCGCACGAAGCTGTAAATACACTTTCAAAATTGAAACAGCAACGCTGTGTATGCCAGATACTGGTTTTTGAATGTTTTCATCACATCTGTTTCAATTTTCTACCTTTTCTCCCCCTCTGAACTGCTGCGGATTGTTTACCAGTCAGAGGAGTAAATAATTACCCACTAATCCTTCCACTGATACTTGGTTCCAATTCTGTCACAGCACAAAGAACTAGAGAGCCCTTGAGTTTAAAATGCCCCCAAAACCATGAAATCTCTGAGAAGCCAGTGGCCCAGCAGCTGAGCGAGGGCAGAAAAAACCTGCACACCGGTTCATAGAATTAAAAATCTGTATGAAAACCAAGTAGCAGAACTTCTAACAATCAAGCTGCTGACTAAAATAGAGCACCAAGGAATATATAAACAAATCTTTATTTAAAGCTTTTAAATGGAACACAGTATTTTGTTTCGTCAGAAAAGGAAAAAACTGAAAACAAAAAGACAAATGCAATGCACGTGAAAATTCTTCTCATAAATGGATCTACACTGTGCAATTTGAGTGGGTATTTATATTTCAATGGTTACCTGCTGTGGTAGTACGGGCACTGGTTATCTAAATGGTACGCACCACGACAAGCTCTTGAAAGCGTGCTCATCTAGAAGTAGTGGCAAAATTGCATAGTTACTTAAATTTGCTATTAACCGGTCTGCTTAATAGTCATTCCAACTATGTGTACTCAGACAACAAAGTGAGAGTGGCTTTTGGGAAAGCTATTTGGTAATTTAGGTATTATGTAATTGGCATGTCAATGGCTGTTAGTCTAGCTCAAAAACAAGAGCCGTCCTTTAAAAGTCGGGCTGTTAAGTTAAAGCAACATCTACTCAAAAATGGAAACACCTTTTTACATATCACCAACAGATTTTACATGTAGAATATATATACACAAACACACACACAATACAGAGAGGCATTCACTTGAAGCTTTCAGTGCATCTGTGCTAAACAAAAAAACCCACACACTAGTTAAAAGCAACAATTTTTCACGTTCACTAAGTGCAATCCATTGTTAAAAGATCTCTTAAGCCCAGGTTTCGGGGGTTTTTTGTTTCTTCTTTTTTTTTTTTTTTGTTTTTTTTTTTGCTTTACATTGCTTGCACAAACCTTTAAATGACAAGTAACTCAAGGTAAGACTTTGACCCCGGTATGGATGAGCTGGAAAAGTTCAGTCAGTGGGGCAGGCAGTCCCCTGGGACAGAGACAGGCCTGCCAGCCGGGAGAGCTGGTGCTGAGCTAGGGGAGCTGGAAGTACGGTAACGCGGCAGGGACGGCACGCGCTGAGAGTACAAACACGCTACGTAACGCCCTTTATTAAGCACACAGGTGACCCTACAGACACTCAGGGCCTGCATCCACCTGCCGGCACCGCGGGTAACCAAGAGCGGCCAACAGAGCTCAGAACCCGTAGGAACGCTGCCCTTCCGTGCGTCCCGCGCACCTGCGCCTCTTCAAAGCTCTTTCCCACAGGGCAGCACCGCAACAGCCAGTGTCCCCTTTCAGGCTGAGTGTCACACAACAAAATGTTGGATCTTCCTGGGATAACTGCTGCCCCCCTACATGTGGCAAGTTAACAGGCTGAATAAATTAACTTGCTTTAAAATTATAAGCTTCTAAATTACATACTTATAAAATTACACCCTAACGCAACAGCAGCTTTGGATTAAGATGGGGAAGAAAAGTTCTTCACCCCTATCTTAATCCTATTTATTCACTGCAGTTTATTCAGTTTCACTATGCTTCTAATAATTTTCTGATCTCTCTTTTCCAAGAACACAATTTTCCAAAACAATTATTCTTGTTGACACTTTCTGTTAAGGAGGAATTTGTTTGTTGTGTTAGTCTTTAAGGGGAAAAATCTGCCTGACGCCTGGCACGTGGTTTCACACCCACACGGACAGACATTTCGGAGACAGTGACATTTAAACACATTTACAGCAAACAACTCAGTGATAAAGTTGTACCACACTTAGAATAAACGCAACGCTTTTCATCGATTCAAATTTTGTAGCACTTTTACCCTTTCTAAATCAACCCACGAACTGAAGCGGCAGCACGGCACGGCACGCATTTCTTCCAGTGTGCTCGTTAGTAACACTGACTACCAACGACGACCAAGGGGTGCTGCTCAACAAAGAGTATAATCTTTACGGCGTGAGTGCTCAACGTCATCAGCAATCCAGCTACTTCTGTTTCAGCTGTGCAAGATTTTTGAAGGACAAAAGCATCAGACTTCGTAACTAACAAATCTGAAGTGAAGACGCAGTATTAAAGCTTCTCAAATATTTTAATATTCAACGCTTCTAGCCTTTCTGAGAAACGTCAGACACTGAAACAAAGCAATTTTGCCATCTGCCTCAAGTACTTCACTTTGCACTTCGCCTCTGCGGGCTGAATTTCGATACTAATAAATAGCTACATAGTGAAAAAGGTGTGTTTAATCAAAAAGTAGGTTTACTGTACTTCATAAAAAATAATGTATGAGTTCTTGTAGCATCTGTGTGTAACTATTCTCTACCTGAAGTGCACAAAGAAACAGACTAAGACAGTTATTGAAGATTGTGTCACATTTTGCCAGCATCTGGCCATCCCTGCAACTTTCTTGGTCACATGTTCAAACGCAAAAGCAATGACCAGCCATTGCAAATTAACCTGGCAACCTCTCGTCTCCTCACCGCATCTTCCAGAGCATCCCTCCCCTGTCACCAGCACAACGAAGCAGTCAGTCAGCTTCTTGGCTGTTCCTGGAGATTCAAAAGTATTCCAAAGGAAAACAAACACCATCAAAATATTTTCACTCTGCTCATTTTGCACCAGCCTCCATCTCCATTTAATAAATGTTGTTTGGGTGCAACACAGAAGTTGTTTTCAAGGGAAGGAAAAAAGAAAACAAAGCCATCAATCTTCCTATGCCCCTCTTAGTCTGAATATAATCTGAATACTTCTCTTCATTTCAATGCTACAATTTCTTAAATATTTCTCTTGTGACTATGATTTACTAAGTATGCCTATTTATGCATCTACACACGTACCAATAGACTGATTCAATAAATTAAAGCTCAAAACACTCACTGCAAGCACAAGAATATTTACAAACGGCAATAAATTAAAGATTTAAATGTGTACGGTATTAAATAAGGATCTCGAAGAGCTCATCAAATAAGAACAATCGTCAACTATTGTGCTAAAATTTTGCGCTAAAATTTTGCCAACTTTTGTGCTGCTACCCAAGGCCAGAAATGCATTTACAGGCCAGAAAGAACAGGGCGATAACCACCAGGCCGGTCACCACTCGCCCCGCACGGACCAAGCACGGGTGAGGGTGATGGTGCAGAGGCGGACCCAAGGATTTCAGCTTTTCTGACTGAACACCCGCCCCGGCTGGGGCTCACAGCATCGCGTACACACCCCCAGACCCCACACCCACACTTGCTTGCCAGTGTCTCCTATCGGAACCGGAATGGAGACCAATACTCATCATTCCCTTATTTGTAAGGCACGCTTCTGGGGGAAAAAAAAAAAAAAAAAAAACCCCGAACAAAAAACCCTAAAGTTTTACTAGAAGTTCAGAATAATATTAAGCCACAAAGTAAATTCAAAATAAAGGTTCAGTCTGACACAGTAGTCTGGCCATAGATGCAGAAATCAAAATTACCCTTTCCTCAGCATTGTATGGAGCGGAAGGTATTTCCAAGGCCCTTCTCCACAACAGAAGGCATGCTAGGGAAGTACAATTTTAGATCATAAAAGGGAAAATTCATTACACTGTATGCTCCCACTTTATCTTTTGCCAAAGCATAAAGCCTTACTAGGAGATGAAATTGTTTTTGAAGAAAAATCCCAAAGCTGAGTGGTGGTGAACAGCAAGGATCATCGCTCTGACCATACATGCCTTTTTGAATTTTTTTTTTTTTTTTTTTTTTTTAAAATATGGAGATCCCTTAAGGGGAATGGAAGAGAATGCCAAGAGCGGGACAGTACAGTCTGTCCCAGCAGGAACTAGGCATGAACAGCTGCTCTCCCAGGACTGCAGTTACACAGCCATCACAGTGATGACAGAGAAGGTCTCACACTGGAAAAGCGTAAGACATAGGAGACGATGTAATGGACAAAGCTTTTTAAGTACAGTCCCCGTGTTATCAATGCTTCTCCTGAATATACACGTCTACAATTCTCTCTCGGTTAGAGATTCCAGACTACAATATGACCGCTATTTGGTTCTGACCTGCAGGTGCAATGCAAGAGCTTCTGCAAGCTTCACTGCACTTAAATTTATCAAATCAAAAATTAAGAAAAATAAATAGGACAGAGTGTAAATTAAGGCAGACGCATCCCTCCTTGAAAAAATTTAAGTCTCTGCCCAGAGGACTTCTCTATCTTGGGCTGAAGGATTATCAAACCCCAGGAAAGGTTACTGCTGACCACAGAACTTCCAGCTACCTGCTGTCACTTTACAAATTGCAAGGGGCAAGAAACTTGCATGTAAGAATTTGATGAAACATATACAACCAGGATTTACATTTTGTTGAGTTAAAATGAATTATGGTAAAACTTCAGAGATACCAGTATCTTTTAGTAGTATTTTTCAAAAATTATCTCAAATTTATGAACAAATCATGACTGATCCCGGTAATCCAGCCTTTACCTATGAAGGTATTTCTTTGCAGACAAGTAACAAGCAAGGGTTTACCAAGTCTCTGCTGTACAGCTTTTAAGTCCTTTTCCTAGGTATTCCAGATATTCCTTGTATTTCAGGCATTTGCAGCCCTGGTTTACAGACACTTTACAATAGAGTAACTCTTCCAGCTCCAACACGAAGGCAATTATAGCAGTGAAAATCTCTGTGCTAGCACACAGGCATCAACAGTTTTGTGCCGGTGTTGTTAAGCAAGCTGTTTAACCTTGGCCTGCAGGATTGTAACACAGCACAACTCCTGCATTCAGGCTACATCTCCATTCCTGGCACTCCCCTGACACCAAAACTACTTATTTGCCATTCTCTGTGGGGCAGATGATCAGCAACCACCTGTAAAATTAAAAGGTGCTAAAAACATACAATTCCTTTTGTAATCTAGTTTTCCAAAGGAATAAATACAGCTCACTGGTACAGAAACTCTCCATCTGAAAAACAGCTCAGATGAGTAATCTCAGTACATCCTGAACCGACTCGGTTCTGTGGGGCATTCAGAGTAGGTAAGGTGAGTGTATATTTGCAAGCTAAGGTACACACCTTACTACTAACGTAGATACAGAACCAAGTCGGTTAGCAGGCTCCTTAATAAAGGAACTGATAAGTTTTGCAAAGTTTTTGACAAAGTACAGTGAGGAGACGAGAGCTAAAAGCAGTAAGGGACACGTCTAATGAGACCAATTTTGAGTTGGCCAAACACCTTGCAACAGATTTTCAGAATTCTTGTGGTAAGATAAAAACAGTATAAATTGGAAAGACTACTGAATTTAAAGAATGTCTATGTGAACTACAACTACACAGCTTATTTGTTTCTGCACGTGGAAATGGACTTTCTTCCTTGCTACCTCTACTCAGGTGAATGTAGTGATCAAGCTGCATGCTATGCTGCTGAAGACAGAAACAAGCGCAGGGAAAAAAAGTAAGGAAGGTTGTTCCCTGATATTGCCTGACTTGACATTACATAGCACTCCTTCATTTATCTTGCCTGTTCCAAGTGTTTTCTCACACTGCTAAAACAATAATCAGGATAGTACAGACCTCCAAACCCACAAAGCATTTTAAAAGCCAATTTCCCAGGACGTTTAAGAGAGAACTGTAAGACTGAACTTGGATCAATGACTGCTCAGGGCAGACACAGCCCTGAAGCTTACAATGCACACTATAAAAATAAGACACACACAGTACCCTTTTCTATTTCCAAAACCTTACATGATTTTCTGTCGCATCTTCCCCCACTTCCTGGTAAGATCTCCCCCATATTTCAGTTACTTGGAGGAATTTAGGTTTTGGGAATGAGGGAGACAAGATTCTATTTATTTATTTTATTGACTCATTCAGTGAGCCTGGTATCTTCACCAGGCAACAGATACTGGAAGCTGGAGAATCTTCTCAGGAGGAAGAACTCACATTAACATCATGTCCCTCCTCTCATAATCACTGAATTTGGGTTTTTAATGTCTGTATTCAATCCAGTAAAACAAATGTCACTAATGTGTATGGAACATAAAGCACCTGGAAAGTCAGGTAGTTTACAGGAATTGGTTATTTCTACTGAGAGGAATTTAAAATCTTCAAGCTGACTTAGGAATATTAAGCTAACCTCTTAACAACTCCATTGCATTTATTTCAGCAATTACTTTTCATAGCAAATGTAGAGACCCAAAATATTTTCTCCAGTGAGCATACAAAAATAGTTTTACTCTCAACCAGTTTATGAAGTTCCTTTTGCTGCTTTCCAGCCAACACCTACCTAACTAAAATAAGTTAGTACAATCATCTGTATGGGCTGTCTGCACACCGGACAGGGTTTGTTCCTCTTCTTAAGTTTTCTTGCGCACGTAAAACATGACATGAGGTGTCCCGTTTTGCCATGTACAATGCAGCCATTTTTAGGTCTGCTCTGACATATGACACAGGGCTCTATGCTGGTTACAGGCAGACTGGATTCCATACTTTCCTCTTTGTCTTGCACTTCTCTCTTCTCAGGTTCCTTATAGTCCTCCTGACTGCTACAAAACATGCTGCTTGATGTCGATGGCTGCGAAAAATCTTCACTTTCCTGGGACTCGGAAATTTGTACTGCTTTATCCTCATTCTCCTCTACAGCTGGTTCTTTATCTTCAGTCATTTTCCCTTTCTTGCAGTCAGGAACATCAAAACCTTCTTCAGACTCTAGGGGGAAGGAACTTTCTAATTTGCTCTTTACCGATTTGTCGCTCTTTTCATCTGGAAGCCAGTCCTCACGAAGGGCCCAGCATCTGTGGCAATGTCGTGGTAGTGGAGGATTCATTTTGCTACATTCGGGGCACTTCCAATAATCCTTTAGTGAATTAAAGGTTGGAACAACTTAAGCTACTTGGAATGCTTATAAATGAAGTATTCAGAGATTATAAACAATTTATTACTGCCAAAATAATAGTTTTCTTGAGCTACCAACTTCTATGCAATTTAAAAATTCCATTCAGCACTTGGTCCCATTTTATGGTTCTAAATTAAAATAGTCTGATTTTTAAAAGACTCTCTGACTCACTTTCTTCTTGCAGTAATTTGTGAAATAGAGGTGGAACAATAATGATTTAGTATTTCTTAGGCAAAATTGAAGAAAGCAGACCACAAAAGTATTCAGAGAACCCACAAAAAAACAACTTTCTGATCAAATGGTCACTGTTCCCGTTATTTTCAACAATAGACTGCTGAAATGTAAAGATTGAAGGGACATTTAACCTGTGGGATGCTAAGCTGCTGGTGTGCAAAACGGCCGAGTGAGGGCACTCTGACACAGTAGTATTAGAGAATAGAAAACAGCGGCCATTTAAAAAAAAAAAAAAAAAAAAAAAAAGGCAGCTGCATCACTGTTGGAGGTTACTCCATATGCTGCACTGAAAATACGCCACTCTCTCATTAAAAACACACTTCATTTTTAAGGAGAAAGACCCTTCTTAGAAATAATCCATGCCGTGGGGCAAATGAAAACAAAAAACAACCCAAAAGTTATTTAGAAGATTTGAAGCACTTTTTGGTTTGAGTCCTAAATAACATCAGTGACATCAAAAGCTTCAGAGACCATTTTTAATTCCTAAAAATAACGTACAGACACATTTTTCCATAAATGAGCAGTGTTATGTTTTTAGATAGTGACTAGCCCTGTGTTTTACACACACAGTAAAGTCCCTCAGTCCTACAGACCATCAAGGGACTGGAACACTTCAGACAGTTTACAACAACAGCTTTGTTCAAGCATCGACTGTGAAAAGCCAAGTATAAATAAAAAGATACACTGCTTTTTAATTCTAGTGCGTGCTTTCTTCACATGTCTACCTACTTTGCCTCAAACCCCTGAATTTCTTCCCACACTTCAAGAATGGTCTCAGAATTTGGAAAAAGCCTCAAAATCTATTAATTTCATAGTACTGTTCTGAAAACAGGTTTGCCTTCACATTGTTATGCTATAGATTCCTTCATTCAAGTTGGACAATAAAACTAGGTATTATGATTTATAGGAAAAGTTTGGGGTTTTTTTTGAATTTTGTGCAAAAAGTCAAGATTTAGGCTCCAAATAATTTCCTTCCATTAAGTCAGTGAAACTGTAAGTTAGTATTTTTTTTTTTCCTCAATGGATTAGGAAACTTTTTTTTTTTAACATATCAAGGTTCCTTAATAGTCACATATTCAGTAATTAAAATATTGTCTTAGAATCTTCAAGCATACAAGAAAAAGTAGATTTAATTAAAAAAAAAAATCATTGGTAACAATAGGATTTATCTATACCCCTTGATCTACTCTGTCAGGTCACAACTCTAAGATGCTTTGCCAGTCAAGTTTTTACTCACAGCTAGAGAAATCTCTGGATCTTCATCAAATGAATCAGCATCACTATCTTCATCCTGGTAAATAGTCAGCTGATACACCTGGTTCAAAAAAAAAAAAAGTATTGATGTAACTGGTTTTGCCATTCAATTAAAAATCTGACAGATGTTTAATCTGACAGATTTTCTGATAAGAGTTTTAATCAAATGTAAAATCAAATCAAATAAATAGCGCATACACGTTAATTTATGTTAGCAAGTAACGCCACAAAATCTGATGACTTGTCTGGGGGAAAATAATTCTGTTCACACTTGTAACACACAGTTTGAAGAAAAATGTAGACTAGACAGGTAGAAGGTACCACTTTCTAGAGTGGAGGTGATCCTTCCCCTCTGCTCAGCACTGGCGAGGCCACACCTGGAGCACTGTGCCCAGCTCTGGGCTCCCCAGTACACGAGAGATGCGGCGCTACTGGAGAGTCCAGTGAAAGGCCGCTAAGATGATTCAGGGATTGGAGGAGCTCTCACATGAGGAAAGGCTGGGAGAGCTGGGACCAGTCAGCCCGGAGATCTCAGCTCAGGGGGGATCTTAGCAATGTCTGTAAAGACCTGCAAGGAGGGCATCAAGCAGAGCCAGGCTCCTTTTTCAGCAGTGCCCAGTGACAGGACCAGAGGCAACTGGCACAAATTAAAACACAGGAGGTTCTGTCTGAACGTCAGGAGACGCTTTTTTACTGTGAGGGTGACCAAGCACTGGCACAGGTTGCCCTGAGCAGCTATGGAGCCTCCATCCTTGGAGATAGTCACAAGTGGTCTGGACATGGCCTGGGGCAATCGGCTCTGCTTGAGCCCAGGGGCTGGATAAAAGGACCTCCAGAGCCCCCTTCCAACCTCAACCATTCTGCAATTCTCAACACTGCTGCTGGGAGCAGGGGCACACCTCAATCCTTTCTTCCTCCAAATCTTGCCTCCTTGTGTCTTATGTCAGGGTGCAGCACCACAGCACCATAACCTGGTGTACATCAGTACAGTCAGCACCATTCAGCCCTTCAAGTACCACAACCATGTACATGTCCCAGGCAAATTCTGCCTCTGGTACTTAACCAATCTTGCCATGACCTGATTCACCTCTGCGAAGTAACAGAAAACTAACGCAGAAAAAAAATAATTTCCCACTTCATTCCTGCCATTCCAGATACCTAGATCTCTTGAAAATTATGGTAATCATAATTTTACTGTCTTCTTGCCTCCTTGTGAAAATTTCTAAAATTGTATTTCAGCATCTCTTTGAGACATTTATATTCATGGAGGCAAATGATTCCGAAATATCCCTTTGCAAAGAGGATATTTACTAGGAAAGTTGTCATTCAGTCTTAAAAGTATTGTCAAAGCTCAACACATACTTCTGTAATTAAAAATGTAGGAATAGACTCAAGTATACATGCTGCCATCAACTCCAACAGCTAGTGAATGAAGTTAAACAGACAGACTTTTCCAGACTGTCAAGAGTCTGTTTCAGAGCCTACAGAAAGCCTCAGCACCGTTCTGGTTACTGCCTGGTGGGTGTATAATGGCGACCCAACTGCACATGCATGTAGTTTGATTTAACGTCACTAACTGCACCCAGTCATTCATAGCACACGCAGTCCTGAAATAAACCTGAGAGTTACTTCTTCTTGTTGGAATCTCAACATGAAGTATTCCTGCAAGTTTCCTTCCCTCCCTCGCTCATTCCCCTGCCCCAAGTCAAAAAAAAACCCCAAACAAAACAAGTATGTACCTCATCATCTTCATCTGTGAGCTCCAGTCCTTCTTCATTATGGCTATAATCTTCTGAATAAATAGACTCGACTTCAAACTCTACACTGAACTGGTCTGAAACAGAACTGTGGTCAAACCAATCAGAGTTTTCACTTAATGAACTGGCATCAAGATCCTGAAAAAGGAGAGAGAAAGTACACATTCAGCCTCACTAGTCCATATCCACAACCATTACTGTTAAGATAGCTTGCAAGATAAAATCACTCAGTGTAATTAGCTATGGGAGAAATAAGACCAACTGCTGTTAGACAGAACATCTTTTATGAGACAAATGAATCATAGGTAGGTAAAAATAATGCCAGATCTGAAAGCCTTTCGTCAGCTCTGTAATAGAGGCTGCAGTCAACCTACAGCCAGCTTGAAGATTGCTGCTACTCTATCACAAAGGCTCTCCTAACAAGTGAAAGAACAGATACAGGAAGATGCTGTCTTTTGGCTGCATGTCATTAAATTCTCTATTCTCATCAACTTTGTTAACCTTAATTTGAGACAGCAGCTAAACAATTATAAAATAGCAAGAGTGAAGATACAGTATTAGTTCTGTCAATTCCAAATACAGTACATGACTAGGAATACTGTTAGTTTAGCTCTTTGTGACTTAACCTAACCACAGATAATTTGCCTCAAGTGTTTCCTGAAAACAACAGAAAACAGTAAAGGCTTGGAAAATGAATACAGCGTATCATCATGGCACTACTATGTACAGTGACCAAAGCTGTACTGAACTACCTTCTCTTAGCGTTCTAAGAAACACTTACTTTAAAACCCAAGATATACATCACATTTTTTTCAATACTGCGCCAAGCAGTAAGAATCTGGTTTTTGAAGAATATTCAGAGTTAATCTTTTAAAAAGTTTCACTTCAGCTTTGTCAGCAGACCTATGAAAGACCCTGCCCCACCCACACACCAACTTTTCTTTCAGCCTCTTTTCTCCCCTCAGACCCCACTGAGGGCACTGCTGCTTTTAATTAAGAACATGATGTTTTAAGATGCGTATTTGTACCTGTGGTATCTGCAAAATTTGTACCACAGAAATATATATTTTTGACTTACAGGAATGGAAAGAGAATCTGTTGAATCACTGCTATTGCTTCTTTCACGGCACAGACCACTGACTACACACCATGAGAGACTTTCATCAAACGTCAACGAAATGCTGTCTGACTTGTGTCGTTTTCTTCTGTCACTATGCAGATCATCTGAAGAATTTTCTTCTGGGCACATTCAAGAATTTGTATTACTCCAAAAACATCTATGCAATGTGCAGTTTTGAATATTCTTAACAGAAGCTTAAAATACAATTTACTTATATAGGAATTTGAGAAAAATAAAGTAATTCAGTGTTATTTTATGGGGGAAAAAAAAGTAAAGGCACCAAAAACTTTTTAAAATAAGACACAGTAACCTTGAGAAACGTGAAAAGTGTGAAACATTCCCGAAACCAGTATTTCAGGGGCTGGCTTTCCCCACCTGTCCCATCAGTACAGCTTGTAAATGTCAGTCTCCACATGCAGGAAATAAAATAATTGCAAATCTGGAAGCATTTTTACTCCACTTCACACGATACATTAAACCCCTTCTAATTTTACGGAATACGGTTAGGATCTTAATTGTCCTGGCTCCCTCTACAGTCAGTAGACAGAAAGGCACTTTCAGAGGGCTTCTGAGTCCATCCCAGAATTTGCAGGGAGACAGAGCAACTAGCTCCCACATCACATGCATACAAGACCTCATGCTAGGCAAGATAAGTTTGGGTACAAGTTTCAGATACCTCAACAAATTTATCAGTTACTAGTTGCACTATATGTAATGGTATTTGCTCAACAGGATTTTTGTAACAAACCATTATGACTTTCACCACACACTAGCAAGAAAATCTTCAAGGCATACTATGTAAAAATTGAACTCTGAAAGCACTGCTTTAAGCTGTGCTTATTAAAACATGCTTGGTTTGAAGGCACAAAGACAATGCTTTTTAAATATGTCACATTTTGAAACAACCACCTACAACAGCGTAAGGAGTAGGGGGACAGCATTTTAGGGCTGGGTAAGTCAAAATTCAGCTCCGCTGACTTTTAGAATCTTTGATAAGAAACAATTTCATTAAAAAGGCGTTGCAAAGTCAGTATGTAAGTGCAGCGGAGTGAAAACTCCCCAAGAGGCCTGACAAGTTGGTTCAACAGACCTCAGTACGAGCCTGCTGCCCCCCTACAGGTGCCTTTTGCACCCACCCTCTATTGCCCAGCTTCTCCCTTGCCTTGCAAAACACACCCTGACAATCCATGAGTCTTCAAGTCTTGAATCTTTCATTGTAAAGGAAAAAGAGAACAAAACACTTGTACATACTTTGAGACTTCTCTTACTTTCCCTTGGTGCTTCTTGGCTCAGCCCCTCTCTTTTCTTTTTTCCGCCCTGAGAGCCCCACCAAATTTGGTGCCCGCAGGCCCAAGGGTTGCTCCTCTCCATCGTTGTCCTCATTTAGTTGTCATGGCTCCATGCTGTACTGATACTGTATCACCACAAGGTTTCTATACACTATATAAGCGGCTCCAAAGGAGCCGCTACCATCCCAATTTAATAAGAATAGTGGTTTAAAAGGAAGATTTCCTATAAATTAGAAAAAAAGTGTATATAAAAACACTATATTAAAAGAACTTTTAAGGTTGTAACAAACTAATAAATGGATGCAAAGACAAGAGTTAATAATCAAACCTACAATAAGTAAGCACAACACAGGACCTTATGTGCTCTGGGTCATGCCTAAATATTACAGGTTGTGATGTTTAACCGAGACTTTCCATCCTTTCATCAGTTTTTGTTACAACATTAAAAAGTTCTTTTAATTTAGTGCAAACCGCTCAGCAACGCAGCACAGTTTTTGGACTGACTAACATAACAGTAGCCTATGATGAACACAAATACTACACAAAAGCTGAGGAACTGAAAAAAAAAAAGTTTCCGAGCAACTGAAGAAAAGGAAGTTCTATGCAGTGACAGAAGGTCATCACTGGCCAGGTAATTACAACTGTCAAGTCATAAGGCAACAGAAGTAAGTGATGGAACAAACTAATGTAAGAAATTCCACAGAATAGTAATGAAGTAGAACTGCAGAGAACACTTCCATTGAGAAATTTAAAGTTATTCAGGTTTATGCTGACCAGCTTGTTATTTGCTAATTATCGGAAGAAACATTCCACATTTTGAAAATGTATTTGCCAGTGATTATTGAATAACCACAGTAAAGAGAAAGAGGAGACAAATACAATGCTTAAGTCACCAGACTTTTTAAAAGAAGTGTTTAAGGAATGGTCAGGTACCTAAATATATCCAACATCATCCCATGTTACTACCAGACCTTTGACATCTTTGCCACCAGTTGAAATCCAATGAAAACTGCTTTTAGAGAGCAAACAAACTGTAAAATTTTGTGGCTGTCTACAGAGGGAACTGAAATGAATTGACTGCATGAGTCTATTACAAACACAAGTGTTCTCATCATGAAGACAACACAACTGATTAAGTCCTGCTGATGTGGACAAGGTTAATAGATCTGTGGAACAAGTTATTCCATCATCTTACTGACAGTTCTAGAGATCTAAACTGTAACATGATACTGGAGGAATGCAAGGAATTGTGTGTTTCTTCCAGACTGAACATTTTGTTTCAGATAAGCAGAGAAACATTAACAGTATTTCACAGCATCTTTCAAAGTCAGTAAGGCAACAGAATGTACTTTTTTCCTAAGTGGCCATGCTACTGAAAGCTCTGCATCATAAATCTGCACATACCAGATTCACTGTGTGTTCTCCTCCTAGAAGATGTAGTTGGTCGGGAAGTCATGTTTGATGAAGTCTGCTTCTCTTCTAACTCTTGCATAGATTCCTGCTTAACAGAAATACTGAGTAAGCCTGACCATGAATATGAGGTAAAGGGCTAAATTCAACTAATTGACGAATCATGGAAAACTAAACAGAATTTATATCTCAGAACATTTATTTTTAAAAAATAAAATAAAAAAAAATTAAAAAAATCACCTTTAGAACATTTTCTTCTTCAAGCTGAAATCTGGCATCATCCTCAGGTGTGTCAGTAAGCGTAGAGTCTGAAACCAAACCAAATCACACCACCGTAACACAGCACAGCAGAAAAAGTAAATTTCAGGCTCAAAAACTGATTTAGAGTAAAAGCAAGGGAGAGATGTTAAATGCACGCAGCATTTACAAAGTAAATTCTAAACAGAACTTAAAATCCAGACATTTTGCATCAATGGAAAAAACAACCCCATTCCTTTACTTTTCAGGTGCATGCAGCCCTTAAACCTGCAATATTACTGAAGCGGGAGAATGGGGAGGAAGAAGAAATCTCAGCTGCAAAGTAGCTCAGAATTTTATCCTAAATGCCTTCAAATGAAGGCTGTCCATTAGCTGGGATTCTGCAGGTATGAAACAATATAGGCAGGAAGTATTTTACACTTCTTCCTCTCCAAAGTATATTTTACTAGCTATCATCTTATGGGAACACTGAATTAAAAAAACATTAAATAGAAGAAAAATTAATGGGTTTTAATTATATATGCTTCAGACAGACCCTGAATTAATAAATTCTCTTTCAAGAAAAGAATTTGAGACATAGTTTAAGTTTGCAAGCATAACAATACAGGATAAAGAAGTTTCCCATCTTCAGCAGCTTAACACTTGCCTTGGGGAAGAAGCAGAAACAAAGGGTGTCTTAATTTACAAAATGGCTTGCATTGTTTAACTTCTGGTTCACTCCTTGTATTAGCCAAAAATTACAGCTATATTGAGCTTTTTTATACTGCAGGGAAGATGACTGTATGTAACAATTCTCCATTTCTGGAGTGGCTGTCCACAAAGTTACCACAAAGCTACTTTAAGTACCTTTTAAAAGAGGACTCAGTATAGCTGATGGTGACCAGTTCTAAATGTACTCCACATTCAGTTTTGAAAATTAGAACACTAACAGAAAGAATATTTCAGCATTTGCCCTGACTTCATTGCTGGCACAAGTTCAAGAAGCTAACTTTTGATATTAAAACTTCTTATGTTGTTGAGGGCTTTATCTGTAAGAAATACAAGCAAACGACTAATTTTTCAATTTATTCCTCTTTGTGTTCAGCTCTGATTGTGCTTGCTTGGCTCTAGTCAGACCAAATTACCCACATGACGTTCAGATTTTTTTTTTCCCCCCCTCCCCCAGAAGCAGCAGTGGTTGCTTTGATTCACTACTGTGATCACTCTGGACAGTAGTGTGTAAAGCCAAATAGCTGATTATGGAGAGATCAATGTTATCTGATCACTACATGCAAGATACATCAATGCAAATTATGTTTTCCCTACTACTACTTCCCAAAACAAAAGGTCCTCCCAAACTAGCTTACCTTGTTGATTGATTGCTATCAGATTTCTGGAAATCATTGAATATAGTCTCCTTAGATGGGGATAAAGAAAGAGATGTTACAAGTTAGCTACATGTAATTATAAAAGAGAGCTTACCATCTTTGAAGATGCAAAGAGTTAAAAAAGGCCATACGCATTATGTTCTCCATTATTTCACAACCAGACTCTCAGAAAAGAATCCCATTTTACCTGTGTTCTTTTACTGAAAAGCTTGTTACTCCAAATAAATCCCCCAGGAGATCATTTGCACAGTGTACAATATGTTGCTGTTTTTCATCATATAATTGTTTAGACATAATATATTGTCCAAGATAGAATATTACCTGTAAAATAAATGACATACACAGACATCACATACCCAGATTCTGTTGTTAAGTGTAAGAGAAAACACATTAAATTCATCGAGATTTGCTCTTCTGACTTTGCCTAAAACTCCCTTTGAGCTGCGATTTTTTCATCTACCATTCCCCAAGTACTCTGCTATTCTACTGACCACCAGATACTTTTGTTCAGTTTGAGAAACTTGCTAACCACCACCTAAGGAGTCAGCAAGAGACTAAAAATACCTTGTCTCAGTATCTTCTAGATCAGTTGTGAACTACTGCCCACCCCTTCACCCAAAACAAAAGAACAATCTATCTGTATTCACCGTAATCTACCTTTAGTGATTAGAAGTTCTCACCTCCTTCATAGTAAAAGTGTCCTTTTCTGCACCAGCTAACTTTAGCAACTTCAACAATAGTGGCTTTGGTCTAACCTGCATGGGAAGAAAAACAGTATGCACCAATTATTCACCAAACAAAACACTGTTTATACAGGCTGGCTTCCTCCTTCCTTGTATATTGGTCTGATACACAAACACACAGCTACATTAAAACCTATTCACATCCAAGTTTTTTTACTTTGTAAAGTTAAAGTAACACAAACCTAATCATACTAAACTTTTCATACACTATGTCTTAGCTCAAACCCCAACCTTTCATTGGTACATACACATTCCTCAATTTGAGCTACAGGATTCATTTGGTGGTTCCAAGCACAGGGCTGGGTCCTGGGGAATTCAGCTTCACTCCTTCAGTCATTACGGCAACTCCCAAAGGGGAAGGAGGAAGGCAAACAGACCTTTATGACTATCTGTCAGGTCCAGAGTGCAACTCACAAAGCAAAGCACTGGTCCACCTCTTTCCTCGACTCCTCCTGTGACAGTTTCTAGGGCTGCGGTTTTGCATTTGCCAGCTGGGCTGCTTTACCTCTGAAGACTTCTCTTAGCTGGGATAAGCATACCCCATCCTTTCTGTTGTATTTCAATCACTCCTACCTCCACAGTGGCCTACCACCCACCCACTGTGCCAGCAGAGTTGTATCTGCAGCCAGTCTATGACAATTTCGGGGGGGGGGGAATCGCTTTCCCTCTTCCCCCCCCACCTTTTCCCTTCTGGCCAGACCAGTGTCCTGATCCCATTCACTGCACTGTTCCACAAACAGCTGTGCCAGTGCCAGTACCAGTGCAGGAGATGAGAACAAGCTGCAGGGGCTGCCACAACTGCAGAGAAAATGCCTGTGGAGCCACTGATGGTTCCCAGCGCAGTATGTTCTAGTATTGCCGCTTTAACAATAGCATAACCGTTCTAAGAACTGGCTAGTATTTAGCTATCCTAATACAGTCCCTAAAATAGAAAAAATATTATAGAAGAGAAACATTTTACAGGAAGACATGAATAAAGTATCATGCGACAATGAATAAATGCTTAAGGGAAGGGAGGGGAACTTCCCTACATTCCATTCCACGTAGCTGCTAAAACCAACGTTAAGTTTTAGTGCATTAACAAGAGATTAGTTGCAAGAACCACACATAATGAAAACAATAAACAAGCTTGTGGACGTTAGATGTCTATTCACCCCTTCCTAAGTGCTGAATTATTTAGAGCACGCAGCATGTATTACAGTTTCATAAAGGAAGCAAACAGTAACTTACTAAACTACTAATGACAGCTCAGCGTAGGAAGGCAAAGCAGTTTCAGAACTATAAATCCACAGCTAGACCCATGGGTTCAGATCCTTTTACTCCCTAGCCCTCTCTTTCTGACTCCTGCAAGTTCTTCTGCCATGCAGATCTGACAGCAGATGGTAGCAACACATTATGACTCCAGAAGAAATAAATGAAAAAAAAAAAAAAAATCAACTTTCAACAGCCTGCTGTTCTGTTACTTCACTTTTTTGAAGTTCTGCTATCAGCCTACACTTTTAAGTTTTACTGTTCTACAAAAAGTAATCCAGTTCAACCGTCATGGTGCACATGCCATTTATTAACTCACATCCTGGGTATAACACATAGGCTTCCATCCCCAGGAAAACTTATGTGGACAGCATAACTGTCACTCTGTCATGGAAAGCCTGGATATGCAAAGCCATAAACACAAACGATGACTATTATTACAACTTGCTTAAGAATTCCAATAGAGAAGAAAGTGAAAATGCCAAATTCAAAAGCCTTCAGTTGTAATGACAAGATTATTTCACAAACAGCATCCGTTCTGCAGAACGGAGATCTTCCACAACTCTTCAGTTATGAGCCGTTAAATATTTCCACCACGAAATACTTAGCATGATCAAATGGGACCGTAAAATCCTTTTTACCAAAAGAAAGCAACCTGACCATCAAAGGTCTCCAGGAAAAAGAGTCTAGACCTAAACCATCACCCTCAACCACAAATGAGAAAGATGTGCTCCACAGCTACAGGATCAAAGAGAGCCCATCTTCACCGGATTTCCTGGCTTTTCTCTAACCATCGCTCGCTGAGCAAAGCGGTCCTTCTGCACTAGCAGATAAAAACTCTGTCAAAAGCATGAAAAACTCGCGCGTCCAACGGAGCTACTGACCAGCGCCTCTTGCTCCGAAGCGGTGACAGAAGAGGCATCCGTGAGGGAGGACATCTTGGTATTGCACATTTGCCTGTAGTCAAGGAGAGAACAACCTCAAAACGCGGAACACAGCTGCACAACCGGGGCTTCCCCCTCCCCGCAGAGACACCCCGGGGCGGGCGCGGGCTGCAGCCACCCCCCCGGCGGTTGCCCACTCACCTCGGTGCCCTCGTCCAGCCCACACGCCGGACTCCGGCAGCGGGTATCTGGGCCGAGTCGGGCCGGGCCGGGCCTTATATAGCGCTGCCAAGAGCAGACAAGTCGGGGCTTAGCTCCTCCGCCGGCCGCGGCCCGACATGCCTGAGCATGACCCGCAGCGGCGGCGCTGCCGAGTCACCGCGGGGGGCGGGCGGAGGCCGGCGCTGACTCACCGCGGCCGCCAGAAGCGGGGAGGGGGTGCAACGGGGACGGCGGCGTGGAAAACCAGACCCGTCTCCGCGCTCCCACCCCCCCCCGCCCCGGCCGCGCTCCCCCCGCGGGCGGAAGCCGCCGCGCTCCCCTCAGCGCCGCGCCCAGAGCCGGCGGCCCCGCCGCGCTTCAGCCGGCCCCTCCCCCAGCACCGAGGCCGCCACGCACGATAATAGCGAGCCCCGAGCGACCCCTCAGCCCCTGCCCCCGAGCGAGCCGGGAACCCCCACGCACCACCAGCCGCGCCCGCTCCGCTGCCCGGCCCGCGGCGGGCGGGGGGACCGGCGGCCCTACCACACCGCAGCGCGGTGCTCGCCCAACGCCGCCATTTTAGCTGCCGCGCCGCGCGGCCCGCCGCGCTCTCCAGCGCCCCCTAACGGGCTCGCGGCCAGGGCCTGAGGCGACGCTTCTCAGCCAGGCGGCCCCGGGCCCTGCCCGGCCCCGGCTGCGGAGCCACAGCCACAGCCAGAGCCCGGGCCCGCGGCGTCGGACACAACAGAAAAGCCGTGCCCGGGCTGAGGGACAAACAGGCCGACGGCCCGGCGGCAGCGGCAGCAGGCGCTGTGAGACCCGCGCCGGGGGGTTGCGGGAAGCGGGGGGCTCGGGCTGTGCTTTGCTGGCGGCTTTTTTTTTTTTTTTTCTCGCGTCTGCGTCCTTCCTTTTCTTGTCCATCGTCCCTTTTGTCCCGTCCCGACTGTGTTTACGGCCACTCCACGATAAACCGCCTGGTTGTGGTAAACAAAACATGTTGTGGCTTGTGGACGTGAAGCTTTGAGGAGGCCGAGCTGGAAGAGCAGGGCTTGTTGCTAACAGCGGGCCTAAAAGAGCGTGCATGTTCCCTACAGAGCCTCACTTTACTAAAAATTTTTAAAAATCTTCTGTTGATGTTGAACATCTCTCTGAGTTCCTCTCGGGCACATCCGGCAGTTTTGAGGCGCAGCCCTGCCCGCCCGGGGCGAGGCCGTGCAGCCCCCGCCGGTTTCCGAAACATCGCGGCCTTGTTTGGGGATGAACAGCCGTGAGACTGCTGATTGGCAACCGTGTACTTCCGTCAGTCCGGCCGCAGCATATGTGACTGACACAAAACTTCCTTATGTCAACGTCTTTCGAGGTTACTAAAGGCAGGGACTCTCGCTTACAGTCCACATAAATTCAGGGACGCAATAATAAACGTGCTGCTTGCCTGGCTAAGAGGTACTGACAACTTTGAATACTAGTTTGATTTGCAGTGCTCATTTCTGGCTTTTAAGTTGTTTTTTCACTCATATTTAGGAGAGGAAACCAGGAGAAAACTTTACATCCAAAGAGAACTGGATGCCATCATATTGTCCTATATTCCTGTCATCTCCCGTTCTATAATTTTGAATATCTTTTAAGTGTGGGGTATTTGGATGTGTGTTATTTTGATAGGTACTTATTAGTTACTACACCTAACTAGAACTGGTTACTTTTCAGTCTCCCTTTTCTAATTCTCACGTTTTTTCTTTGCCCATAGTCACATTTGAAGATTATATTTGAATAGTGAAAAGATTTGCTAGAGAACATGAGCGCTGCAGACAGTGTTTAGAGATACGCTAGAGCAGAGTCAGCATAATGCTAATTTTCCATGACAACTAACTTGTCCAAACAAGCAGTGGATAGCTGCCTGGACTTGTCCGTTGGCCAGATACAGATTCTCGGAAACCATGGCACCTTGTAAAAATTCCAGCAATGGTTTAAACCTAGATATTTGTGTGATGACAGATTTTCAAGATGAGATTGTTACCCCTCTAGAGCGTAAAGCTCAAGGTCTAGTGAGGGACAACTGAGAAGCTGCCAGAATTTTGCAAAGCATGCTCACCTCCTGTTAGCACCAGAGTTTCAAGGCAAAGAGAAATCTGGTTTAAGTGGAATGTCATGCCACTGGCAAAGTCAGATATCTGCTCATTTCCCCCCAGCACCCCAATTATTCAGCTTCTTAGCTAGCTAGCTTCATCATTAGGAGAAAATTACATCTACACAAAAATGCAGGAGGATAGAACCCAATGGCTACATTCCGTTGATGTAACACTGAATAGCAGTATTATCGATGCTCAATCTTGTCCTGATGTGGCATGAAAACTATTTAATTCCTATACAAAATGCATTTTACTGAACTGAAGGAAAACAAAAATAGAGTGTTTATGTAGTTCTCCCAAAAATATATCACATTATTGAGCCTTGTCTTAAGCACAGTATCATTTTGCTAAGGCTGTGTGGAAGTTAAGGTGCTCTTTAAATTAGCAATAAATTTTCTACAGTCCAAGACCTACCAAACTGGTAACTATGACTTTCTTTCTCCACTTCGCAACCAATAAGCATCTTGTGACCAATGACTTTGAGATTAAACTGGGATTCTTTAAATAATAACTTCCCTTACCGATTCATTAATTCCCAAAGATAAAAAAAAACCCAGCAGTTTCTGTCTAGAATTTTTATCAGTCTACAAGGACAATCTTATCTCTTTTCTCAGACAGACTAATCTCAAGTAAGGGGAGGCTGTGAGTAGGTAAAACACGCTGTCTGTGCTTGCTTAGGGAGATAGGGGGATATTTTCTGACATGCAGTGCTGCACCACTTCTGTCCTGTTTGTCACTAGTTTGTCACTAATACAGCACATGCTGTGTCATCAACATGCATAATTATTTTCTTATGCTTGATAATTCTGGAAAAATACAATAAAAAATTTTTACCTGAAGGGCGAATAATAAGCTTGTATAGTTACGAGAGCTGACTTCCCCACTATTTGAAGGTGGTAAAAAGAAAAGGAGACGTTGCTACGGTAAGACCCCACCTGTGTATTTTATTTATAATGCTACAGAAAATATCTGGAGCAGATGTAGCCCAACTGCCTTAACTGGAGATACCCACTTTACATTATGGTTAACTAACATGGTATGAGACCCTTTTTTTCAGATTCTAACTGTAGACATTTCACTGTTTAATGCTTGCAGGCTGAATTCTTTTCCGAGATAGATCTAGTCTACCTATAGGTGCATGTGGTAGAGGAAAGATGGGTGACTATGCTGCAGGGGTGTGCAACTCAAGTGAACGGATGGACCATTAAAGACTTCAATTTCAGATTTTTGTTCCTCACTGTAATTCTTTTTTTTTCTTTTTCCCCAACATGTCCTGCTTACCCTTTCCTGGCTGCTGCCTAGTCAGCATCCAGCACATACATGAAATGGTCTGAAGTTCCCAGATGCTGGTCAGAGGTGTGGGTGGCCAGGGTTTGCCAGGTCTCTTCTCCAACCCGTTTGCTGCTTCTTGGCTATCTGATGAGTTAACGTCACATGCTGTCTTATCAACTGGTCCCAGACAAAAAAAAAAGAAAAAAACCACAAATTCAGAAAAAGCCTCTGGGGCCTTACATTGCACTGATGTATCCTTTCCAAAGCCTTAGACTGCATCTCTATTAGTGTGACACAAAGCTGTGATCAGTCATGTGCTGCAGATTGTCAGGCACGGCAAGATAAAAGGACAGGGGGAAAAGGATGCTGAAATGCAGCTGGGGCGTGTGTGGCTTAACAGGGCTTTCTGCCAGGCCTGTCTGCTGCAGCTGTGACCCCACATGCCAGGCAGTGGGTCAGTACACTTCTGTACAAATACAAGAGAAAGACTTCTGCTCTTGTCTTGACATTCCTGGTGTGTTGTGTAAGAAAAAGCACGTTGGTAACAAATCCTTGTGCCAGTAATAGCATATTTGGTTCAGAGAACTTATACTTCATAAGCTAAGACCTATCCCAGTGGAGAGGTCTGCCAGTACGTATGGTACCACCACCGGAAGCTTCTTACTATAAATGACACCCAAATTCTACTAAATGAAAAAGGGACACAGCCTTCCTCGTGTTGTCCCAGATAGGGCTCGTTTACCCGGTGTGCAATAAGCCAATCTTCACTCACTGAGGCCTGAGATTGTTTATTGCATTTCTACGCAGAGATGGGTGCTAGGTGGTAATTCTACAAAGCTAGCACATTTACCAAAGTTTTCTCTGACTTTTATACATTACAATTAACACACCGCACCTACCTACTACATAATCATTAAATTAGCTAAGCACACTTGTGTCTCACTGGTTCATATCTTCTTCGCTTAAGTTTAAAAGTACAGTCTGATTTTAACTTACTACGCATGCTCAAGCAGAGTGTTGGGGGGTAGTCTTTCTAGTTTTTAATTGAGTCAGTGGTTGCAATCTCCCCTTGCCAAAATTACCTTTTCCCTACTTTCCTTCTTGGCAGATCCTTAGGAACTCTTCATGGTTTACTAGTCAAGACAATAATACATCACCTTGTGTCCTGTCCTGGACAATTTGTCATTAGCAATCTATTAACCAAACAAAAGCATAGATGGAGTAGGGCTTTACAGTGGACATTCTATAGCAGCATTAGTTTTGGATAACACTGGCAGCAATTTTGAACAGACAGTAATGACAGGCAGGAATCAAGAGCAAGGCTCGTAGCAGCAGTGGGAACCCAGAGACCACAAGCGAGGCTATTGCAGCTACTTAACAGGGAACACTAAGCTGTACTTTGCTGTTAAACTTGTGTTTTTCTGGTGCACAGGAGCTGTGTTTCTTAGCTGCCCAGGGCTGCACTGCCCTCCCCAACAATCCCAGCTGCTCTGCAGACTGGGTGGCACTGCAGCTTCACCTGCGTCTGCACCCTGGGCTTAAATACCTGCAGCATTTTATGGGTGGCTTGGAGATGAGATTGGCAGTTTCCTACATTTCCATAACTCCAGATTCATCCTTGTTTGATTTGAAAAATGTAAAATTACTTCAGGGGGATGGGCAAAGGTGGTCTCAAACAAAATGTTTTTCTAGCAGCCGTTCACGAGCTCTTACCTCCCTCCCACAGGCACTCAGTTCAGGTGCGCCCTGCTTTTGCGAGCGTTAAGTACAAGCTGCTTCAAAACCACCTGGAGCTGGAACAATCCCACATCAGAAGACAGAAGTTCTGCTTTTGTTTAGTTGGTGTACACATTCCTTCATGCATCTGGGAGACATTGGTAGCCTGTCTGCCCAAACCTGATACCTATTTGGTAGCAGCTCAATCATCCACAAGCAAAATTAAACAAAACAACAGTGTATGCCTTCTGAAGGGAGGCCAACTGGCAAAAACATAAAGCAATTATCTTGAACTTCTGCTTAGAAGTGCTCAATATCTAACATGGAATGAAAGGTTTGGGTGGTTGTTTTCCCTTCAAGTTTTCTGTTTAGTCCTTGCTTTTGGAGCTCATGGAGCAATTCAAAAGAACTGAATGGGAAAAATCTCAGGAAAGGCTTTTCTTAATGCTCAGTAATTTCGGTTAGGAACATCACTGAGTGAAGAAACGTGTTTTTCTTCTACTCTTTTTAAGCAGGGTTGAAGTACGTGACTACACTGTGACCATTTCCTACTTTACTAATCTGCAGCGGTGAAAATTAAATCATAGAATCATAGAATCGTTTAGGTTGGAAAAGACCTTTAAGATCATCCAGTCCAACCATTAACCTACACTACCAAGTCTACTCTAAGCCAATCAAGGGTAGACTAGACTAAACCATGTCCCAAATAATCCAGTTATCTTTCCTTCTGTAGGAGTACTTCATTGCATGTAATTAGGTAAGAGAAACCTCAGTTTAACAATAGTCATCTGCCTTGTTTAAGCAAACTAGGGTGATCCCAGTTCAGTTTAGAACTGTTCTATTAATTCAGTGTTCATTTGTCATTCAAACGTACTATTCAGTCCAGCACAAAACACATTTCTGTACAAGGGAGTGGCCCAGAAGGGTGTGTAGGGTGTGCCCAGGCTAACAGGACTCACGAGAAAGACTGGGATGTCTTTCAGAAGCTCCTGAGGAAACACTGAAATGTATTCAGGGATACCCTTAGATCTAGGAGAGGCTGAGAGCAAATGTAGCATGCAATCCAAATCCAGTCTGGGATGCCACGTATGGACACACTACAGTTGCTGATGAGGTCAGGCCTGAAAGTACTGTTAAAGCCAGGCTGCCATTTGGGTTAGAGGAAGGGAAGACAAAAAGTTGGTTTTAACTGCCTGGCTGTTATTTGAACTGTTTGCTACTAACAACAAACCACAGCAGGGTGTTATACTACACAAGCAGCTTCTTAACTCGGAGCCATTCTACACATCTGATCACGTATCTCCTAGAATTGTCCCAGCCTTGCTAAGCCATTTGTCCACATCTCCCCTGCATGCTCCCAGCTCCTATGCTTGCTTTCTAGCTGCCTGCTATACAAGGAATAATATGCTTTAGTTTGGACCAAAAAGTTGCTATACTATCCTCCATTGCAGACGTTCTTGTGGTCTGCAGTCTGCTCCGCAATTTAATATTGCTTGATGCAGCCTTACTGACTGGTGCATGATTTTACTTGTCGCAGAATGAGCTATCCATTCCTGAGAAAAGCCTCAGCACTCTCCTTCAGCTAATACAATTGGTTTTGCTTGTGAATTACAAAGTCACCTTTCTGCTGCTATGAAATGGCTCTCTGCTTTTGAGAGCATAGCTTTGCCAATACAGCTTTTAACATACAGCTTGCAGCACATACAGTTAAACAACAATGCCAGTAGCCGAGCAAGTAGTTTGGAGCATTTACTAGAGGCATTACTAGTGTCTGGGGTAGCCTCGGCTTGAAACCTTGAAGGTTGATTTGAGTAGTTTCCCTCCAAGAGCCCCTTGCCATCGCAAACAGGGCTACATTATCCATCTTGGACATATATTCCAAAGCCCATTTTGGAAGTGGATTTGCTGAGGAGAGGAGTTTCCTCAGAGTTTCCTTGAGATTAAATCTCCCCCAAATCAGGCATGGATGTATATACCTCCTTAAATAAACTGTTGTACCTTGCTAAGTCTTCCTTCTGAAGAGCCACATTGCTTTCCTGGCTACCCAGTCTGCATTTTTCGTTATTTATATGCCCTCTCTTGGTTCAGGTGGATCCTGATCAAATGTCACCTCACCATCTGTCGTGGTTTAGCCCCAGCCAGCAACTCAGTACCACGCAGCCGCTCGCTCACTCCCCCTACCCCGATGGGATGGGGGAGAGAATCGGAGGAGTAAGAGTGAGAAACACTCCTGGGTTGAGATAAGAACAGTTTAATAATTGAAATAAAATAGTAATGCTAATAGTAACAGTATAATAATGGTAATAATAATAATGATACACGAAGCAAGTGATGCACAATACAATTGCTCACCACCCGCCGACCGATACCCAGACAGTTCCCGAGCAGCGATCGCTGCTCCCCGGCCAACCCCCCCCAGTTTATATACTGAGCATGATGTCATATGGTATGGAATAGCCCTTTGGTCAGTTTGGATCAACTATTCTGGCTGTGCCCCCTCCCAGTTTCTTGTGCGCCTGGCAGAGCGTGGGAAGCTGAAAAAGTCCTTGACTAGCATAAGCAGTACTCAGCAACAACTAAAAACATCAGCATGTTATCAACATTCTTCTCCTACTAAATCCAAAACACAGCACTATGCCTGCTGCTAGGAAGAAAATTAACTCTATCCCAGCCGAAACCAGGACACCATCTAATGGCTGGCATGCAACTACTTGTTGCCAAGGAAGAAAAGAAGTTTTTTTATAGTGTCCAGTTGCCTGCCCGTGAATTAGTGCTTGTTTAAACATAAATATGAAACAACAGCATGTAAGTAAGGAACACATTCATGCCACCAAAACCACATGCATGCCACCAAAGCAGAAGGGTTCTCTCTCTGGACCAAGGGAATAGTAACATCAGCACAACGTATGGGAGGGAACTGGTGCAGTTTTACTGGGAGGGGAGCTATATCTGTGCTAGTTCTATCATCTTTCAGTGACTATAATGATACGGACTTTTCTGACTGATAAACAAAACTGACATTTTGTCCATCTGGTGAAACCCGTAAACTCCGACATTCGCAGAGAGGCTGGAGCATCCTGAATGACAGCAAATCAACCTGAACTCCCCTTGAGACCCAAGCCAAGAAGAGGACTGAATTCATGGGCTCCTAATAGTGAGTTTGTATGCACTGCATTGCTCTCTTTGTAAACTAGCAAACCCAAATCACTGTGTAACTTTATGTCCAGACAGTGGTTATTCAATCCTCTTGTCCTTTCCACTTCAAAATGGTGGCTGTATTTGGTCTGACTGAAAGACTCTCTTATGGGAAAGACAGAGAAAAAAAAGGCAGGTTTCCTAGATCAAGAGCCAGCACATATATGTAAAAGAATGACAAGCTGGCAGAGTAGAAAAGAAATTCACCAATGAATCCCAGACAGCTACAAACTTGTACCAAATTTTCCTTTTACCTAGCTGGCAAAATAGTCTGTGAGACAGTGCTTTACATCTCAAGCATATTGAGCTTTATGCAGAAAACAGGCTATACTGGAGAGGCAGTCACCTTGAAGCACGTGGTCTTGTGATCTTTTAAGTTTGCATAGCATAACAAATATGCAGTAAAGTTGGTTTTTTAATTATTTATATGTTTCCAGTGGTATATTAATGTTCTGATTTTAAAAAAGAGCCGAAGGGAAGGAGATTTACACATGACATGCACAGACGTTCTTCTTTAACTGCCCTAACATCCAGACAGCCTAGTTATGATATAGTTGTAGTGGGCCACACATTATACTTTCATCTTGAGCGATCTTTTCCCAGATTTCTTCTTCTAGCAGTAGTTGGAATTGGAGGATTTCGATTTCTGCAATATCTCAGAACTGGCATCCTTCGTTTTCATTTATGGCTGATTGTGTGATTTATTTCCTCCAGTCCACATGTATGGCTCTTCTGTACTTGCATCTCCATGAAGAACATAACTAGTCATCTTGCTCTCCATTGGCAATCACCTGACAGGATTGTCCAAGTACCTTATCAATATGACATAATCATATTAATGAATGTTAAGGATGTGGTAAGTGCTGTTCATTCACTTATTTTCTTAATGGCCCTGTTTGACCTGTTCCTTCCATTGCTCTCACAAAGGCTACTTAAAACATGGAAGGCAGCTGTTTAGCCTCAGCATTTAGGCTCCATCTGTGCATCAACTGTATCAGTTTCCCATTCTGCAGCTACTCACAGTTCATCTTACAGCTCCTTTTTCCTATTCAAATGTCCAATAAGAAAGGGCTGGGAAAGTAGGAACTAAACTGCATCTCCCAGAATTAATGGACTACGACTGTGAAGGGAAACCAAAGCAGGAAGTATTTCTGTCCTGTAACAGAACAGGCAAATGTCCCTAAAGATCTTGGAGATCTAAAGATCTCTGCGAAAATTCTTTGTCCTTCGATGGCAATCTACCATAGAGAAACCCTTCTTTTGTGGAAGATTCTAAGACCAGGTGCAAGGGGTTAAGTATAAGCACCCAGACTTTTCCAAAGGCCCGGACAACTTTAGGGAACTGAGCTGGCTAAGACGACAGCCGGGTGTCCCTGGGAGGAGTTCTGTGACCCACAGAGATGTAGCGGGCAGTTCTGCTGCAACAGCCTCAATGATTAATCTGCTTGTGCCAAGATGGGTGCTGAGGCCCTGGAGCATGACAGTCACAGAAATCAAGGGGAAAGTTCTCATACATGTTTTCCACTCTCACAGCTGCAGTGAGAAATGCTAAGAAAGTGGGATTTTGGCATTTGGGAGTTCAGGTGCCAGACACTGATTGGGATGACCAGCACTGTCTTGAGCTTCTTTTTTACATTCACCTCTGAATTTCTCCACTTTGCCCCCTATGGTGTTTTTCTCCCAGTACTTGCATATTCTTTGTCTCCTCCCCTCCAGGTCATTGCTGCTTTTCAGATTTTGTTAATATTTCCACAGTATATTTAATATATATATACTCTCTAGACACATAAAAAATAGTTTAATCCAAAGAGCTTGCAAACTATTCTGCAAATACTCTTATATGTCCTAATTTTTCATAATTACATGCAAAAATGTTTGTAGAATTGGATCAATAACGGAGCATACAGCAAGAGGGTTTACACCTTTTTAAAAGTGTTTTAATATCCATATATTTCATACCCTGCCTTTCTTCTTTTATTGCAGAGTTTTAGTTTTTCATAGCTTCCACCTGAAAGCCACCTGCTACTGGTTTCCAGTATGTGGCATATTTTAGCCTGAGGAGGACTCTTGATGGGTCCAGCTGCACTAGAGAAACTTGAACAAGGCAGGTAGTTCTTGAACGTGGCTTGTTTTTGTTACCAGAATAATTTTTTTTTTTTTTACTAAATATGAAACAGGAAAACCAAGGGGAATCCCCCGCCCCTGCTGCCCTACAAATTGAAACCTGTTTCTAAGTACCGGTGGGCAATACAGATCAGGATAACACCCAGTCTTTATCATGAAGGCAAGGTTTGGCGAGAGAGAGAGAGAGAGGAAGTATTAATACAAACGCGATATGAATTTTTGAAGGATGTGTGTGCCATTAAGCTTGTTTTTCTGCCACCTCCCCTGGCTCCATGAACCGGTCTGACAGACATTACCTTCGTTACAACCCTGCAGCCTTAGACCATGTAAGGTCTGTAAAACCATGTCAGCTTTGCAAGGAGGTTTGTCAGTGAAGGTTTGCTGGCAATTGTGCCATCTGGTGGAGAATAGGCTTTTTTCCATCTACAGCATGCAAAGAAAGGCTCAGAAATAAATGGAGAAGACTCGCACAAACCCATTGGTGCCACTGGAAAAGCAGGGCTCTGACTGCAGATGAAGAAGCCACGCAAACGATCGTTCTGTGCTTTGTTTGGTTCCATTGAAGTATTAATATCTCTGTTACCTCTTGCCTCCAGAGAAAGCAAGTGCATGGACTTTTTGGCATTCCTTCATTCAGCTGGTTTCACAGGGTCCATCTTAGCATCTTAGTTTAGATCACCCCTGTCATTTAAAAATAATCTTTTTAGCTGTGGTAGCTTTGGTTCTGTGCATTTTTCTTGGCAGTTTCTTCTGCCTTTCTTTGTGTACCTGGAGATATGTGTGGGCACTGGGCTTTGACTTCTGACCCACCTTACTTATCTTAACACCATGTTGTTCAGATATGAGCCAAGGCCAGAGGGGACACAGCGTGGTAGAACACTTTGAGAGAAATACACCACAAGGGAAAAATCCCAAATCCACCATTGTGGGTCTGTAAGATATTGCTGCATCATGATTTGGCTGTCAGGAGACAGGCTGCAGTTTCCCGCAGTAAAACAAGCCTCACACAAACATATGCAGAAATGCAGTACAGTGAGATATTTGAGAGCAGAGGTCTTCTGGCTTTCATTTCCAAAATACAGAGTTTCAAGAAGATTCATGAGAACGCTTGTTTTCCCCAATATCTACTGAAGAAGGTCTGGTAGAAGACAGACCATCCCTTTTGGAAGGTAAGTGCCTATCCTGATCTTTAACTCATTCAATGCAGGAGACGCCACAATATCTAATTTTCTCTTTCTTACCGTCTGGGATGTAGGTAAAGCTACAGAGAATCATTGACTTGGGCCTGTCTTACCCTCTTCCTGATCCCTAATCAGCCACATTATCTACCATTCCTGCTCTGCTCAAAGAAACGTATCAGTTGTGGGGCTTACTCAGCTGCACAGCCACGCAGAAATGGTTGGGTTTAATGGTAAGATAGGGAAGATTCAGCATGCATTTCTTTGGTAGGCATGTGTTGTGGTTTAGCCCCAGCCAGCAACTAAGCACCACGCAGCCGCTCGCCCACTCCCCCTGCCCCAATGGGATGGGGGAGAGAATCGGAGGAGTAAGAGTGAGAAACACTCATGGGTTGAGATAAGAACAGTTTAAGAATTGAAATAAAGTAAAATAGTAATGGTAATGATAACAACAATATAATAACAATAATAATAATAATATACAAAGTGATGCACAGTGCAATTGCTCACCACCCACCGACTGATACCCAGACAGTTCCTGAGCAGTGATCGCTCCCCCCGACCAACTCCCCCCAGTTTCTATACTGAGCATGACATCATATGGTATGGAATAGCCCTTTGGTCAGTTTGGATCAACTATTCTGGCTGTGCCCCCTCACAGTTTTCTTGTGCACCTGGCAGAGCATGGGAAGCTGAAAAGTCCTTGACTAGCATAAGCAGTACTTAGCAACAACTAAAACATCAGTGTGTTATCAGCATTCTTCTCCTACTAAATCCAAACCACAGCACTGTGCCTGCTACAAGGAAGAAAATTAACTCTATCCCAGCTGAAACCAGGACAGCATGCCACTTCACAGAGATCTGTTCCCATCCACCTCTTCCATCTTCTTGCTGCCCCTTCTGTTATACTGGCACAGATATTTGTGCATCTATGGCATAAAGTGGATAAAGTGATGTGGCACACCTGAGAAATAGTGTGTTTTTTTCTGCAGGTTACTTTTCAGCTAGATCAGTTCCCTGAGGTAATCCTGAGTAGCTACACAGTGGCTGGGCCAGGACATCACTGGAATGGTAGCAGACAGATAGGCAGGGAAAAGGCGGGATCTGCTTCAGCTAGCTTAGGCAGCAGTACTACTGAAGGTGAAGTTTACAGAAAGCTTGGCTGATTTCAGAGCACACCACTGCGAAAGAGGTGTCCCCTCCTCCTCCTCCTCGTCTCCTCACTGCTGGCTGCAAGCTCTGACGGCGAGACCTTTTTTGGAAGCAGCGTGGTGTTGGATTGACTCAAGCCACCTTGCATGGTTAGGTGATGCAGCTGAGCCCATCAAGTATCTCACTGAAAGAATGTCCCGAGCCCATCTGATGCCCAGTTCCCTTGCCAGAAGCTGTGCATTCCTAGCCAAGTATTTTTTTGAGCTGGCTTTGGCATATTTGATCACAGATTTAGGTGATTCAACAGCAGGCTATATACTTTTATTTGCTTTTATGTGCTGCTAGCATGTCAGCTTGCTTTATCATGCAGTCACAAGAGCACGAGACATCACAAGGAAAGCAGCAGGAACACATAGCTGGAAGCAGAGAACTGGAGATGGAAATGGGGAAATAACCCCTTCTGAAGGCAGGGAGCCATTCAGTGGTCTTTCCCTTATCATCTAACCACACCTTGAATGTTCCGCTGTTACCTGTGGTATCAGTCACCTGGGTTGATAAGTCACTGCAGTATCTGCTGTGATAGAACCAGGTCGAAATTCCCAGAAGTTTCCCTCAGACGTTACTTAGGAAGAAGTAAAGAGTACATGTTAACACTGATAATTACTTTAGCTAGTGCTAGCCAGCTTTTCCTGTGTTGCAAAGGAGCTGAAAGCTTTCTTTGCAAGAGGAGTTGAGTTGATTGTACCACTGAAGGCACTTCGGATGGTAATTTGCAGGCCATTCTGTTTTATAGCTTGCTTGCTCTGTACTTCAAGCTGAACCTGTTCTCTTCTGTGAAAGCTTCTTTGGAAATGTACATCTTGACATCTGTAGAGAGCATGTTTCAGCTGTGTATTTTGCATTCCACTTGTGCAGATATTAAGGGAATTTCCTTTGTGATAGCAAATACACACATTTCACTGTGGCAACTTTTTCTTTTTGATAACAGACTGGGAAGTGAGACCCTCCTTCATTTTGTGGCTAATCTTTCCATCACTTTCAAAGATTTTTCCCCACACATTTCCAAAAGTACGATCTTGGTATTTCTTTGCCTACTAGCAGGCACGATTTGCTGTTGTTATTACAGCTTTGATTAAGCAGCTCTAGCAAATAAAGTTGCTCCAGCTCAAGACATTACTTCCATCTGCTGTTGACGGTAGTTTCTTGGCAAAAGTTACTGCCCTTGCAACACAGTAAGTCAGAGGGATCACTACCCACATCTCAGTGGGTTCAGTTCACAGTGTGGCAGGTTAAACTGTTACTCAAGTGACTGCATCCAAGGGAGACCATGGCATGGCCACACATTCCTCTTTGCTGCCACAAAGATGGGAAAGGACAATCGTCTCTGGAAGAGGAGAAGCCAGCAGTAGCTGGGGAGCGGTACTGTCTCACATCACTGTCAGCACGTGCACACGGAGTAAGAGTCCTTTTGGTCCATGCAGCCATACAATTATTTTATGCAAGATCAAAAAGATGACTGCAGTAAAACTAAGGAAACTTTATGGTTTTATCTACACTTTATATATGCATTTCATCTCCCCATTTTTACTAGGTTTTGGTTCCAGTTTTCAATGCAAGCAATGCCTCTTTAGAGCCCAATGTCTCTAGCTTCTTTCTGCTACAACTCAACCCTGTCAAGCCACTTTTGCAGAAAAGTCTTTCCAGAAGTGTGTTTCATTTCAGTCATTCCTAGCCCCAAAACGTTAAATCCTGTTAGTCAATAAGGACATTGCATCCTAAAATAATTTCTTTAGATATCTTTGTATGCATTGATTTACATCCATTTTTAAAAGGAAACTCTGGAGAAGAGGGGACTGCTTATCTTACTTTTACACTCAATGAAAACACTGAGAATACTTAACTACAAGATATTTAAATCCTGGCTTGCTTAGGAACAAATAACTGATTAGAAAACTAACCAGCCTTTAAAAATAGTAGCCCAATGATTTCTGATTTGTGTGACACCCTGTGAATTGTTATAGGCTCTCGGATGAGTAAAGCTGTCTTCAAGGAAGCAGAAACAGCTGATGTAGCACAGACTGGTTCAGCTAAATGGAGCACGCTGAAAAGTAGGACCAACATACAAACCTTCCAAAGATCTTCCCTTTATACAGGGGACAAGGGGAATAGAGAGTTGCCAGTCCATGGCAGGCCGCAGACGCAGGCAACGAGCCACTGATGTTCAGAGCCAGCCAGTCTCCCAAAGACGTCAAGACCGCTTATAGGCACATAAATATGTTGTGGAGTGCTTGAGAAACTCTCAAGAGCCCTCAAAGGCTTCTGGCTAGGAGCTTGGTACCTGTACATGGGAAACAAGTATTTCTTACCGTTTCATTTACGTGTGAAACCTTCTCCTTCAAAACCTGCCTTCTGAGGCTGGGCATGCGGACGTTACGTCTGGACTAGTGAAAGAGGTGCCTTGCACCCTGCCCTGCTTCCCTCAGTCCTGTTTCTAGCCATGTGGTGTCACTCTTCTCCCTTGTCCCAGCACTAAAACTTGCCTGCCTGCACAGTAAGGCAATTAGCTTGCTGTCCGAACCAGTCATGGCTATTCGAACCAGTCATGGCTATTCGGCCTAGCAGAGGGTCAGATGAATCTCCTAGCTCAGACAGATCAAGGGGCAGAAGCAAGTGCCCAAGCTGTCTTCATGTGCCTTTAAGCAGTAACATGCTGTTCCACTGACTGCCATCTCATGTAATGCATGCTAAGAGCATGTCTTTCACTAAATCTGCTAGTTTCTGAAAGTTTCTGATTTTCAAACTACCTGTATTTTCTCTCTTCGGCACCCAAGATGAGGGTTGAATGATGCCCGAGTACAGCTGGTTCTGTAATCTTGCATCTAGTTCTATAAAAACAACTTACTGTGACTGTGGGTGCTGAGCAACCCCAGCTCAGTGCCATCCTCACACGTGTCCATCCACTCTGCTGTTGGCTAGACCTCATTGAGACTGTAGGTTTAGGGGTATAGGTTTACATGTCCACCCCGATAAAGGCAAAGCTCTCCGTGAATCAAAATAGCCTTTATGGGAAAATTTTGCTCGGGCTTTGTTTGGGAAACAAATCTATGACATCTTGGACTGGATGATCATAAAGGTCTTTTCCAACCTAAATGATTCTATGATTCTCTCTCTCTCCCTCTTTTTTTCTACCTGCAAACCAAAGTCTTACGCAAACTGCAGTGGAAGAAAAGCTGAAGAAGTGGGTCTCTAGGGAATGATACTAGCTAAAAAACATTGGTACATTGTTAATCCTGATCAGAAGAATCATCTTGCCGCTCAGAAAAGTGAGATTGTGTTTTCAGAAATGTGTCATAATTGCCTGAAGGACGTATGACCACCACCGTCGGTTTCTCCTCTCAGCTGGATTAACAAATAGGAAACCAGTCTTTGACTAACTGCCACAAGAAATGCATTTAACAAGTAAATCATGCTGGACCCCAGAAGCCCTTAACGTTGCCTTTCCACTCCTTGGAGAGAAGCGCTTTATTTTACAACAGTTGATGCTGTATAATACGAGCGGCTTTTTCCATTCAGCTGGAAGGCAGAAACCTGAGTGGAATCAACATGCACACATGTAGATAAATTACAAGATCTTAATCAAAGTTTTTAATATGCAACTCCAGTGTATTGTAAAACAAAACCTATTCAGTCACTGCAGTTAGTTACGCAACAGAAAGTAAGTGCGCAATTGGTTTCTTTTTCCCCAAAGAGTAAGGAGGATTAAAAACATGGACAGAGTAAGGAAGCAGAACAAGGATTCTGTTTCTTTGTTAAACAGCATACCTAATTTAGTTGGAGACCAAAAAAAATGTCAAACTTGTCAACTATGCAGCTTCATTTCTGGAAACGTTGAACACATGCCATTCTCTGTTAAGTACAATTGAAATGGAAGAAGTTCACACTGACAAATCTGGCCCTGCTATTCAGATGCCTAACAGTGGAGTTAAGCATCTAAACTTAGACCTTATGTTTAAAAACCTGCCTAGACACATACGTGCTGTATATTCCTCTCAGTTGTCTCTTAATCCAGTCTCACTTTTTTTTTTTTTTTTTTTTTTTAAAAAAACACAGCCACCTCTGTTCCAGGATCCCACTAGCCATGATTGCTCCATGTGCTTCACCTGATCATAACACAGCTCCTTCAAATGTTTGCTTCTCAGCTTCTGCTTCATAAGAAAGTAAAAAATACAACTGTTTCCAGTGCCAAGGTCATTAAAAATTACATTCTTATGCTGTGCTTCAACCAGAGATCTCCTCCCTGCATTTCCTGGATGTGACACAGCCGTCTACAGTTCTAAAAATAATCCTGCTTTTTTCTGACACACTGCTACCCTGCATGTGCATCCTGCATGTGCTAGTTACCCACACAGCCATGCTGGACTTCTTGGAGCTCCTTAAATATAACCATGTGCTTTCAAATGAGAGGCTTATATTCACATTCCAGTGAAGCCACTAACAAATCAGAATATATCTTTGCAATGCTAATCCTCAAGCAACCTTTGGATCATCCCCACCGCTTGCTTCTAAATACGTAATTTACTTTCATTACATTACATTTAATCTGTCCATGTCTGTTCCTGCCTTTCCATTACAAAGGCAGCATATTGTGCCTGTTGGGTACTGAGCTACTGCAGCTGGGTAGGCACATGCAACTCCTGAGCTAGCAAATTACCTCTTAATTCAGGTTAACCTGACTCCTCCTGTATTTTCAGCAATTTTTCTTTTTCTGGATTGGAAGGCAGTTAAGCAGCCCTAGGTAAAAGAAGCAACACTGGGTGCGGTCAACATATTTATGTGAGCAGTGAATACAATTTCTGTCTTAATTCCAGAAAATATAGTATAATCATACAGAAAGAGCAGACTGAAAGAGGAAAGGGAGCTTTCTTACGCACCTACTAAAGGGAAATTACAAAGACTAAAATTTGAAAGGATTTGTAACTGCTTTGCAACTAAAACAATGAAAAGGGATCACATTTCCCCTTTAGTTCTCATTGTACCATATATTGTAACTATGACCTTTTGGGCTGGGTTGGATCCCCTACAGCAGGGCTGACTGGACACTGCAGTTAGGTGAGGCGATGCAGTATGTGCTACTCCCCAAGGTCCATTAGACCTTTCAGCTACTGGAGGAAGATAGGAGCATGATCCACGTCAGTGAGATGAAAGCAGAAACAGTAACTTCAGTGAGACAAGCTCTGTAGGGAGAGGTGATATGTTTTCATTGGACCAACTGATAGAGTTGAAAAAAGGCAGACCAGCTTTCAGGAACACAAACCCTCCTTCACTAAGCCCAGCACGGCTGGGTGAAGGGAAGGCGGAACAATAGCTCCCTTCTCTCAGGAAGGTTAACCATCTGGCAAAGATTTTATACTGTCTGAGCCCAGTTATTTGGGGTTTTTTTGCATAGGATTTATATTTTCAATTTTTACATTATTAAAAGCTAGTTTAAACTAACTAAATTTGTCAGCTACTGGAGCACAGCAAGAATTCATACAATTCCGCTCTTGCATTCTTTGCAATATCTGCCCGGAGATAAAAAACCTGGAGGTAAACCCACACCTCTCCCCGCTGCTTAGCGCAGGTCTTTGTGGTAAGATGCCTCTGTGCCAATGTCTCTGTGCCTTAGAATAGCATTTCTCATTACCCAAGATTATATCAGCTCCTGCTGATAGTTTTTCACTTCATGCTCTTAACCCTCTGCAGCTGACATCATCTTTGCAGCAACTGAGCTGTCAAATGGAAGGCTGAGACTGGGATCGGAGAGAGAGCACCAGCAGGAAGACAGTGAATTTGTACAGAGCAGAAAGCTGGCGCTTGTGTGCATCTACCTGGTTATAACTGTAGAGAAGCAAACAGAAAGAGCTGCATCTTTACAGTTAGAAGAGTGAAATTCTTGTGCGAAACGAAACGTATCTTCACTATATATCCAGTCTACCTTTCATTTATTCAACTTTCCTTTCTTTTTCGTTTTCTCATTAAAATTTTGAGAGGAAAAAACCTGTTACACAAGCAAACACCTGCAAGTCTGCAATCCAAATTCTATTCTTTTAAAATCCAGGGAAGACACCAACTATGTAACTGGGAGCAAAACAACGTCTTGGGAGAAAAATCTTATTATGAAAGGTGGGTAAGAAAGGGAGAGTAAGGCTTGCTGTCTGAATTCCCTTAAACTGCAAGCCTCAGGTTTGTGGTTAAAAACAAGACGACAAAAAGCTCTCACCTATCAGAGCAAGTCTTCTTTTTCCCTTCCTAAGCACATTGGTGAATTCAGGCTGGATGTTTCTGCATCACTGCTAAATACATTAACAGTATGTCAGTGTTTAGTAGCACAGCATTGCTCAAGAGAAAGCCCCTTCTCAGCAGCCCAACTGTATAAACATATACGGCCAGTTACGAAATCCATCATTACTTTTTGATAGATTTTTGCAGAAAATGTGACAAACTAGACCTGGGTTAGCCATTAGCTGTACTCCAAAATGTTATAATAAAAAAAACTCTTCTAAAGCTCCTATTATATAAGACATTATAAACCCGAGATTTTTACCTTAATAGTTAACCAGCACTGACTACTACTAATATTTTTTAAAAAGTTTAATAAAAACCATGGGTAGCCCAAACAAGGCTTTAATGTTGCTTTAGCCCCAGGCCATCGCTGGGCATTCATTTCATGCAATGAGACAGCAAGAGGATACATTCCTGCTGAATTGCAGCTCTGTCTTGAAGGTAGACTTCCTGCAACACAAACCTCCTTTTCATACATGTTAACAGCAGCAAACTGCTCTCCTTCAGCCTCAAGCCTGAGAGAGTAGCTGTTCACCCATCAACAGGAAAACTCCTTTGGCACAGTGCCCCTAGAGCCTGCAAGAACTTAGCAAGTTGTGCAAAACCAGATGCAAAATCTGTCAAACAAGTACCGAGTTACCAAAGTTAAAGGTAACACAAAGCTTTTAACTGAGTATCTTTAAGTGAAGGCGTATGTCCTGTTCCTTTGGGGAAAATGAGAAAAACTCCTGTATGTTGTTCTAAAGTGTTTTCAGGGACAAGGCTAGAAAACATAACTCACAACTCATCACTCGTATTTTAATCAGAATCATCCGGATCTGCTCTAGTTTTTAAATGCCACCCTGGTACCTACGCTCGCTTTTCCACTGGAACTATATCAGTGGTAGTTTTTTAACGTAAAGAATGCTAAAATAAGCAGCAAAGCACTTGATGGCAGAAAAGGACCAAGGTCCATCTTGTTACCACAGTTTAGTCATATGCAGACTATGAAGTAAAATGAAAAGCAGAAAGTAAACACTGGAGTTCGTACAGTACGGCTGCAGTTGCAATGGCACATACAGGGTGTTAAAGATGCCAAGTCTCTGATTTCTCTTTCAGGAAAGCCCAAACTGAATGAAATACATATAATTAGCAGGAAAACATACTGAAGTGATATAGTAAAAACCAGAATATGCAAATCTCCCACCAGGTAAGTATCAGTAATTTTTATTAAACTCTACTTTTACCTCAAGTTTTAAAAGTTTGGCTAAGTAAATTATCACAGTGCTTGCAGTAAAAGCATCTAAACTGAAAGTCTCTCTTACCCCTTCCTTCTCTTTGTTGTTTGACAACCTCCTGAAGAAAGATTCAGTCCCCCTAACATAAAACTCTACATACACTTGCCTGTGAAGGAAGGAGTCGGCTGCTGCCAGAGTGACCCTATTCTGGCATCATAACAGTTAACTTGGTTTTGCTCCTGCCCTCCTCCCCAGTACCACTGGGAGAGCATCTTATACACACCTAGACCCCCAAAGTGTATGCAATTCAAGCAGAAGATGAAAAAAGACAAGAACAACTGCTCTCCCATGCAATAAACAGCTATCAGTCAAGTGATTAAAAATTTATTCCCACCCTACACATGGTATCCAAAGAAACGATACATACAAAGATCTATTTATCCCACAATTACACAAGCATCCTGGATTTAATATTTTGAACCATATGACAAAGTTCAAGATACTTTATTTGTTAGACACAACAGGTAAATCTCAAAGGAGAGTTCTTGAATATATGAAAAAAAATCATGTCACTTAAGTGACCTCCACAGCTTATACATTCCAGCAACACACTGTATTTATAACGTACTGTTTTAATGACACTGTTAACTTTCTCTTGCAGATCTGCTCCTCTCCTTAAGGAGTCCTTTGTATTATCAGACATGGTTCCTTTGTTCATTCTAACATGCTATATTTACATCAGTATCATCCCAAATATTGTTGTCGTACAGGCTTCTAATTCAGTTGTTGTTTTCTAACTGTAAGAGTCTTTGCAGTCTATCTACATTTTAGAAGAACTTGTGCACAGCACAAATTAATGCAAATGGCTTTGTCAGTATACATACTGAAGGATACGCATCCAGAGATTGACTGTCTGAACACATCTTTCAGTAGTCCAGGCTGTATTTTCAAACTAATTATAGATTTATAAAAACGTATACAAAAAATTATCCTTGGACCAGTACAATGTCTAAGACACAGTCGGTAAAGATGTAAAATTATTCAGGTATTTCTAACTCTGAAATTATATAGAGTATTACGGTGTAAACTTCGGTTACACAGAGAAATAATTTCTTCTTAAATCAAGAACTCTGTAACAGAATAAATAATTTACAAGCTTGAGAAGACCTGCATTGTTTCTTACACAAAGACTTGTTAGCTTTAGTGTAAAAAGCTTAGAGGAACTAAATATAATTTCTGTCGGTGGTTGTAAAACTTAAATACCTGCTTTTGTTCACATAATTCCCCTCTTTAAATCTACTGGAGGTAGATGAAGGTAAAACGAACCCCAAAATGTAAGGATTAAGATACTGCAAATAAATTCAAAACCTGCAGATCTAGTGAACATATGTTCTCACCAGATTTACTGAAAGCAGTGATTTTTTCTTTCTTGTTTTTAAAAATAGAACAGCACTCAACTTCTTCCTTCCACGTTGTCAAAATCAGTGCTTCATATGGGTATAGAATAATTTTCAAAGTGTTCCCGAATTAGAGCAGAAGCAGGTCCCACCTCACACTCTTCTGCCACTCTCATACGTTTCTGGGGACTGTCTGTTGAGGAAACGCTGCCTACCCAGCACTGCCCCGACAGCTCCCGGGCCTCCCCCTGGAACAGCAGCAGACAAATCTGCAGATCCCACCGAATGTAACTCTTGGGGAAAGGTGTGGGAGCGAGGGAGGTGGGGCTGAAGGTGGGAGAGAGAACCGGGCAACCTTCATGTCCATTACAGATGGTGACCTTTCCGAAGATTGCTCCAGAAATATTTTTAGCATGGGTGTCTGCGTGCAAGGGCTGCAAAATATTTGGTTATTACCACAAAATCAGAGACTTTATTAGGCTCACGAGTATTTACAAGATCTCATGTAAAGCCTTGGTTTTGGCATAGAGAAAATTATAAAGCAGTAACAGAATTTTCTAAAACGTTAATGACTTCATTAATGTCCTGACGGACCAAAAGAAAAATTTAAGATGAACCACTTAGATCTGATTTCCTACTTTTGAATAGCTTGGCCTGTGGCTTCAAGTTTTCCAATGTTTCCTCTAGTCTCTCTCCACCTGTAATTTTATCTACTTTCTCCAGCCCACATTTATCAACGTGTTGAACACATACATACATAACATACATAAGAAAGCGTAGAAGAAATAGGAATGAGCTTAGCGGCCCTTTTCAAAACTACTGAACAAAGTATATTTCCTCTTCATTGTTCACCAGATAAAAAGGAGGAAGCATCACTACATACCAGGACATCTGCATAAAAATGCCTTCAAGTTTCTTCACAACAATAATACTGGCATGATCACAAAGACAGAATTCCTCTTCTTTCTCTCTCTGTATTAGAACTGTCGCCATCATGATCTCATTTGGTATGCAAGAAATATAATTACTTCCGTACAATTTCCACAGCTATTTGAAGTGTGCCATTTTCTCTTTTAAGTTACCATTTAAATTGAATGAAAACGATAGGATGGACTGAGATGGCAAACCCCCAGCATTTTACATAAATTCAGTTTGTTTGGTTTAGTTACAGAATAACGATCCTGGCGGTTAAACTAAAACCGTAGGTCTAAATGAATGAGGCAATTTTGTGCATTCTACAATCAATGCATATTTAAATACTTGTTTTCCTTCACAATATTATTAATCTCCAGAAACCCTGGCTTTATGGACGCTGAACCAATTTACTCTTACTGCTTTCCTGCTCACTAAGCTTGAAGTGGGTGTAAGCTAAAATACCCAACAATGTGCACAGAATCCCAAGGCCTTGATTAACAGACAGTGGATCCTTAAATAAGAGGCACCCTCCCAGGAGGGTGATGCAGAACTTGAAATGTCCAAACATGTTATACCTAGACATCTGTTAAGGATAACAGCAAATATCAGTATTATTTTTTGTAAAAAGAAACACCTGGGAACTTCATTAATCACATCCAAAGCATGCAAAGCTATGTCACATTGACTTCAACTCATGCAACTTTCCCGCATCTCTGCGGCTACGAGAATTAACCTCCACGTAAAGCTTTTCACCCACCATACGCTACAAACTAACTGACACGCCAACACTTCCTCAAGGTAGCCAACGTGTGGGTAAACACTCTTTGTAGGTATGAAGGTCACGTCAGTAAGTTAACCGCCGTATCTATACAAACCACAAACTAAGAAACAAAATGCACTGAAACATGAATGTGCTTTTCCAGCTTCATCATTTAAGACAAAGCAGGCCGGTTACCAAACAATTTTCTCACAGTAAATCAGCCCAAATGAATGCTAACATAATTCATCTGGAAACCAGAGAAACAACGCATGTTACAAAGGATACGTGACAGGCGACGTATTTCCAATGATCCAGTAAATGGACAAGTTTACCATAAAGGCTATTATACCAGACAGCAGTACCATTATCTGTGGATTGATGGACACAGTCAGTAACGTGACACGCGCTCGGCCATTTGTAGAGACATTCCAGGTTATTTAGCTAGTTTCCTTTACTTTCAAATGCAAAGTATCAGGCAAGAAAAACATAGGGAGAACAAAATCAGTACTTCAAATCAGTACAGACATTGGTGATGTAAGCAGCTCAGGGTATGATGTCCATAAATATATACTGGTATAACCACAAGCCTTTTCTTCTTTACTCTCAGTGAACGTTTAAGAGTAATTTGGAAAATCTTGCTACTCATACGCATAGAAGTTGTGTTCTTTACCTTTGAGACAAAGTCTTATTTGTGGTCATGCAAAAAACCCACTGTTTTGGAAAAATATCTGATTTTATTATTGTGAATACTTGCTATTCCATTCATAAACCGCAGCATTACGAGAAATGACCCGTCACTGAGTGGCATGATCAGCAGTGGTGAGAACATGCCACTGGCTCTTTTTTGGACAGAAGGATAAAGAGAGAAATTATAGCTGCCTTGGTGAAAATAAACTAGAAATTCTAGAGAATGGCAAATATTGGCATCCTTCCACAGAAGAGGAGTTGAGAGTGTCAAAAGCGAGCATGCTTATCTCTTGTCCGAGTGGACAGTAAGAGCTGGAACTAGGGCACTTACATATTTTTAATTTAATACATTAGGGGAAGCTTCTGGATTTTGTCAGATTTTCCTATTGTTCAGATGCCCTCTAAACAGAAACAAGAAAAAGGAGGTGAATCAATTGATAGACTCCTCTGGGAGGAAGTGGGGCAGACACAAGAAGTTTTCTTCTCTTGCACATGCCCCTCTCACCTCATCATAGTCAACTGACTGTTCTTCACAAAGAAACAGATCTTAGTATCAAATTTAACTACATCAAAGATGACTATTTATTTAAATAAAGTCAATAAAATCCTTACCACAGCAGAAAGCGTCCAGGGCCCAAATATTCCCCCTTCTCCAAAGACTGGCTCGAAGAAGGGTACGATGAACAACAACATAGCCGAGGACATTGGTGCCTGATAGTACAGCAACTGCATAGAGTTTACCTGCAACTCATGCTGCTTAGCTCCTACCCACTAAAACCAAAAGAGAAGGCTGTTAAACATGAGGGAAAAAAACCCATAAACGGAAAACTTGAGCAAAAGCAAATGGGCTACTAACACAGAGCGAATCTCATGCGGACACTACTACATAAACAGACGGCTGAGCATCGATCTTCCACTTTTGCCTAAGCAGAGGCCTACGTGTTTGTCTCCTGTAATCATACAAGCTGGAGAGCGCAGTCATGTGAAGAGGAAAGCGTATGCAGGGGCACTGAAAACCCCCTGAAGTGCCTAAACTTTCCTTTTCCCATAGCCTAGGGGTAAGGTATTATACTTGAGGAAGAACAAAAAAAAAAAAGCAGATCTGGGAAGAAAATGCCAGCTCCCTTTTATTCTCGAGACAAGTTCCAGATCCTGTCTATGATGGAGCTGAGCACCTTTGCCTAAGCAGAGATCTGCTATTGCTCCTTCTCATTTTCCTCCACACAGAAGCTCACAAACCAGTAAACGTTTGGCATTTTTTTGCCAGCTTATTCCAAATCTACTGGATTTCATTTCAATATTGACTATAATCATAGCATGCTGAGACAACATCAGTTATCTAAGGATACAAGGATAGATGCTATAGGCAAAAGGATACAGCTTTATATTAAACTGAAGAGTGATGTTTACATTAATACTTCATAAATCACATTCACGGGTAACATGGATTCCGCTGTATACAATATAAACTTGCTAAGTTTTTTTAAAAAAACCTACAGGACAATTTAACTCAGGTACTATAATTTCTCCAGTACACATACCATCACCTAAAGTTACTAAGCGGCACCTCTCTCCTCCTCCTGCCCCAAAACAGGGAAAGAGACTGTTATTTATCGTCTTGCACGCTACAGGTCAGAGCCTCACTTCTTTTGGAGGCACAGTACATCTGTTACAAAGAGATTCACGCTTAAATCGATGATGACTATGACATCAACATGACAGGGGGCTCTTATTAAGGAGGCTTGTATAATCATGGCCAATAATGAGCTGATCCTGAGCTGTTAGTACAATGTTACAGTGGAAAGGGCTAAGGCAGTTCTTGGATGCATCTATTTTTTCAACCACAATCAGCCAAAAAGGTTATGTTGTGCCTGTATTTGGCATTAGCGCACCCTTGAGAGAAACAGCTCAGACTGTGCAGAGTTGAAACTGAAGAAGGATGCTGATAAAAATGTCAATAGCTCAAGGGTAAACTATGGGATTAACTGAAGGACTGGAAAAGGTCCTCTATAGGGAAAGGCCCAAATGCGAGGCACTTGCTTCAGCAAGGAGAGAATCCATGCTCTCTAGGAAAAGACTTTTACTGATGAAGTGATCTTTATCCTTTGAAAAGATGCTCACGACCACGTTAAAGACGACACCCCAATATCTAGCAGCGAGGACGATCGATTCCTTAAACGATTTACCAGGGGTTGCGGTGAATTATCACAATTTGGGTTTGGTTTTGTTTTTTTTTTTAATAAATAATGGAGTATGGAGGGCTTCCTGAAAGGCAGGGTGCCGTTCAAAGGCGATCTAACCGAGGGACCAGCAGGCTGAAGACCAACCACCACAAGGCTCCCGCCCTCCTCACCCCCCACACACGGCCGCCATTACCCCCCACACCGCCGCCATTACTCCCCACACCGCCCCCGCCATTACCCACCACTTGGTAGAGGGAGGTCACCAGGACGCCCAAGGTGGCGAAGGCCATCCCGAGGACGCTGAACTTCACGTCGTAGTAGGAGTTGAGGAAGACGCCCAGCGTGATGGGGATCTGTGGAGGAAAATTTTTGGGGGGGGGGGAGGGGGTTAGGCCGGGCCGCTGCCTGAGGCGTCGCTGAGGGCCGGGAGACCGGAGGGAGGGCGGGGGGCGCGGATCCCGCGCCCCCCGCCCTCCCTCCGGTCTCCCGGCCCTCAGCGACGCCCGAGAGCCGCCCCTTCCCGCTCCCCTCAGCCCCTCCGCCTCCTCACCAGGGTAAGCTTGATACGGAGAGGGAAAGTCTTGCCGTAAGCCAGGCTCTGGATAACCACGATGACCGGCGTGGTCATGGCCTTAGCCAGCTGGTAGGTGCCGATGGTGTTGCTCTGCAGGGAGAGGTTGGTGAAGACGACGAAGCCGCAGAAGCTGAGGGCCAAAGGCAGCACCTGGGAGGGCTGGAGGCTTTTGGGGGAGAAGGCGCCGAGCGCCTGGCACAGGTAGAGGCCGAGCCAGGTGATGGCGAAATGCACCAGGGTGAGGCTGAGGTTGGGGAAGCCCAGCCGCACGTACAGCCACTTGTTCAGGAAGACGATGCAGATGGAGGCGGCCAGGTTCACCAGCAGCCCCGCCGCCAGCCGACCCTGCGCCGGCATCCAGCCCATGGCGTCCCGCGGTGGGGGGACCGGCCAGCGCCGCGGCTCAGGCAGCCCCGCCGGCCGCCAGCGAACCGGCCGGGCCGCCGCTACCGCCCAGCCCCCGCCCCCGCCGGCACACGTGGGCCCGCGCCTTCCGGTGGCCCCGCCCGCCCCGGCACGGCCCCGCGGGCGGAGCTGCGCATCCCGCCGGCCCGGCCCGGCCGCCGGGGAGCCGGGCCTGCCGCCGCGGACCTCCTCACGGAGAACGTGCAGCAGAAAAGGCGGCCCGCGGCCCACGCAGGACCCCCCCCCCCAATCCCGAGTACCCCCACGCCGTACGTGGGGTACCGCCACCTCCCGCCCTGCTGTGCAGCGGGACAGCTGTACAATCACCTCTCAACAACCGGCCTGGGTATTCCTATAGACACACACATAAAAATGGATGTACATAGAGGTATAGCGCTGTCGTGGTTTAGCCCCAGCCAGCGACTCAGCACCACGCAGCCGCTCGCTCACTCCCCCTACCCCGATGGGATGGGGGAGGGAATTGGAGGAGTAAGAGTGAGAAACACTCCTGGGGTGAGATAAGAACAGTTTAATAATTGAAAAAAAGTAAAATAGTAATGATAATAATAACAATATAATAATGATAATAATGATATACAAAGCAAGTGATGCATAGTGCAGTTGCTCACCACCCGCCGACCGATACTCAGACAGTTCCCGAGCAGCGACTGCTGCTCCCTGGCCAACCCCCCCAGTTTCTATACTGAGCATGATGTCATATGGTATGGAATAGCCCTTTGGTCAGTTTGGGTCAACTATTCTGGCTGTGCCCCCTCCCAGTTTCTTGTGCACCTGGCAGAGCATGGGAAGCTGAAAAGTCCTTGACCAGCATAAGCAGTACTCAGCAACAACTAAAACATCAGTGTGTTATCAACATTCTTCTCCTACTAAATCCAAAACACAGCACTATGCCTGCTACTAGGAAGAAAATTAACTCTATCCCAGCCGAACCCAGGACAAGCGCAAAGGACATTCTTCGTCAAGTGTCGGAAGAAGCAGCTCCAGCGAAGGAGCAGCAGCCCTTGCCTGACCGCACTACAGCTCTGCCCTCCGCGCTCACCAGTGAAGGGACAAGCAGCTGAACGCGTGTTTACATGTGAAAAGGGCTGGAACAAGGTTTCTAAATAAATCGGAGAATCTCAGACTTTGGAGTTTTGAGGTATGATCGCCTTTTCTCCAGTTCAGGATTACATCAGCATTTTAGCAACTACACAACATACATGAGAACGGTACAAGCCCCAGAGCAAGCCCCGCTCTCTCCTGAAGGGCTGGTGGTAGCCATTCGCTTTCCTCCTCTGATGTTCCTTTGCTCTAGCTTTCCGCTTTCTTCTCCCCTGCTTTCCACACGCAACCTCCTCCCGTCTCACCTTCCCCTCCACTGCACCCTTGTGCATTCTTCTCCTGCCGAATAATGTTTCCAGCCTACAGGCAGCTCTTTGGCGTGTCGCAAAGAGATCAAAGAGGTTCACACAATCACCATATTATATAGTGACATTCTAGATTAGAATGAACAAACATTTTCTATTTGTGAAGCACTTTTATTAGAAAAAAATACATTATGAAAAAGGTTGTATAACAAATATCCTCTCTCAAGTTGGTCAGAATTTTTCAAGTTGAAATTGAAACCTGAGGGTTACGTTTTTTCCCCCCCAAAGATCAGAACAGTTTATCCGAGTCATGGTTTTGTTTTTGTTTTTTTTTAAATAACCAGAATGTCCACATTCAGCAGTTTTTGCAAGTATCTATATGAAATCCTATGACTGAATTTCATATCCCAAAGGATCAAGATCCTGGTCCAGAAGCATCAGAGAAGATTCCCTCAGCTTCTGTAAAAGCTTTCGGAGTTCTTCTTTTGAAAATACCTAAGAATAAAAAAAAAGACATAATGAGTTATATTTATTTGCAATGAACAGCACTGACACTAAGTTACTCAATTTTTTTTTTCTTTCTTTCTTCCTATCTATTTAGGACAGTGTGAACACCAGGCATTTCAGAATGGCATTTTGTAAAGGACTGGAAGCTAGTAGCAGTACCCAAAACCTGAAGGTGGTCTCAAGATAGCTCTGACTCATAACTACTAGAAAGATTATTGGTAATCAGCCATATTTAATTTTCCTGTTATTGTTGGCAGAGATCTTAAGCCAATCCAGGCGAATGCATCACAGTATTTTTTTTAGCCTTGATGTTTCTCTTCAGATTTCTAATCCTTGGGGCTTTTTTTTTGGGGGGGGGGGGGGGAAGTGTTGCAGCTTAGGTTTTGGGGTTTTTTTTTTGTTTGTTTGGGATTTTTAAGTGATAAAGTTTTTTTGTGTTGTTTTTCAGGATTTTGGAGGGAGAGAAGGTTAGGTAAACCAAGTGCTCCAAAACAAAACCTGCTTATACAATGTTCTGAAATGTAATGGAAATACATAAAAAAAAAAATATTACAATTCCACAGTTCAACTTATTTCAATTCAATAGCCCCCATCCGAAAATTAGTAACTGCACTACTCAGAACTGCCTGTCAAAACATTGGCACCATCTTCAGTGTTTCAAAGTTAACTCTTTGATTCCTTAAGCCAGCATACAAGGAAACCCTTTACTACTGCAGTGAATGGGAAGAGATGAAGAAACTTATGATGTTAAGGAACATATGGCATCTTCCTCTCTATATAGAAGCTTTTTCCACAGTCAACCCACAGAGCTTTTAAATGGAAGCTAAGCTGTCTGCAGCTCTCAATAACTCACCCTATAAAGCTTGTGTCGCTCAGAAGCAACCATGTCAGCCAGTCGTAGGCACTCCTGATACTGTCCAGTACTATGCAACACCGTGTGCAGTAAAAAGCACATCATGGGCAGACACAGCTTTCGAAGCAAAATCATCTGGTGTGTTCGTTCAGGGTCATCCTCGGCATCCTTACCATAGCAAAATAATATATTAGTATTACAAACATTTACCTTTAAAAGGCAACTCAGCATAACTACATAATTAGCAGCGTCAGAGGTGAAAAACTGGACTAACCAGCCTCGACTGGACTGCCAGTTCTGATTTATATGGTTACTGAAGGGGAAGCAATCTGTAACTGGTCACAGCAAGGCCAGAGTGAGTTGTAACAGAGTAAACAGAAGCACATCAAACTAAAGATGACAAAGGTACAACTGGGTACAATCTGCCTTTGTGGTCTACGCCATGATATAAAAATTCATTTTACCTCTCTAACATCAACCATCCATCCTCCATCAACAAACAGCAACACATTGTACATTTTCTCTTTCACATCAGCTGTAAGAGCATCCAAGAGGCCTTTCCAAATACCATAGTCCATCTGGCAAAGAAACAAAAAATAAACTACTGCAGAACAGGGTAATTTCCAAGGCTATTTTAACACAGACTCTTCACCTAGCATGCAACAGCCAGTGCAGCTGTAATTCAAATCAGAATCTTCAGCCAATTGCCAAAACCTAAAAGCCTGCTGCTAACAGCTATTTCCATTCTTGCTTAATTCCCTGTCCAGAGAGTCGGACAGGTTGTTCAGAAGCAGTCAAAGCCACTAGAGGAAGATAATTTTAAATAATAATTTTAAATAACTTACTCTGCCATGCTTATATAACAAATACTTGTATAAACTGAATACAGTGTATTGAGCCAGATATGCAAAAAGAACTTTTGGCAAAACAAACAGAAAACGCAGCACCTTTCAGAGAAGAAAACGTGACAAATGCAAGAACACAAGACAGCCTTCATCCTCCATTTCCAGGGAAGAGTTAATAGCAAAACCGAGTACTCAGATTTATCAGTAACACCGACAATCAACACACTATAATGAATATTTACTATTACAGTATACAGTATTATATGTAAAGCTGAGTCATGTAAGAATAAAGCATGAGAACTTACTGCGCAGTGGCATTACTATTCTATCTCACACTCCCTCTTTTCAACATAAAAAATAGAATAATTTATAATAGAGTTCTTAAGCAATATGAATTAGCAGATTTCTACTCTGTTTCATTAAACTAAGACTGCCTCCCAAGCAAGAACGTAAACGTTTGTAGTAATAACAACTTGAACTTTTACCTACCTCATACTTCTTTTCTTTATGTTCATGGGCCACTTTTTCAGTGAAACTTGCTTGTGGTAACAAAGAAGGCTTCTGTGGAGCTGAGTTCATGTGTTTAAACCATTCATTGAAGGTTTCGTGGGCTTCCTGGAGTGCATTGGAAACAGCGTTTTGACATTTTTGACTCATTTATATAATTACAAGAATGTCATTAAATGCACAAAAGCCGAAAGTTACTTTTAAGTATAAAAAGAACCTCGCTATTTTGTAAACTCTCAGCTATAGTGCATCCAGGAATGTGATGGGTTCAGAAGTTAAATCAAGTGGACAAAGCTTAAAGTTTCACCACCAAGGCAAAGCCACCATTATTTCTAACTAATAACTTGGGATAGAGCATATATCTGAAACTCACCAAATATGCCCGAATACATAAGTGTTCCCTTATAGCATTGTCATCTTCAGCTGGAAGTGGAGTATCCATTCCCTGTTCTTCCCATTGGTTATATATTTCTGCTATGGAGTCTTGGGGAATCTTCAAAAACACATCTTTTGCAGCTTCATGTTTCTTGGATGCTATGAGAATGTGAACCGAGTATCAACAGCTTTGCAATTTCCATACTTTATTCTTATAAACTGGCAAACCCACGCTTTTTAATAGACTAGATTCAAAGTTGTATCAAATGTAGTGCCAAGAGCCAATAAGAACAAACCCAACATTTAAAAAGTCTACAATAGTGGTGAAGTTTAGTACCCAAGAACTTCCTCATGATTGCATTGCTTTGCTTAAGTGCTTCTGCCCTCTGCGCAGGATCAAATACGAGCCAGTCAATTACATCTATTTTCAGCCGATCTGCCTGTAAAAACCAACATACAGATTCACTAACATTTCAAGCATACAGCTGATGTTAGACACATTAAATCTGGTCAATGAAATACACAAGTTTCTAGAGATCTTTGGAGAGCATTATGACATACTAACAAGGATCACTTTATTCACAACTTTAGTATCAAAAGCTTAGAAAACAATCTCTGCAATCTAGAATCATTCAAAAATCCATTTCTAAGTATTTCCAAGATATTCAATGGGTGAGCACCAGCTCTCAAAAAATTTTATGGATTACCATGCATCCTCCTCAAAGTTTAATATGAACACACTGTATGCACATGGTTTATGAAGCCCCTGATCTTCAGGGGTGCCATCAGCCTGCAACCACAGTTTGCCAACTCTTGCATTAGATAAACTACCTATTTGGCTTAGAGAGTTTAAACTTTGTACTGAACAGCAAAAAAATTGCCACAAGTTTGCAAGCTATGAGTTGATTTCTAAACAGTATTTTGAATGCAAGCTATTAACAGTAGCTCACTGTCGCTAAAGTACTGAATAGTGATGACACTCAATAGTGATAAGGAAACTGCCAGTAAAGGCACTGTCTGTCGTAGCTAGAATGTGTCACTTGAGCATGTAATAAGGTACATCTGAGATCCAAAGTATTAATCCTCATAATTCTTAGAAGCTAAGATAATATTCTACTCTCAGCTACAACATGTTTTGTTATAGTCATTTCATGGGCTTTATCTTCACTTATTGTTTGCATACAGACATGCTGCTGAGCAACCCACAGCCCAGAAGATCAAGGAGATGTAGAAAAAGAAGTTATGAATTCATGCAATTCAACTCCTCACTTGATCGCATGGAAAGTGCATTTCCCTCACAGGCTTTTTCAAGGCAATTTCCACCATTGTTGAAAGAGAAATATGGATCATATGTGGTGAAAGACTCTGTAGTTGATCGCAAACTGGAATATCTGCCCTACAGAGTATACTCACCTCCGTTGTGCCTGTATCTAACACGTGGTCATGGTGACTGAATTCATCAACATCCTTCTTGCGGATGTTTTCAACAACAGTTTTTGTTATGGTTGCAACATCCAGACCTAGGTTAAGAGAGAACCATGTAACAGAGATCGTGAATTCAAACTTCCCACAAAATGAATTTCAGACTCCAGTTGTTGATCTTATTCCTTACTACTAGTAATTCTGATCAGTCTGTTCACACTCACGTTATCAGACTAAATTCTAAGCTTTTGAGATACATAATTTATTGCAGGTATTTCAGAAGAATGATATTTGAGGTACGAGAGAACATCAAACATGGGAACAAGGGTAAGACAACTAACAAGTTTTTCACTCTCTGCTGGGGACCAGCATATATTGGCACACAGTTGCCAAGACCACCGATTCCTACAATTCTGATGGCAAGACTATGATTTGACAGGAATGTACCAGGAAAAGCTCAGAATAGTTCTTTTACAGATGCTGAAGCAGGATGCTTTATTTTTGAAACCTTAGCCAAGTTTTTAAAAGAAAATGACTAAAAAATGATCAAAGAAGTGTTAGACACTGAATTCTGCAGTAGATCTATTTCTTTGTGAATTTTGAGTGGCACAGAGGCATTGTCAAACAATGGACAGTGTGCTGCTTCACTGTAGTCCCCTTTAGGTTGATATAGGGGCCTGGAAGGAAGCTTACAATTAACGCAAGCGACCCACCATGGCTAAGAAGGAGCACTATAAGTAGGAAAAAAACCTTTAAGATACTCATAACCTTCCTAAATCCACAAACAGGTACGTATTTTTATAATTAGTCTTCTGAAATAATACAATCATGTCCAGCTTCAGAACATATATTTGAAACAGGCAGCTGGCATTTACTTCCTGCTGTGTTTGGACATAATCCAGAAGCGACAGTGATATTTAGTTTTATTCAGAAAGAAAATTGCAATTCCAGGTTAGTTAAAAACTACAGTATACCTACCTGAGGAAGTGATCAGCAAATTAATTTTATTTTATTGAAAAATGGAGAGACACAGGAAGGAAACAATATAAATCTCCATAGCTAGGTCTTGCATTAAAAACTACTGGAAGATAAAATAACCCAGGATATAAAATGGTAATCTGAATATCAGCATATCTCACCTGCATCTTTTGCTAATTCAAGGCAGTGGTGGCGTTGATCACTTTCAGTAACATCTTCGAGAAACAAAGCATACTGAGCAACAGCTAGCTCTGGGGGCAAGTGGCTAACATAAAATGCTATTAAATCTGTGTGCTTCTCAGATACCATCCGCTGCAGAATAAGAAGCAAATATTTAGAAAAACATACTATATTCCTCTGTCTAAATACGTGAGTGTGTTTACACTTAGGTAAAAATATGTTTTATGTAACAACATAAATGTGTAACAAATTTCTGATTATTTTGTTCTGATATAGGAAGTTTCCACTTCTCAGCTTCTAAACAAGGATCAATAAAATTGTCTCTTATTTAAGCACTGCTGACAGAAACTATGCATATTAGGCAAGCTTCCATGTTATCTCTTGGGAAGACAGCATTAACTGCGTCACAGCTCTTTCCATCCTGTAACCTTAAGTCTCCTTTTCTTCCTCCTTTACGTCTAAATTACATCAGAGAAAGCAAACTGTATTTTTGAAAGCTTACCTGAATGTAGGTCTTCAGCACTTCAACAGAAACTTCCTCCTTATTGCAAACAAATATAAATTCAATTTTAAATCAGATAACGTAACAACCCTCCCCCCCTACTTTACAGGCTAACACTATTACACAGACACAAGGTTATTTGCTTATCCCTGCTTCACTAATCTACACATTCAAGCAGGCTTAGCTGGAAGAACTGTTTCTCTTGGAAAGTGATTAAAAAAATATGTCTTCTGATTCAAAGGTTTAGTGTTTCAAGGATGGTTTTTTTTTTTCAGCAACTGGATAATACAGTTTTTGGTCTAACTGGAAAGTTACTTTTCAACTTGTTTTTCAAATATTTCCGTTTTGCCATATTTTTTTAATTAATAAATAAAATGTCAGGCAAAGAGATGACTGCTGCAATGTGCTACATGCACTGCTGTATTGTAGAAAATTCTAATCTTCCTATGTGCAGGGTATACATATCACCTGGCTCATCTGTAATAGCCTATACTAAATATCCAAAGCATAGTCCAAGCACCTGAGACTGCTTTAGCTAAGACTCAAGTGTTTGTTACTGTGAAGAACTATCATTTTAGTTTTGCATGTGTAAATGAAATTAGAAATTTTCATCTAAGCATATACCTATATGAATTGTACTCAAACATCAAATAAAGGAACATCAAAAAAGCTTGCACAACTGCCTCTTCCCTCTGAGGTCTACTGAGAATTGATGGAGTAATCTTCCAGTAAATTCACCTACTCCAAAATTGTAGAGGCAGTAATCAACAGTTACTTACAATCCCACAATGGAATTTATGTAGGAAACTGCACCTTTTTTGTCCCCTCTGTTAAACATATGCTAATGTTCTACCATACTTTAGCTTAAAGACCTACTCTATCAAATTTTAAGTCTGGCTAAAAGATGTGTATGTGTACACACACACACACACAAGTTCCTCTTAATTAGCTAAATGTTAACCGACTTCAAAATAAATTTCAACAAGGGAATGAAGCAATGATTAGAGGCATGAAAAAACATAACAACTCAGAGCTGTATTTAGATCATCTAATGAAAACACACATTTGTCTTTTGCCAAAATAGGGTACATTCAGAAACTTATTGGATACATAAGCGCATCTAAATTTTAAAAGAGTAGAAAAGGAGAGCTTCTAATTACTTGTGATTGCCTCAGAAAAGAGTTAATTGCAGCTATGTGACCCATCTGCATATTTAGCATGAACAGGCTAGGTAGCTAGGATGCTATACTTAGCATATATTTTGAGAAAATAATGAAAGTTTCAGCTAGTACCAATTACCTTGAGCAAAAACATTTATGAGCTTACAGCAATAGGTACAATTCCAAGGACTGTGTATAAGATCAGGTTATATTCGAAGCATCTTGGCTGCTATGAATAAACCTAATATTGAAGTTTGAGTCAGGTCCTTCTTAATAAAGGGTTTATGAGTAGAATCCATCATCCTCAAAAAATAATTTTCAAGCCAAACTGGAGGGGAGGAGGATGCTCTTGTCTAATTTTGGCTGTTGCATTTAGGCTCTAAGATCAACAAATACACTAAGCATGCAGCTCCTCATCAGCCTGGCAGTAATCTACCATTATTGTATGTAGTTTATATATTTACACACAAGCATTTCTACTTCAAAGGCTAGCTATTGCTATTACAACAAATCAAATAAAAGTGAACTTACCTTAGTCTGCAGACCCAAAGTGCGGAAAAACAGAGTAAGATGCGTCATGAAACGAAGGAGGTGTCCTGGGAGCACACTTCTGTCTTTGGAAAGCCATCTGCTGAATTCTTCCATCAGACCTATAGCCACCAAGGAAATGTCAATATTAGGTGTTTTTTCCCCGTGATATGGCTAAGAAATATTTCAAAATTATGCATTTATTCAACAAATGTAATTTAGCCTCAAAAGCCCAACAAAACAGAACAGCAACAGTTCTGTAAAGATTTGGCTGTTTGGCTTAAATATCTGCTGTATGTATTTTGTCATTTCTCAGAAAAAGTTACAGCCATAGTCTCACATATGTTCTGACACTTTTACATGACTTCATGACTTCTTTGAAAACTACCTTGTATGTCAAACTGCAGAAAGTCCCTACAGTTCTTGATTAAAGAAGCAGCTTAGCTTTTAGGTGGAGTTTGCCTACTGTGTGCTTCTAAAATCCATTCACATATAAGTTTCTGGAAAGGTCACTAGAAATAATGTAGTCAGTTGACATTTAAAAATCACTTAGAGAAAAGCTCACCATCCACATCTCCCAGTATAATGAATTTCTGAATCACGTGATAGTGTTCTTGATTCTCCTCTATAACCCTCTGGGGAGAGGAAAAGAAAGTTCAAACTTTGAATAAAATCTTATAGCATAATGTATAAAGAAAGCAAACTTATAAATAAGGCAAAGTTTCCTTAGGGAAAAAAGCTTTCCTATTTCAAAGGGTATTCTGCATAAAGAGCAGTAGAAAAGGCACTTGCTATCTCAATGTCAAGTTACAAGAATATTGACAAACTGAAAGAACGAACCAGAATATAGATCTGTGGAGTTAATACTTTCAGGGAAGAGATCCAAGACTGAGGGCTTTTTGCTCTTAAGAGAAGAATAAATAATGATGTTACAGAGAACAGATTCTACAAAGTCACAGAAGCAGCAGCAATGTGTATAAATCCTTAAAGAAAAGGCATGTGAAACTTACTTGAGGAGGAAGAGATTTTTTTTTTTTTGTAGAGGAATTAAAGCATGAAATACAATTTAAATGCACCTGTAAAGCTGCTATATGGTGAGGATTGCACTAGAAAGGCAAAGGCAGCTGGGTGTATCTGTGGCTGACTGCATCAATCTGTAAGCCATCTTTCAGCATGTCTTTGTCTTAGCAATATGATAAATGCTGTATGTCTATTCCATCAAACAAAAGTAAGCGTAGTTTCATTTTAATCTTTACAAAATTAACATATAAGTTTTTTATATATATATAAAAAACATTCCATCTCAAATGAAATAAGTATCGTGGGTGTTAAAAGTAACAAAAACACAGTCTGTTTAAGCAAATAGGCTTTTAAATTTTGAAAGGACTGTTTTGAAATATGCACACAAACCTCCAATAAAGAAAACTGAAAGCTCCTACGAAGAAAATGGCATGTAATCAATCTCTGCACATTTTATCAGTGTTAAATAGGTGATTTACTCTGTCTGCTTTGTATGTCTGACAACGCTTGACAGTCAGCTATTTCTTTAGCACACCCAGCTAGTTTGGCAGATATGAGGCAAGACAAAACCTATAGCTTTTTCATCATTAAAAGGTGGCAGCATATAGAAAAGTCTATTAGAATTGAGAAATTACACATTACAGAGGTAGAAAACCTACAATAAAACAGTCACTGTGCATATTTGAGCATTTTGTTAAATAGTGTAGTAAAAGTAGAACCTAGTGAATAGTTAAAAAAGGTAAACGGTGAGGAGAAACACTGTAATTAATATGTACCTTTTTGTCTGTCGCCTGAAGTTCCTCAAAAACTTTTTCTGAAGTCCAGCTTCAAAGTAGGAGAGAAAAGGCAAAAAATGTTACCTTGAATATTCCAAACAGATCATTTAGGATTCTTTGTTGAGCATAGGAGCATAATTTCACTTAAAACTTACTTTGTTTCTAAATAATCTCTAGGGAGCTCTTCCATCTCCTCTGAAGTGATTACTGAGGTCCGTATTTCCTGCTCAACAAGAGTGTCCACCATGACCCTGAAATATGCCCAAACAGTATCTTCCCAGGTATCGCAAACTGGAAGAAGCTACATATTAAAAAAACAGAGCAAAAATTATCAAGAGATGGAGAACTAACAGAACAACTGTAATTTAGGATCAGATTTCTGGGCACCAAAGCAGACTAATAACCATTCTGAACAGCAGCCTTTCCTTCATCAAAGCAGGATACAAAAAATCCTTTCACTGAATAATGCTCTAGTTCCTTGATTATTTTATATCAAAGGTAGTCAAGGGAAATCATCCTATCTTCCTTCCAGAGGCAGCACTGCTCTGACACCATTCCCCCTCTTGCGTACCACCCTCAGAAAACCAATCCAGATGAAAACTATCCACTTTTCTGCCTGATCATTTTTCAGCAGGATCACTCTGCCTTACTGGTTTACGTCACAGTTGCACAAGTCACAGTGCAGCAGTGAAGGACAGGAGGAAGGGAGTACCGCTGCTGTGGCGATGTAAAGAATTTTATATCCAGTTCTTCTCTGAATCTCACTAGGCTCTTTCAGCAGTGAAACCCTGGGACAAGTTTCAGAGAAAACACTGCATTTCATGAAACACTTCTCTCACAGTAATTTTGAAAGTACTGAATTTTACAGAAATTACTGAAATTTAATTTCATTAAATGTCTCTCTGCTCTGTCACGAGAAGGTAACTGTCATCTGTTCTATAAGTCTGTATAATTTTACAATGCCTTTTTTCCTGTAAAAGAACTAATTTTAAAATTCAATGAATAAAACCTGAAAACATTCCCTATTCCCCCTCTTTTTATTTTCTGAATTATCTTTATTTCTACTACATCATACCAAGGGTGGGGACGGGACAGGAAATCAAGCTCCTCAGGTAGGAGCTTACCACTGATTACTATAACAGCAAGGAAACTTTTTTGATAGTCTGCAGTATTCGTCATTGTTCTTAAAAATTTAAAAAAAAAAAAAAATCAGTAGTTAGGAGTGGGAAAACACAAAAAAACCTGGAGGATTAAAACTAATAAAAAGAGAGGACTACTTAATGATAAAAGTAAGCATCGTACAGCATATAAAAACCTATTGATAATGAAATTTGGGTACAGAATAATCTTTGGATACACCAACTTGTCTACAAGAATACTGTGCATGAGCAGGAAAGTGACTATATAAGCTCTTAAATAATACTAAACTAGAAGAGAACTAAACCAACAACATTAGAACTGTTTGTACTGAAAGTCAGCAGAAATAATACTAAAAGTGTCTCGTATATTTAATTAATGCACGTCAATCCTACAAAGAACATGTCTACTAAAGCAGCCATGTTTTCTATTGTCCTGTTTACTAGATCTTTAAAAGTACAATAACCAGTAATTGCAGTATTTCTGATAATATCGCTGTCACATACAAGAAAATGCACAACTACCAAACACCTAGGAGGCTTGACATACTTGTTTGAGGTTTCCGCTCAGTGCTGCGTAGATTGCTCTCTCATATCTATTAAACTGCTCCTAACAGTAAAAAAATATAACTTTTAATTACAAAGCATATAAGTTTTCTAGTCGCTTTATATTATTTATTAGAGATTAATCCATTACAAAATGTTCCATCTAACAGTTTCCAAGAAAAGCTGGAAAAATCCCAGGACCCATCAGGAGCCAAAATAAGAATAACAAGTGACTTCCCCTTCACTGGTATCCCCTTGTAACTTATCTGAAAAATTTATATTGACCTGGAAAGAAAGCAACATTTTTCCTTTCCCATTCAGTTAAGTCAAGATGAAAGTCAAAGTTAGTGTCAGCAGTTTCACTTTCAACCAAATTAAAAAAAGTCAGACATTTCCTAAGCCTGAAAAATTGGTGCTGATTATGTAGATTTCTCACTACAAGACATAAAGACATTATTTCAGAAGTCCTCTTAGAAACATTAATTGCAAATCCTATAGGCCGCACACACAGAGGGGGTAGGTTTACTTAAAATCATGTTACAGAGTTCAGAAAAGTTCAAATTTGTATATTAGTATCAAGCAAATCAGCATTATCTTACCTCTTCAGCCATACGCCAACAACTTATTTTCCAAATGCACCTGTATGGATTTCCTTGAACAGGTTCCAGCTCTTTTCCTACATGCAAAGGATGATTTAAAAAAAAAAAAAAAAAGGGAAGAAAAGGAAGAAAAGGTGGGGGGAGGAAAAGGTGCTATTAAGAAAAGAGAAACTGGTAACAAGGTAAAGCCTATTTTCTGTTATTAACCCAATTTCAATCCCTTTGGATCTCTTCCCAAAGCATTTTGATACTTTCAACTGGACAGCAAAGTGGCTTTTCTGGCAAGTTTGGTAAATGCATATCTTAAAGTTACAGTATTTTGAAAGCTTAGCTGCTATCTAGCTTTGAAGAAAATAATGGTTTTGACCATAACATATCTGCAGTGTTTACATTTGGAAAACACAAAGTTAAGGAGAAAAGGAATTTTTACATCTTAAGGAATACAAACTTCTAAAAAAAGGCACTGCTTCAGTGCCGCTATTCTGCATGAGGGCATGCATCATGGAATTAAAACCCATATAACAGCAGGCTAGGTAAGTACACTCAAAACAAGGCTAGGACACTGGTGAAGCATGCAGATAAAAGTAACAGGCTAGGAGGATTTGAAAAGTAGGAAAGCATTATGCCTTCCAGACCTGGCTATGCACAACACTTAGACACATTCTTAAATTCTTTGCTAAACCCTGCAATGTGCTGAGCATAAAGAGAAGAAAGGTACTGTATTATAAATAGGGCCATGTATAAGGAACCCCAGAACCAAGGAGAAAGGTAATTTAACAGTTTAAAAATAATTTAAAAGCATCTCCTTTTCCTGCATTTACATTTCCTGGACTCTAGTCCTACTACACCCTTCTGAAGCTGGATATAGAGTCCAACTTTGAGTCTGCAAGCAACAAAGTGTTTGCCAGGTGGCACAAGTCAGATGTTGAGAAAATACAGACTGAAATGTTATATGGAGGTAGAGAAGACCTGTCCGGAACTCTAAGACATCTATTTCCTATAATTATGCTTGGTTTTCAAAAAGAATGTGACTTTAGCATATCAAGTGGATTCAGTGAACTTATACCTTCAACTAAAATAATTTTATATTAGTTTTTACACATTCAACAGACATGGTAAAATATTTTAGATACAAAAAAGGCTCTTAAGATGAAAGACTTATTTCTCTTTGCCACAGACAGATATTAAGAGAAAGCCCTCTGCCCTATTTTTATAGGTCTCAAATGCACTTTGAATTAGATACCTCCATTTATGTTAGGATCATGATACAATTTCCATCCTTCCAAAGTTGCAGCTCTCCAGGCCTGACCACATCGTTTGCATAAGCGCTGTGCCTGAAAAATAATGGATTTTCTCAGGAACAGACTTCGAGGTAGGAAAACCATTAACTTCTCCTTTAAAAATTTGAGCATTATTGAAATAGTTAATTTGTGTAGAGATTCTACTGTGCAAAAAATAAGCACAAAGAACCTTAAACTCAAAACAACTAAAACATTTCAAAGTAAATAAAATGTCATCAGTGTTTTTTTCACTAAACATTTTACTTTTTCAGTCAGTTATTTATAGCAATGTGAGAAATATGCTACAGTCTCATCTTTGCTAGCTTGAACAGCTGTTACACATCCTTCTGGTAAGTTTAGTTTAAGGTGTTATCTTGTTGCTTACATGTATAATCCATCTCTTCAGAGTTATCTACTTTTCCAGTTGACTTAGCCTTCCGAACCAAACCCCTCATGAACTTCTAAAAATAGCAATCCCACCTTTCCCATAATGATATTCAATAGTCTCTGCACTAGCACAAAACAGGTTTAATTCAAAGCTATTTTGAATAGCATGGAAAGTAGAACAGAAATGTACAAAAAAAGATTGCCTACAATTCTTCCAATCCTACACCCCTACCAATTTAAAAAAAAAAAAAAGTAGTCAGCTAAAGATTATCTAATTAGTCTGACTGGTACCATTCCAGGACTGACAAAACAGTATGAACAGTGAAAGAAATTGCAATATGCGCTCTTGGTTTGTTTAGCCAAATTCTGTTCTTTTCACACTGGAAAGCTGCAGACATTCCGCCATTTTGGGAATGGTGACAAACAGTAAATTTAAAGAATAGACAAGAAAGTTGTTCTAGCTTACCTGCTGTATATTACCTATTGTATGGTAAATGAACAGAGGTTCATTCTTAATTCAGAGTAAACTGAAAGTATTTTAACTTACTCTTTCAGTAGCGAATAACCCACTTCATGCTTATCAGACGGTAGGGACATCATAGCAACAACTACAGAACAACTGATGCTGCAAATTTATATTCATATTGCCCTGCAAAAACATGCTTATGTGCTCATACTATCAGAAAATTACCTGCTGTGCACCACAGTAGAACAGAATACTAGCAAGTAACCATATTCCTAAGTCTAAGGTTGTGGGCACAAGAATCTCAAGTCGTCCCGTCCCCCCCCATTACTCCAATGTCATTATATATACATAGAGCCTATACATAGAGCCTAGTATAAGGGAATAAGTTTCCAGCTGAGGCCTTTAGACAACATCACAATAAAGTATTTACATGATTAAATCATGAAAGCCAATTCTCAACTGGGAATCATTATTCAGAACAGCTTTAGGACCAAAACTGCCTGGATGTTACTCAGCTAAAGATTAATGCAAAGTATACACATCATATATTCTCTCTAAGGTAGGGGAACAAGCAGACTTACAGTGAAAGAGTTAATGGAGGATAATAATATGCTTTCTAAAATACTCAGATAAAGTCTAGCAGAGTTTTCACTGCTGAAAACCTTGCCAAACAATAAATGTAAGAAAACGAAAGGTAGAAAGCAAGAAAGAAAAGTTATTTTAACTAATAAGAGTAACCGCTGTAAATAACTAGATTTCTCCTGATGGCAGTAATAGCCTATGGAGCTTGTGCATTGGTCCCCAGTTCTCAGTCCTGAGACACACCTCCAAATGTGCCACTGCAATGGTTTGTACAAGGCAAAAAAAAAAAATCCCTGACTCTCTCCCTCAACTCCACTCAGATCATATACCTAAGGGAATGTTAGAGGAGCAGAGCAAGTAAAGTTTGCTTAATTTAATGTTATTTCTAAGGAAATCATACACCAAACCCCTCTCTCTATCTAAAATTGCAAGTACGTTCCACTCGAATATATCTAGAAGGAAGCCTGTATGATAATCCACTGATTATCAGAGATGCAACTAGGAGATTCTTTCATACAACGATTTTTCCTTAACGTCTATTCTACACCCAAAATTACTTAACTAAATGCATGATTTTATTAAAATAATAATTTAGCAGTCCATCACTGTCAGTATTGATAATAAATTGGAAATTAAATCACTACAAGCCAAATTTAAACTAAACAAACTTTAGTCCTCAGCTTTTTTTTTTAATATATAGATTTAAAATAAGTTAAACTAGTTAACCAAGAAGAGACTGTAACTTTCTGCAGCTTACCTCATCTGTCATTCCTGCTCTGATGAGAGTGAAGAGATACTTCAATAACCTTGCATCATCTTCTCGATCCAAATCATCAAGTGGCAGTTTCTGTCTTATAGGAGCATCTGGATCCTGCAAGAAAAAAAAGTCACCATCCATCTACCCAATGCCTATCTGTCTCTTCCAATGATTTCTTGCCCTGTTTTGTAATTTGGAGTCACTTTTTCACATTGGCACAGCAATCTGTACAACCCACAAAATATCTAGCACGATACTTCCCCATCTTTCCTCTCTCGTTTCTTCTGTTCCTCTTCTGTCACTGTTCCTACCAGAAAGAGCCACTGCAATGTCTTTATTTACTCCACCACCTTGGTTTTTTGCCCCAAACTTCTCATCTTCCAGTTCTTCTCACCTTCAAACATCCTCTTCTCCTCCTCCACCTTCCAACTCAGAAGGCTTTTCACAACAGCTGTACTTGCTTCTATTTAATCCAAACAGATTTTCTCAAGCCAATCAATACCTCAGATCACTTCCCAGCTGAATTAATCTTCTACGACTGCTTCGCTGTCACTGAGACAGTTCATTACCTCCTTTCTACTGGACAGTCCTTTCTTTCCTTGACTTCCCTCTTACTAGCTTTTACTACAGTAGCTCTCAAGGAAACCCATCAGGACTTGGTTTCATTGTACTAATTGCTGTATAAAGACAGCATGCCCTTATCTGCAAGGGCTTCCAAACATTTTTATAAGCGTTCTGTTTAGGAATGTGAGTTTGTTTCAGACATAAAAAGTACTAATAAAGCATTTACTTCACCAAATAGACCACTGATACTTGTGATGAGGGGTGGGTTGAGGGTGTGGAGGTGACTGCTGAAAGAAAACAGAAGTCCACATATCTCAAAAGGAACTCCAGACGTGTTCTACCTCACAATTTCTGTATTCACTTTCATCTTTTCCAACTTAAGTGTTTTGCAATTTTTAGATAGTACAACTACTTTTGGATAGGTAGTACAACTGTCTAAAAATTGGTGGAAGGCTGTGAAAATAGCATATATGTTCTCTCTAACCCATTTTGAAACCAAACCTTATTTTTAAATAATACTTACCAACTCTGTTACCAGAGCTCGAGAACTTCCAAGGTAGGTATTTAACTGTCGCTGCTTCAGGGTATGTAGTGTGTTCTCCCTGAAAGCAGTTAAATGTTTTTGAGAAAAATGGGGGTTTTTGAGCAAGCGTCTTTTAATAAAAAAGACACAAATATTGAAATGTATTTTTTGTTACATGGAATATGGTTACAGAAGGAACACACTTGGCTTGGTTGGTTTATCAATGGACTGTGTTACTGTTGTGAAAATGCAACATTTCACATGAAGTACAATATTAGAATCAATTCACATATCCTTGATTTCTTTCAAAAGCATTCATTATTTCAATCATTCATGTATTTAACTATGAATTGATTTCTGCATGAGCAAAATTTCTCATTAGCATTCACTATAAAGTCAGTCTAGGACAGAAATTCAACTTTGGATGAGCACATGATTCTGATTCCAAAAGCCTTTATTCACTGGCCATTAAAAGCAGGTTTATTCTAGGCATCTAGAATCAAAGGTAGGTTTTGGTGTTTTCTGCCATAAACCCCATAATTTATAATAAAGATGACATTTATAATAAAGATCACACCATAAAGATGGCTTCTGGTGAAGGGTCAATGACACAAAGTGACAAGAACTTAAACAGGCAAAAATTAAAGCCAAAGAAGTGACCACCTGAGAAACATGTAATAAAAATGGTTTTATCCAGTGTAAACTACAGGCTGATCAGCAGGTGACCATCTCTTACTGTGCCTTATTATGAAAAATCAAATCTGCATCCAGGTTAAGCTTAAATTAAGTTGCTTTGATGGTTTTCCTTCTATACTTATGTCCCAAAAGCAAAGAATTTAAAGAAAAGAAGTGAATGAACTGAACAACTTTTAAACATCCTTCTAAGAGTGATTCTTTCTGTGTCTGTGAATCTTACACTTGATGGGAACATGTATACAATCAAAGAAAGTCTGAACTCACCAATATACAGATTTTGCATAAAACTCAATATTATCAGAGAAGTCCCCAATTTCATCCTTGGCAATGCTCTCTAGCCAATCTACCACCAGCTGGAATAAAATTAAATTGCATTTTTAACATGTAACAAGTAATATTTTAACTGCCTTCCTCACATCTCTGGATCTACTCATTATCTACATGGTAACCAAAGACATACACATCCTGAAGACTATTCTACTTTCATTTTAAGTGCCCAATATGAAGGTTGTTTAGGCACTTGATCTCTATTTCTCACTAGATGCTGCAGTTACTACAGTGCTACTTAACAGTTTATTAATATTAATCACCATCAACAGTAACAGATGCTCCAAATGGGAATAGCTCTCAGCCTTCCATCCTCTCTAAGCTAGCCTGAAAACCATTTCTGATCTTTAGAAACCAGAGAGCATTATTTTTATACATTAAAAGAATAATGTACTTCAGTGAATATAAAGAAATAAGTATTAGAAATTTCTGATCTTTAGAAACTAAAGAGCATTATTTTTACGCATACAAATAACACATTTCAGTGAATAGAAATAAGTATTAGAAACAGCTTAATAAAAGTGCATAGAGCATTAGTGTTATAAACATTTAAGTGTCTACTGATCTATTTCCATTCTCGTCTTAACAACTTTCTGACATACCTGGCTTTGTCGAACAAGTGAATCTTTCTGAAACAAGTTGTCTACATTTGTCTTTTCACTAGCAGTTAAAACCTATTTAAGAAAAAGCTGATTATTACTTCATGGAAAAGAAAACTTGCCACAAAACCATGAATACCAAACTAACACATACTAACTCATAAACTTTTGACAAGCTCAGTATGCTACCTCTCCCCTACTCCTTTTTTTAAAAAAAGGAAGACACTATACATTTGTTTTATGTAGATGATCAGTTACATCCAGTTACACTAAAAACTGTAAAAATGAGATTCAGGATATAATTCACAAATGTATGACCACAGAAAGATGCTACACAATCCATTGATTCCACTGACTGCACTCATATTATCCTAAATCCCATTTATTACTGTATACATAAAAAGATAACATTTTCTAAGACCGTATGCACACTTAACATGAAAAAGTGAAAAAAAACCCCAAACCCCAAAAAACCCAACCCAACCCAGAACTCTGAGCCTTCTATCTGCTGTGCTGCATTAATTTAGCTTTCATTAGACTTGAAACAAAAAGAGAACAGAAGATGCATTTTCCTAAAAAACACAGGTAGGAGGAGATTCTTTTTTGGCACAGCAGTGTTTAATTTAATAGTGACAACTTAACAGTAGGAATCTTGGAGGAAGCTATTGTATGACTGAGAAAGAAGCAAATGCGATCATAAATTTTACAAGGGCAGAGTCACTTCACTTATTGTTTTGTCTTCCTAAGCATATTCTGGCAGCAAAGACTAGAAGCACTGTATTGACATAGCCAAATTTTTTAGCATTCTTGTTTCAGTTGTAGTCTTCTTGTCTTTCTCGTGAGATAAATTGGAATCAGGATTGCAAAGGCTAGACAGCTTGAGACCACATGTTCTTCTTTCAGGCAAAGCAAAACTATCTCTGACCTATGGGAACATTACTACTACTGATGCAACTTTTTAAATGACATAAATAGTTATCTCTAGTGGATTTTCCAAGTGTATGTGGAATACTTAAGGATATAAAACATAGAGTGTAGTTTATAATATTTTTACACTAGCATTTTCTATTTAGAACTGAATATTTAAATTAACTTTTCACAATATATGGAATAATTTAATATTTATCTCGATAAAAATCAAAACAGTCTCATTTTTGTTTACATTCTTTCACCTTTGAATTTTGAGTGGCTGCAATATTGAGATTGTAAAAATAAAATACAAGCATTGTAGCTTGTATTTAGCTTATTATATCACTTAAAAAAAACCCAAAAAAGTCCAAGCTTACTGTGATATCAAATGCTGTTTCATCTTCCAGTGCAGACTGTATTCTGTCTCTAAAAATAAAAGTGCAAAACCTTAATGATTAAAATAAAGCTGAGAAAATTCAGCAGAATGCATAAATGAAGGCACTTAAAAACACCTTTACAAAAATGTTCATTTAAAAAAATACTAGGAGTTGCAGAAGTAATAATAGGCCCATTTACAACTTTCATTTCTGTAAATAGATAATAGACAGACATATATATCAGCACCTACTTCCATAAATAGATTATTAATAGGTACTTAATTGCTTCACTCCATATTTACAAACTCATAAAAAAACATATCCAAGAAAGTCAGCTCATGGCAAAAACATAACGTATTTTTCAAAGGAGTTACCTATAAAGCGAGGACAGTAGCCTCCAAGTTACCATCTCCTGCTTGAGAAGCCACAAGACACTGGCAGTTTTTGAAAACTTTTGCTGTCCAGGAGTTGCCCGATAAACTATTTTCCCTAGTATATTCACCTGAGGTAAATAAATTTATACATAGTTAATATTCATCTCTTCAAAATAGGTAATGATACTCCACACCATAAATTCCCTTAATTATTAATAAAAATAATATTAATACAGCCTAGACAGCATAAACCAAGAGAGTAGCTTTGTTTTGCAAGGCACTGTACAAACCCAGGATAAAACCAGCTTATGTGAATCAATTACAAAGCACCAAAAGACTGGGAGGGAGAGAAGGCAACCACTGAAAAAAAAAAAAAACAAACCCAAAAAACCAAACCTCCCAACTTTGTTTCCACACACATCCATATCCAACATGAAGTCAGCCCTACTGGTATTTGTGACAGTATTTATCAGTGCCTGAAAGATACCCTTTCCTTTCTACCTCTGGTAAATGAGGAAACCCAAACTGTTGGTTACCACAAAATTTACAGTATCACCAAAAAGAAATTCTATTATCTTTTTCCTTTATTTCTTATGAAGAAAACTTAGACAATAAAGTCTTCTCCATCAGTAGCTAGTTCCAGAGCTCCGACTGCTTCCAAGAATGGCCCCAAACTCTTACATTTTAGGAGTACCCAGTTTGTCAGGCATCAATATATTCACCAATTTTCATGTGGAAGGTGAGCAGCAGATTTGGAGGAAAGAATGAAGTGTACCATCACGATGCAAGAGAGGAGCATGATCTTCTGTTCTCTTCTATTGTCTCCCAGAAAACACGAGAAGAGCTCCCGGCTGCTAGGAGCCACGGGACTGATCTCAGGGTACAGCTAAGAGGCAGCATGAGAGCTCAGGGCTGTCCCTCCAGCCCCATCCCAAGCCCTGCCAGCAACATCTGAGCCAATTCTGGGAGCAACGCCCTTCACTCTACTTTTGTAGGGCCTTGGCAACATACAATCAACTCCCCACAATTCCAGGTGGCTTAAACCAACCACTCTATAATCCATGATCTCGTAGATGGTATCCATATTCTCAAACAGGAGGAATGGAAGAGACCTTGGAAGTTCCACCATCTTACAAAATAATCAAGTTCACATTTCTTTTCCTTCTCTTGTCTGCTTCCCACTTGGGAACACAATTGTGGTACATGCCTCATTAAAGACCTCAGCGCTCTCCAACTCAGCCCCAACAACAAATTTGCACAAAACAGGGCTAGCAACCTTCTACCAAGAATGCATTTTCTTAACATAGACACAGGTAAAAAGTCTCTTAAAAAAATATCTCCCACCTCCTTATTTTGTGATCAATACTTATTGACAGAAGCATCATAATTTCTTCCTTTCAAACTGTCAATATATGCTGATCCTGAACTGTCAGTCAACAGCCGATCAAATAAAAAACTGTGTCTAAAAGCAGAGACACCTTAAATCTAATGCTGAGGCCTCTACTGCCAGCTTGTTAATAATGTAGCAGAAAACTCTTAAAACATCATCATACAATGATTTTATTCATTTATACCCGAGAGAAATAAGCACACTTTAATCCAGCTTATTAACAAAAACATCTATACATCTGTTCATGTTTATTGTCACTTGACACTTGCAGTGGAATGGCAGCCAGATGACATTTTTAGTATTCAGCAAGCTACACAATGGGTATTCCTGTGCCAAAGTAGCGTATGAGGAAAGAGAGATGCTATTCAACGCTAGTGTTCAGTGACTCATAAGACTGCAACCAGCTGGAAGAATGAAATTATCTATGTTAAGCACTGTGATTTCTCAGCTTAAAGAAAAAAGGCAATCCTACTTAGGGAAGGGACTGTAAAATAAAGTAAATGGAAAACCAAGCAAACTACTTACCTGACTGTTACAAATACTTTCATACTCATCCACAAGATCAAAAATGGTAGTTGACGTATGCTTCAGGAAGGAATGCAGAAAATCTGAGTACATGCTCATAGTAGCTAGAACAGATTTAAGAAGAAACAGACATATTAGTCAGACACAACTTAGTAAAAAAAAAAAAGCTAGAAAATTGATGACAAGGCATCTCGTCTTTTGTAACTCTAAACAAGGACAATGATATGAACTATTTATAACCCTTAAAGTCAGAAGAACTTACCAGTTAAGATAGTAAGATACACAGAATCTACAAGGTAAGTCAAATAATTATAAAACTTTTGCTGTAAGCATGTCAGCTGAGAAAATTTTAACAACAAACTCATTTGTGTATCTCCACAAAACTAATCCAGTTTGCGTCTTACATCACCAGAGGTTCCCATTTGTGCCATCAGGTTCCACAGAAGACACAAACTCTCAAAACTCCAGTAACTGGAAGAGATAACTTTCTGAACTTTTTAAACTAGACTGTTTTTGACAAAGAAATATCTCAGCAAAATAATACAGAAAAAAAAAAAGAACATATATATTCATATCCCACAAATAAAAAGTGTAGTCAGTTATTATGAAAACTTCAGATTGTCTCACCAGCTTCCCCAGGATCATCCTCACGCAACAGTACAGCGCTCATAGTGACATCTTCCGTCATATTGGACATGTCTAGATTTACAAACATTCCTGTCTGCTGAGGTGAGAGTGCCATTGTCCAGCTACTTTCATCCAACTAAAAGCATAAAAAGAACATAAGGAAAATAAATAGCAATCTCAGACTATTATAAGCCTAGTTCCAAGTTTTTTTCATTCTATATAAGTGGTATAAACAGAGCAATTCTAAAAATTAATAGTGAAATAACTGCCTTTAGATAAAGTGCAACTATGCCTTTAACAAACAGCCCTGAAAAGACAAATTTTAATCTGGAAAAAGGAAATTATCAATTTTTTTTTTCCAGGAAATAACTGAAGTAGAAGCTTATCTAATAAGACCTACTTTAAAATACCACGTATCACTTTTCATTTTAAAATGAATAAATCACTCTAAACTTTCATATTCCATTATGCTAAATGTTTACTTAGTACTTTGTTGTTCAAAGTAAAAAATGACAGAATAATACTAAGCTGTAAAGCAGCTGCGAAAAGGTAAGCAAAATAGTTAAAATTTGAATCAGAACCATTTACCACAGTCTTTCAACCTTCTTGGTGAATTGCTCGAAACCATTTAATTGAATGAAGCAATACATGTTTAAAATAATAGCAAGTATCAGAGTATTAAAAGGGGGAAATATAAACATATCTATACTTTTTGGGGGGTGTTTCAGGGGAGGTATTTGATAACATATCTGACGTCAGAGCCGCAAAATGGCCAAAACAGAAGATAAGACTGTACATATACTGCACTGACAGGACAGCTTCCTATAGCTGTTTCCATGAGAGCAATTGCTTTCTCAGCAGTAATTAATGTTATACAAAGACCTAGAGATGTGCCACCGGTTGATTCTTTTTCCAGACTCTTAAAATGGTCCTACCCAAACAGTGGTGGATGAACGGGGAACCAGATGACATTGCTGTAGCAGTCACTTAAGCACATCCAAAAACTGTGGGCATACACCTGGTATTCTTCCTTTTATTCCCCAGTTTCTACCCACAGTATTCCTCTTGCCTGATTTCTGTCATTATTGCCCTCTAGCCAACCAGAACAGAATGCTATAGCACTCTGACTGCAGAGTAAAAATAACAAGAAACGCAGTTCCAACAAAATCGTATAAGGTCTCTGTGGGAAATACAAAAAGGGCTGATGAGTGTTCTTATCTACCAGCAAGTAAATTTCCACCAGACATAATTTTAAGTCCTTTCCCCATCACTCTCCTGTGAAAGCCTTTGTCTAGTCCCAAGCTTCCCCCCTGCTAATCTAAACTGGATTCAAGTCAGAGCACTAAATGCTAACCTAAAGTGTACTCGACTCACAAAACACTAGTTACAGAATGACAAGAGGCTCTGAATCAGAGGAAAAGTGCCACTGCTAAGAGCTGTATACATGTTGATCAACTAGGCCCCAGAACCTGATAATTTAAACAAATGGGCTGTAACAAACTATAGAAAAAAACAGAAGGGAGAATTAATTAAAATGCACATACAGAAAGACATCTTAACTTGGTTTGAGTTAATTCAAAAATAAACAGAGATAAAATACTTTGGACATCCTTACTGATAACTTTTCTAATCAGTGTTTTTCCAAAGACATTACAGTAGAAGATAATTAACGTCATCTGAAAAGTCATCAGAAGAGCTTGTTCTTTGAAGTCCAAACTTTAATATCCAAGTGAAGCCTAATACTGAAGAGTGACAAGATAAAAAAAATTCTGAAGGTTTAACTTGCTGACATAGAACAATTGTCTTTGAAGAATTTGTAAACAAGCAAAGTCAAGATTTTTGTAGTCACAATCTGATGTTATAAGGACTAGCTTAACACACATGGTGTATTTAGCAAGTCCTTAAACCCCTCTATTATTCCTCACTGCATTATCTCAGAGAACACTGCAGCAATAAATAATACTATTAGCAAGGAGCAGCAGTAGTAATAGCAAGCTTGTACCATCCACCATTTGTCCTTGGTGCAAACAACACTGAAACACTGTAAATTTGTAGTTTCTTATAAGTTTCACAGGAACAAAAGAGGAAAAGTTGCTCTAACCATCTTACCATTGACAGATTGCTGAAAAGTCCAGGAGTTGGTAGAATCAGAGGAGATTTTCCTCCTGTTCCCAGGATGGCAGACATGTCTGATGGCTTCATGGAGCTTCGATTTAGTGCAGTAACTGAAAGAGAGAGAAACTTGTCTGAGAAGTAGTAGTATTTAAGGCCACTATGCTCTACCAAGGAGCTCCAAAGCAAATCTTATAATGGAGATTGAAATATTTATGAAATCCTGCTCAGTCACACAAGAAACAGACAAACCAACCTGATAGAGAAGTAACTTGCTTCCTGTCCATCTTCATTTTCCTTCCATCAGAAGGCTTGTACCAAACCCACAAATGCCAATTATAAAAGGAAAAACAAGTCTTACGCCCAACAACACTTAGAAATAAGGAGGTTAATTATCAGTAATGGAACTTAATAATCTACACATCTAGTTATGCTAGGGTTATACAAACAGGCTGTTAACCCAAGTCTGGAGCATACTCAAGCCCTAGTTTTCCAAGTAGGGCATGTATAAACATGTATCTATTATCATTTCACTTCTTCCTCAAGTGCAGCAGCATTCCAGACAGAAGTCTGAAGCCAGGTTGAATACGAGTGTATATATGCACCGCATGTGTGACGCACCTTCAGTTACTAAAGAGTTCATTGGTACGCCCACACCATGAGCATAAATAGCAATAAATCTCCAGTCACTCCTTGGAAATTGGTCTCCAAACCTTTAAAGCAAAAGGCAACAAATCTTCTCTACCAAGCACTACATCTGCTCCAGATACTCCTGCACATCAGTGCAGTGGCTAGTGTTCCCAGGAATATCTGACCTATGTTAAAAACGAAGACACTGCTTTGCAAGATGATAAATGTCCCATCCTATGACAACAGGGTGCTCCACCACAACAGACCTTCCTATAGCCCAAAGACCACAGAATCTGCACCAAGACAGTAGCTGCTTGGGTCCTCTTATCAACGACAAACAGCCTGGAAAGTCATCTAAAAACATTAGTTGCATCAACACAGAGACAGCCAAATCAGGAGCTGCATCAACAGCTGCAAAGAGGGAATGACACATAGTCCCAAAGTTTTGTTAGCAAATTTGGAGACAGAAGTGCCTGTACAGCCCTCAGCAGCAGTTCTTGATACCAAGATAGCTTCAGTTAGCATCAAGATCATTACTATTTCCTTTTGGACTTGAGGACTGCTGGAATCAGAGGCATCAAAGATGCCTGCAACAGCATATACAACCACAAAATAAAGAGCATGTCCAGGGTCTCCATCAGACTCATCCTGAACATTGCAAGACCGTATCTCATCAGATCTCTGACACCCTCAAATTGTAAGGGGGCAAGGTCATCGCAGACAGGTACAGGGACCCTAGAAGGCTTCATATCAATAGGCAGATTTGGTTTTCCATGCATCGGTTTCACACAGATCTAGAAAGTTGAAGAACCAAAGGTTTTTGTCCCGGGGTTTATGTCCTTATATTAGTACATACCTTGAATTACCACAAATACCTTTTCCCTAAACTCTTGAGACATGAAAGTCAGGCATACTGGAGATCAAAGATACAAATCAATTCTCAATCTGCAGAACTAGAATTATGGCTACTAACATTAACTGTCTGACTCTGAACTTGCAGATCAAAGCGTTTAAACTGTTAATGGGTCATCAATCTCCTCTCCTCCATGGTACCAGAAAATAATCACTATAAACCCCCCTACCCATATGACACAACACATTCAAGGGTTAGGTATTTACAGGGTGGCAAAAAAGAATTATATTGAATAATCCTCAAATACAGTTCCTAATACACCCAAATCTACAATTAGGAGCAACTGACTCAAAGAAAGCAAAAAAAACTTGTCCCCATGAGGGGAGATAATGGATGCACTTCACAAGAACACTTTAAATGTTCCACTGTAGGAATGAGACTGTACAACGGGAACAGAAACAGGAGTGAAAATGTCGATACTCTGTTTGTTGCAGAATCGTCAGTTTGAAAGAGAAGTAGCTCTAGCCTGCGTAGCAGATGACATTTGTGACTCTTAGAAAATCCGTATGGTGCAGCAGCAAAGGTAAAACAGAAAAAAGCCAGGATGCCAAGGAGAAATGCAGGGTTGTAATGAAGAAGCACAGAAGTCTTTAGATTAAATAGTGCAGGAATGTCAAACAGCAAACCTTTTGTAAGGACTGCCTGTCTGCTTGTAATGCTGTTTGAAGAAAGTTTATCACAAATCATAGCCACACATGTGAATAATTGTCCGCTGTGTTTACAGAAGTTTGCAGAAAGAATCATTATTCAAAAGGCAGAAAGTCTCCTTCTGAAGTCTGTTAAAAAATAGATGGTAGGTTTACAGAGCATATGCTGTCTAGCAACATCTCCCGATGTAACATCTCTATGATGACCAGCCATACAAATGAACAGAACAGCTCAACATTAAACCTTCTTGATCAGAGTATTTTGCATCTGCAATCTCTACTTTCACCTGACATCAACTCTATGTATTTTTGGGGGGCAGCTGCTGCACAAGCAAACTGTACACTACCTCTTACTGAAATTCTGTACTGTTGAACTTTCTGAAAATAGATAAACCAGAAACTTCATAGTGACAAAATCATGGCAAACTCTTAGATCAACGTGCTAACTGAAATGAAGATCTTAATGGTCAAGATGGTATACGCATGTCCTAATTTGAAGATAAAAGTGGAAAAAGAGCTACTTGATTTTGAAGTGCTCTCTGACCATCACAGTATGACACACAATGCTTCTCTCTTATAACAACTAACACATCACCCATCTCCAGGCGGTCCTGAAAGGAGGATGTGGAGCAGCAGAAGCATCCTCTCGGAGCTTGCTGGAAAACACACTGGCTACATGATGACAAAAAAGAGGAATCCCTTAGAAATGCCTGAATGATGACAAAATAAAGACAACAGGAAGAGACTGTGACAAGGAAAAGGGAGGTAAGCCCTGGTGATGACATGGAAATGTGAGGAATGGGCATGTTTCTTTATTTCAGCCACAACTAGCGAGGGAGGCTTTAAGAGGATTACAGACCTTTTCACAGTATGTTTAGCGTCAAGTCAACACTAAACACAACTTGCAGTTTCACTGCGAGAGCTGTCAATGATGACACACAAGTAGCTCAGGCTTGAGAAGAAGGCTGATGCTAACAGCATTTATCTTTGCTGCTGGCTGACAAAAGAAGCCACTAGATACTACACTAAATGAGAACAAGCAGGGGCTACACAGAACTTGCTACGAACCCCGAGAAATCACGAAGAATCAGTCTCTCTGGAACCTGCTATCTTTGCACTAGTGCCAGTTTGGGAATAAGCCCCAACACACTCCTAGTATGGGTCAGCTGATGCAAAACACAGGGGCTGGGAGTAGGAGGTTTCAGGGCAACCTGACCTTGTGTGGTTCCACAGCCTTTCCGTGAGGTGTACTGTCTAATTTCTTGTCCTGCTAGTGGAGAGGGAAATCATTTACTGATGCAACCAATAAATACACCTGGTAGAAAGGTCAGCAACAGAATTAACCGGCCACAAAAACAAGGATGGAAAAATACCTGAAGAGAAGTTACATGACAGACAATCTGGAAGAATTAAAAGCTACTGCAAAACCAAAAGAAGGCTGAGAAAAAGAAGGAAACACAACAAACTAGACTGCTGACTAGTAAGGCAAGAATCAGTTTCAATGTGGTACTTGAGAGAAACTGCAGTGATACTGGACATACTCTTGTGCCAAAGAAAATGAAGCTCAAACACCCTCTAAAAACTGAAAGGCAAAAATCCATTGGCATTCAGCAATACCATAAATATATAACATATGAACATATATGTTGACTGCTACTAGGGTTTTTTTTCCATATTCATAAATGTGTTTAACTTCAGAATCACAGAATCACCATGTAGTTGAGGTTGGAAGGAACCCCTGGAGATCATCTGCTCTGACCCCCCTGCCCAAAGCAGTGTCAACTAGAAAAGTTGCTCAGGACCTTGTCCAGTCAGCTTTGGTGATCTCCAAGGATGGAGACTCCACAGACTGTCTAGGCAACCAGTTCTAGCGTTCAATCACCCTTACAGTAAAAAAGTTATTTCTTATGTTTAAACAGAATTCCCTGTATATCCTGTTGTGCCTACTGCCTCTTGTCTTTTCACTGGGCACCACAAGAGCCTGGCTGTCTTTTTACTCCCTCTCATCAGGTATTTATATACATTGGCAGGATCCCCCCAAGCCTTGTCTTTCCTAGGCTAAACAATCCCAGCTCTTCTCAGCCTCTCCTCATATGTCAGATGCTCCAATCCCCTAATCAACTTTGGGGCCCTCCACTGGACCCACTACAGGGCATCCATGTCTTTCTCCTTATGAATTGTTATCAATTATGAAGTCCAAGCATATTGTTCCTTTACGTAAATACTAAAGAAAGAAAGTAGTCTTACCTGGCTGGCGAAGCAGTGAATTAGGAGTTCGGGATATCAACTGGCCTCTGGGTGTCATGTTTCCGATATTGTCATCCAGGGATGTAAGAACTGATTAATAAACAAGTTAAGAAACACTCTCCTAAACATGCTTTTTGGCTCTATTCAAAATGATTGTGAATACTTGGAAAGGAAAAATATTTTGCTGTAGCTCAAATATTATGAAGATTACACATCCTTCTTTCAGACTAAAGCAGAATGTCCCATTCATAAGCCTGAGTTACGTCACAAAATGTTTCACCAGAAGCTTAAAAGCTGGAGGGCTAAAAGGGACACTGCAAAGCAAAGTTCAGAAACCTGAGCATGACAGGTCTGGGACTCTCACTCCTCATAACTGTTCAGATCAAAGAGAAAACTTTTGCCCCGTGAGGAGCTGCTTTATGCTACATAAACCATAACAAGAAAATCTGACACTGAATGCATTTTAAAAAAAGTTCTCTCTCTCTCGGTTCCAGGATGCTGATGACTTTAACAAAAAGTCTCTGTTGCTCTACTTTGCTTCTTCCTGTGAGCAACTAGGTCCAGTGCTCTAGGTATGGTTCACTAAGAAGTAGTTGTGTAAAAGTTTCAGTATCCTATGTTGTGTCAGTGTCCAAGAACATCATGATTCTTAGGAACAATACAACCAGGGCCAATGTCTCACTAGTTTTATTCTGCTTGCAAAAAACAGAACAACGAGCAAATGTACTGGATTCCTTTGCCATCACAACCAGAAAAATACCATATATTAGTTGTCAAATTACACGGTATTTTCTTCTTATTGTAAATAAGTGGGGGGAAAAATTCTGTGGAAATTTAAATCTATGTCTGTGCACTCCTCTTGCTATTACTGTGGATGGAAAACTAAGATATGCTAAATAATCACAATACTCTGATAACACAATACATGCAAAAAAGCATAAACCCATAAAATCAAGATATAATGGAGTAAAGAAAACTTCATTTTTTCAAAAACTCAGGGATGGAGTCAGCTGTGGCTCACATACTTCTCTGGGCTGACATCAGCCTGAGTTCATAAGCCCACAAAAAACTGTAAAACACCACGCTACACAAGTGTGATGGCACAAGTTTAGGAAATAGGCAGTGCAACATCCCTGCAATCATATTTAACCCACAACCAAAATAATCTACATACAGTCAAGAATTCACTATGCAAGCATTTTGACAATATCTTACTTTCCCTGAAGTCTAGTGAATGATCTTCTGAGCCATCACTACAACGGCTTTGACATGGCTTGAGACTACAATGGGGGAAAAGGAGGAAAGAGGGAAAATTCCATTCAGAGGAAATACTATTCTGTGAAAAGGCAAATAATTGCATCTTTTGGCTTATCCCCAAGTTCTTCTGCAAAGGCCAAGTAATGTACCATGTTGCTGAGAATGCAGTATTTTTCTAAATTAAACTCATCCAGATTTCCTAGTCACACTTTCAGTCAGTCATTAATATCCCTCCCTACTAGTTTTTAGATATTGCAATCATAGTTTTGTTTTTGAACTCTTCTCCTTCTTAAAGCATGAAAAGACCACACAGAAAAGACACTATAGAAGGCGAAAATGAGACAGTTCAATACCAAAATTCTGCAGAATACCTCACAAATCAGATAATAATTTCACATTATATTCATACAGTCCTCGCTTTAACTAGGTATAAAACAAAGAGTAACTTGCTGTATATTTGAAAACCATTCTCAACGTGCTTCAAATCAAAGCAGTGGTAAAAATACACATACCTTCTGAACACAGCAAGCAAGGATTAAAGAGAAGATAAAAAGTCTTTACAGAAAAAGGATACTAGAAACTCTTTTCTGAGAGCTTTGCTTCCGTCCAGGTCTGGCCACCTCTGCATCACGAGGGGATGACACATCTCCAAAACCATTTCTAGAGAACAGCAACATAGACACAAAGTAAGCAAATGAATCCAAGCAGAACATACAACAAGATTTTTTTTGTTGCTTCAAGTAACTTCACAATTGGGAAACTTAAAGCTTAAGTCATCTCCAATTCTAGCACTGATGTCCAGTTTCATCTACAGAATATCTAGTATTGCTCATCAGCTCGGGAAAATGAGTTCGTCTGAAAACCCACACTTTGTTCCTCCTACACCACAACAGACACTTTCTTATTTAAAAAAAAAAAAGCTAGTAAGACATGCAACAGTATGAAACTCAATTTTGAACTGAGAAATTCAGTTGAAAGAATGACACTATTTGTTTTCTTTAGATACAGAAAATCACGGCAGATCAAGGAAGTTCACGTGTCTTGCAGGAGTGGGAAAAAATCGTTAACAACGGCTAAACTGCAAAGAAGAAGCTACAGGTGGCCTGTGAGGGCCACAGCTGAGACTGCCCAAGCAGGCCTGCCTGCAGAGCGCCCTGCAAAGGCCCGGCTCAACGATTCCTGCGTAATTAACAACCCCCTTTTAATCCACAGATATATTCCAGCAGAAACCAAACAGATTTAAAGCTCTGGGGTGACATAAAAGCCTTGGGTACCCCCCAGAAGCTGCTCCCGCTGTGCTGCCGTTTCCAGCCCGCACTGCCAGCGCCCCGCTCCCCGCCGCCGTGTCACACCACCACACCACACCCGCCCGGGGGGCCGCGCTCCCCGGGGCGCCCCGCCGGCACCGGCCGCCCCCCACCTCTCCATGGCGGCCTCCGGCCCGCCGCAGCCCGGGCTCGAGCGTTCCCGCCTCCGCCAGCGCCGGCCCGCGGCCCGGAAGGAGAAGGGAGAACTTCCGCCCGCGAGGCGGGGCCGCCGCACTGCGCATGCGCCGCCCCGGCCCGCCGGCGACGGGCACCCAGCGCCGCCGGCAGCCCGGCCCCGGGGCAGGGGATGGGCACCGGGCACCGACCCCGCCGGTAACCCGGCCCCGGGGAAGGACGGCCGGGGAGCGACCGTGCTGGGTGGAGGGCAGCCGAGCCCCGTCAGGGAGCCGTGGTGCTGAGGGGGGTGAGGGCCTGCCCTGAGCTGCGCGCCCGGCAGGCAGCGGCCACCGGGCAAAGGCTGCTCTCTGTCTGTCAGACACCCCGGATTAAGCTACAAAGCTTAAAAAAAAAAAAAAAAAAAAAAGTAGTTTAAATGCTTCAAATGCTGTTGAAGTTATCTCATTCCACAGAAGAACTAACCCAATGCTCAAAACATTTTCTTACACATTCGGCTGGAGCAGCGTGCCTCCCCGCCTTTGCTTCATCAAGGTGAGGCTGTTTCCACCAGTTTGCAAACTCGTGTTTCTTCCTTTCCCATTTCTCCCGGTGTAACTCAGACTACCGGCACCAAGAGGTAACGTAGTAACCACCGCGCAGGTGACCCAGCCCTTAATCTCCCTGGGCAAACTAACCAAGGTAGGGAACTACCTCTCCATCTCCAAAATGGATTTTTCACACTTTTTAACTACAGAAAAATACTACACTATCGAACGACTACTACTGACAGTAGTTCCTTTACTTGTGCTGTAGTACAATGGAAGCTGTCTAAACTGCATTTTTAGTGTAGACAGGCAAGTTCTGAAAAACACAGGTACTCAGGTGTGTTTTCAGGCTACAGCTACAAGGGGGTACTTTGAGCAAATTGGGCATTTGAATTCCTCATACAGAAGGATGCATCTGAAAACAGCTGCAAAAGGTAGCAGAATTACAAGACATCGTCTGAAGTCCCATAGCTTAAGATGCTGATGAAATGCCACGGCACCCAACCTTGGTGGCTCTTTGAAGCTGCTGGAGAGCCCACCCTCAGGCGACTTCACACAAAGAGGAAAGCTGAGAACCCTGATGAAGGTGAGATATGGAAGAACACAAGTAAGCAAAAGACCCTTAGAGAGTAGATTAGTCACTCAGGAAATGTAGTTTTGGATTTTAAAAAAGAAAAAGTTGTCCTTCTATCATGTAGACTATCACGAAAGCAGAAGTGAAGGCAACAACATTATGGCAGAAAACTAGAAGAACGTTAAAGGAACTAATACTCTAATTCAGTAATACATATTTAATAGAATTTCCCTCTCAACACTTCCTCACAAAACAGCGTAGCATTATTTTCTCTGTAGTGCAGTGCGAAGTTCAGAGTAATGCACGAATTAGTATCCAATTCAATTCTTTGCCAACAGCTCAAGCTCTCAGGCTAGCCCTATCTCAGGGCAGAAAAATATAAACAAATGGGAAATGTAATGATGTCAGAGAAAATGCTTCCTTTGTGTGTTGCCTCAAGCTTATTCAAAGCAGTGACAGATGAGAACAAAGCAAAAGAAATAAGGCTGAAGAGAAATTAGGAGGGCAGCATGCATGCTTAAGAAAAAAACAAAACAAAACACAAACCTCTAAAAGAATATAAAAGATTTGGGGCCCTTGAGAGAACTTGTCATAGTATATACAGCTTCTTTAAGTGCAAGCTGGGGAAGCACCTTAGAGGCCTCAAGTTGGCTCCAGTAAGGGGGCACGGGGGAGGAACAGGGCAAAAACCTGGAGCTGTGTTTTCAGGCAGTATTTTTTGACTAGCGTCCCACTTCCTATTTATCTAACGAGAGGGAAAGAGGGGGAAAAAAAAAGGAGAAAAAACTGAAAGTCTCATGCAAGCATCTTACACTTCTAAGAAGCAGAAGGGAATGCAAATTATATATATATAAAAAGGACTCTGAATTTAAATTTATGATTAAAAATGATAAATCTATCTTAAGTTTCACGTATTTGCATCAGCACTGATCCTAACTGCAGCCATGCTGTCAGAGCATCACAAGGGGTTGTAATGCTCCACACTTAGAGGCAGGACAAGCAAAGCCAACTCAGCAGCTAGCACAACTAACAGAAACATGGCATGTTTATCGCCAAAGATTCCTCTGCTCCCTATGAGCTTTCTGTGAAGTTAGCAGGGTTTACAGGATGTACTACATTAAAGTTCAGGATATGCTAGATTAAAATTAAACACGTAAACTAACTCAAAACTCCAATTACCCTTTAGAAAACATGTTTTAATATAGACAGCTCACAAATCAATTGGCCTAATGCATTGCTAAACTGCATACATGGCATCTACATATACAAAACTGTAGGCTTAATTCAGAACTATCAAAAGCAAGAGCATGACGAAGTTCTTGTGCAATGTGTGACAGCAGCACAACTGCATTCAATACAAAGAAAAGTGTGGAATCTACGCTATACCTTGCCTTTTTGCAAGAGAAGGAAGAAAGCTCATGTTTTAGCCCATCTTTTCTTAGTTGAAACACATTCCCAGAAGTGTGTAATTTTTCACTTTTTAAAATTTAAATCTAAGGATTTTTTTTTTAAACCAATCTCAAGAATTTACCTAAAGTGTTTATGTGGTTGCTTAGTATTAAAATACCTATGTTGACTCTCAAATCAATGTTTGCTGGCGGTCCTACCCTGAACAAATTGATTCCCATGGCTACTCCTAGTGAGGAAGCTCAGCTAAAACCCCTTTTTTATTAAAAAGGAAAGAGAGACAAATTTGTAACTGTCATTTTATTTGTGTTTGGAAATCATGACAGTAGTGCCAAGGGTCTTTGATGTATTGGGCGTGTTACAAGCAGTAAACCCAGTTCATGAGAGCTGGGATTTCACATGTAGATTTTTGTACTTAGTACAGGAGTGGAGTTACTGACTCCTCCCTGCTTAGATTTAGAAGTGTAAGGTAAAAATGCTGCATAGTATGAACAGGTAAAGTATACTGACCAAAGAAGGAACTAACTTCTACTATAATTTCACTCAGTATCCAAGATTGCAGAAATGCACCCTCCCCCCAGGTTTATCGTAGCCAAAAGACATTACATAGATTAATTAGAAATTACAATGTCTTTCAAATGAAGTACTTCACCCCAGCCACAACCTCAAAGAAGACAAAATTTAAAAAAATCCTGGTGGCAGTGAACTTTCTCAAAACAATGAAGCTGTAAAGCTTATTGTTTGGCTGAACTAGTATTTCTTGAGGCTAAAGTGAGTACAGTGGAATTATGAAGACGTTCCTTTTTCCATTCACAAATCTCTCCCTAAAGAACATGTCATTGAAAACAGGAAGCCACCCTCTGTTTAATGATTCAGAATTCTGAAAATAAATGGGTTTGGAGGGTATTTAAAAAAAAAAACAACAAACAAAACAAAACCCCAAAAAGCCCAAACACAGAAAAAAGAAAAAAAAGAAGCAAAATCCACATTATCTGTTGTTTGAAGCCCAGATACCGCAACACTGAGAACAAAATCAAGACTACAAAACAACTTTGCTTATAGTTCTGCACTAAGAAGGTAAAGTTTGCAACAAATGTAAGTATCATTCCAGAGTTTTACTTTATAGAACAGAAAATTTAAATTAGGTTTTAAGAATCTTCAAGTTGTTCATAAACCTTCTAAAGAAAAGCATAAGATGCTTGAAACTCAGAAATAAGAACCTAATTTGATTAAGAGCTCTGCTTCTCTAATGGTACCTTAGAGAACTACATACAACTGCGTTTTGTTACATATTTGAGGAACTTTTTCCTTGCTTTTATTCTCCTCCCCATACGGAGGCAAAATAAAAGCTATAAATTGAAGTATAGCCAAATGCTGTTGGGACAGCAGTTTAAAATTGGACAAAAAGCTTTCTGTCTACGCTGATGCTTGGCTGCATCTTCATATTACAATTCAAAAAGTGCTACAGGCAGCTGTATAGAGATTACTATTTTTGACCATTCGCATCTAGAAATAACTTTCTATCGTCAGTATGTCTAAACTGAAGTCTATCTAGAACTCGTCCAAGTATTGTGGCAAAATTTCTCCCCCTCTAAGTTATTCCCTAAACTGGGAAAGATGAAAAAACTTCAGAAAAAACCTATCAAGTTTGATTCATCCACAGTTTGTTTAACATTTTAAAAGAAGAAAATCCTCATCTTTAGTGTTCACCCATGAGGAAACAGCAATCTAATTACACCAGAAAAGGAGAAAAACACACAGTTTAATCCAAATTCCAGCAGGATTCTCCTCCCACCTCCCATTTCTAGCATTGCAATATCAGTACGCATTATGAAACAACATCTAACTCTACAATACTTTTCCACAAGGTATGTTCTCTTATGCAGAAGAGCAGTAGTAGTTTGAGCTTACAGTGCATTCATTTGGACATCTGAAAACATCTTGCAAAGTCTCAAAATACTCTTAAGTTCGGCAAGTAGACATTCATTTCACAGAATAATTTGAGGATGAAGAAGGGCATTAGTAACAAAGTAAGGTATAAGAAATAAATTTATACTGAGAGGAAGGAGTCCTAATAGGAAGAGTGCAATTCCATTAAATAATACTTCTGTATTTCAGCACATAAACATTACTTTTTTTCCACAGAAAGCTCAGACACTTAAATACTGAGACATACCCATTTCAGTTTAGGGTGGAAATAAAGCAGTCACAACCTTTGTGTGTGCTGGAAGAATAAGCTAACTTTACAAGCAGTAATACATGTGTATTAACAGTGAATGTGGACAATTACTGCATTGGTTCTCAAGATATGAATTATGCATGTTTTCATCCAAAGCTTTGTGAGAAGCGTTCTCTTTCTGTACAAGTAGTTCAAGCATGAACTTCTTAAGCGCTGGTACATAAAGTGGTTATCCTGAAGATATGTAAAAGTTTGTTCAAAAATTTCAGCAGACGGGATTCTTTTCTAGAATTGGTAACTGCTTACATAGTTCCAATTCCTGTAGGGAACTGGATGTTCATTTCCTCAGCGGGAACAGCTTCTTAGGCCGTAATTACTTAGATATGAAGAAAATTCTTTCATGTATTTTTCCTTATGCTTCATGTCCATCACTTCCTCAGCATCATTTTGTCATGCATCTTCCCTTTACCAGCAAGGACACTGCTCCCTTGAAGCCTGCCTAAGTTTTCAAGGAGACAAATACTGGTTTTAAGGTATTACCCATAACCTGGGTTATGATGTATTGATTTTACAAATCTGGCCTAAGTTCTAAATAGAGGAGGGAAAAAGTGTGTTTCACTTTTTTTAGCACAATCTTTAGATGGTAAAGGCTGGAGTTTCTGAAAATTTTACTTTCCTGGGGTTTGATCAAACTGACTACCTCTAATGCTGAGAAACAAAAGGGCAAAGCCTGATGTTCCCTGTAACCAGTACTCTTTAGCTGGACACTGAGACCAGACCAGGACCCCTCTCTTATGTTATCAAAGAATTTTCTCTCCTTCCTGCCCAATGCCATCTGTACAGCTTCCTGGAAAAGAAACACATTAAAAAGAACACAGATAAAAGGACAAGTGGGACGTAAAAGTGTTATAAGACCTGAATAAGCAGAGGTTGAAAGTGAAGGGAGGAAAAATACTGATTAGCTCATCAAGGAGCAAGGTACCTAGTGAAAAAAGGAACTAGAGCATCCAGTGCTCCAGTCTCATCTACTCTGGGGACCAATCAGGATGCAGAGAGCACCAAAAAGAGATATTTATGGGGATCATCAACCACGTGCTCTGGTTTCTAATGATAAATGAAAAGCAATTTCAGTCTTAACTCTGACTCTGCACAGTGAAAGAGTGTATTTCCTCCATTAAACAATGGTGATTGATGACTGATGAAATTACCAGCAGGAAGGATCAGCTGGGCTCCTTAATTCACTTTGCACAATGTAAACTATCTCAAAGCTTACCAGTATTAGCTAACCTAATCTGATTGAATTTGCAGGAATGGATTAGAACAAGCTCTGATAATTCTGTGCCAGAGAAACAGGAGATACCAAGTATTTCGGTGTGACATCAATTTTCAGCAGCACAGCCAAGATCAGGAAATCATCCACAGTCCATGCATTCCACTTCACAGTCCAACAGTATTAACAGATATTTAAAGTCTGCAAAACTCTGCACTCAATACTCCAAGAATACTCTTCTGCAAATTTCCTTGAAACCAAACAAATATGGTTCAATCATGCAGAAAAATCGTATTTTCTAAGAGAATTTTTTTTTTTTTTTTAGCTACCCTAAGTCAATTTTAACAATGAATTCTTCCTGGAAAGAAGGAAAATAGCAGGCAACATATTTTCAAGTTCCCAAAATAGCCACTGAGAGTCTAACCTTTGAAGACAGCTATTTTTCTGTTAGACTCTCCCTTACGTTAGAACTTGGAATATTCCAAGTCCAAAAACTATAAGTGGAATTTCATTCAGTCAGAAATTCATCCACCCTAGCACATGGGATGCTATTAGAAATATCTATGGCATGTATTTGTCGGAAGACAAAGTCATAATGGTTCCTTTTCGTCCTAAGATGTACGAATCTGCACTGTGCAGGAGATATTAAAAAAAAAAAAAATCAATATTTACTAGCACTACTAAAACACAAAACATTCAAGTAGTATATAACCGTAATGCAAGCCCTTGCATGGCAATCCAAATTTATTGAACTACTGATGCTAAGTCATACAAAATTGCACCACTTTAATTAAGGCTTTTAGTTTACATTTGGCCACCTCAAAGCAGTTGTAACATTAGGTTGGTCAATTTAAATACTGTGGCTCCCTGTTGGATATACACACAATCTTTACACCCAAACGTTAATGCATACAAAGCAACAAGGCATTGTTAAATAAATCAGCAAAAGTTAATTACTGCAACTTAGGCCCTGTGACCAATTACACATGATTAAAATTACTTCCCACATTCACATCCACAGTACTCTTCCACCATTTAACATCTCAACCAAAACGTTACACATGTAAAACAATCACTAACAGGCAAAAGTACTAAACCTGTATATTTGGTATTGCAAATACACTTATGCATGAGCAAGCAAGGGAATTCACAGTGAGAATCTACAGCTGCAGAAGCCCAAAAATGATTTACAAAAAATTGTTAAATCATTAAAAAATCGTTTTAAAATATACACTTCTTGTTGTAGACCCCCACTGTACACACAACTATAAACATTGTTCCCTATGTAAACAAGGAAAAGGAAACATACAATAAAAGGTTGAAAAGTCTGGACATTTCCTTCCCAACAGATATTAAAGGCCATGTCTTTAGTCAGACGTTATACTGAAAGGACTCTTAAAGACTAGATCACTGCCTCCACAGGTTTTTCCTAAAATTAAAAAACTATATAGCTGTTGTGTTAATCAAAGCGTTTTTGTACAATACGATGATCATGATCCTGTATTTCTTTAAAAAAGTTACAATAAGCTACAAATACCGATGAAGCAAAGTTATCTGGAGTAGTCTATATAGGAGCTCTTTGGACTTTCTTTTATTATGCTAAAATAGTGGTGCTTTTAGGATTTACATTATTGTACTCTCCAATAGAAAGTGGGGATTGTTGAAGTATACAGTACACAGTTTTCATACATGTACAACATTGGTGGATGAACAATGTCTCTTATCAGTAATACTGGATGTAGGCTCTGGTTTTACCAGTTGCATACACTTAGAATATTTATAAGTAAAAATCTCTCGTGACACTGGAAAGTGATTAGAATGTGCAAACTGATGTAGTAGCTTTCATCCATTTCTTAAAGGGTACCACCACAGGAAAGTCCATTTAAGATGTTGGTAGGTTTAATAAAGTTGGAATGCTGGCACTGTTGAATTGGGCAACAGTTCTTCAGACCTGTAACAACAAAACAAGAGGTCAGTATTAGCAACAACTATTTGTCATTTTGCCTTAGTTAAAACAACTAAAGCAGGAACTAGCAAAGTTCTTCGCAAACAGACCTAGAAGATAACCTTATCGCTTCTCCTCTATCAATATCATTTCTACTGTACACATACAAATAACAGACTATCTCAATTACTAAAACTGGATTGGGATACATATGGCAATCCAAGCTGAACTGTGGAAGTACTATTTGATGGGTGGGACTAGTTTTGCTTACAGTATGACAGTTCCAGTGGCTTTAAAAACAAACACACATTTGGAGGAAATCCTGAATTGAAAGCCCTGCTAAGGAAATGCAGCAGCCATTTCTGCCATCCTCAGCTAACGCTTTTGAACCCTCTCAGTTTTACTTTGAACTGATTCAGCTTGTTCAAATTAAGTAAGTTTTGATATCGATAGCAAGAAGAGTTAAACATGACACTATCTGAATATTAATAAAAGCCTGCAATTTATGACTGCAATTTATGACAGTGGAATGTCCTGCCAGGATTCTCCAGTGTTATCAAATAGGTCCATCAGATGACGCAAGAATGGATCATAGCCCTGAAGCAACCAAACCACTCTATGTCCAGTAAAACTGAAGGGAATCAAGATGAACAGGCAACTTGCATGATGGCAGGTCAATCAAGAGAGACCTCTGTCAGTACTACGGCTCGGAGGTGGAAAGGGGGAAACAACCTGCTCAAAAACAAATTGCTGAAAAAAATTCATGCCTGCTGACTAACTTCTGAAAAGGCTTGCTTCAAGAGCAGGCTGGAGCTTGCTTGAGCCTTCAGCAGCATTCTTAAAGCATGGATTTAGTCATGTAGAACATTAGCCAACTGCCAAGGAGTGAGAAATTGATCTAGTAACCAGCAGCTCCAGGTTAAATATTTGGAGTGTTACAATGATGACTTCACTGTTCTCTTCCAAATGTACTAATTACAATGCAGCCTATAAAATATCCATATAGTCAAAAGAAAGTAAGCTAAATTCCTGTGACATCATGCAAGTATGTGCAGGGGTTCAAAGCAGAAAGTGACATTTTAGCACGCAAACTGCAATATTTTACAGTATGCATTCCTGATAATTGAGCTCTTGCAGTATATTCTACCAGGCTTTAAAAAAAAAAAAAGAAAACCCTGTTTCCAAAAGCTAAAGTTTTGAATTATCAGAACGAACATCCTTAATTTGAGCTCCACCAACACCTTAAAGCTTGGAAAAAAACCCCAATGATACTAGTATGAATAGTGTATCTTGCACATATTTGTAGTTCTGACTTTGGAATGGCAAAATAAAGACCATAAAAATTTCTACAATAATGTAAATCAAGACTTTTCAATGCTGTTCTGCATCAACAGCTACCACAGTTGTTCAGGAGTTTTTTGTGCTTGTTTTGTTTGGTTTTAATAGCCATAATACACAGAAAATTTTAAACTGTTTACCTGGCTCAGAGCTACAGTACAGCTGTGTATTAAAGTAGCTGACATGATGACTTTTTGCGTGCTTTTCCAGGCACTGGAGTTTTTCTGTTAATTTGTCGCACAAGGTCGTAAAAGATCTGAGAATATAAGAATCAGTTGGTTAGTGGAATTAAGAGGCTTCTCTCATAACCTTAAGCCTTGAATCTTCACACATAATGTACCCAACATACTCAAGAACCCCTGTAAATATTTAGTTATCACAAAGCCAGAAAGTTAAACTGTATACTTAATTAATACCTGTTTATTTTCTGTTTAAGATAACTGTCTATCGAGGCTTTTCTACTTCCAGTGAAGCAAACTGGAAAGGCATCTATAATCTGCAGCTGTTTAATCTTTGGGTCAAATTTATCTGAACACACATGATATATGTCACAATGATCAACTGCTATACGCTATTACTTTGCAATTTAGCACTGAGGTCAAGAAACAGGCCACAGCTTTCTTCTAACTCAAATCATTCTAAAGACACTCTTTTAAAGAAAGCTCTAGTAAGTTTTAACTGCACATTTTCATGGTAACTCAAGTACACTGCATATTCTGTAACAGTCTCTTGTATTTGAATGAGATCATGCTTTTCCAGATTCTTTAAAAATACTGAAGTCTAGAGAATTAATTCAGCAGCCTCTCTAGGACTACACCATGACATAAGCGTAACATTTCCTAGAAAAGTAACTCATGTATGAGACACTCTCACACTTTGAATCTCCTAGAATTCCAATTAGAACATGATTTTGTTGAAAGGCTAATTTAAGACAAGTCTACATACTACAATTAAACAGCATCTGTTTCGTTCATAACTGACACTGTTCCAATTATTTCTGCATCTCCTAAATCAAGGAGGTCCTCATACTAAAGCCATCCTAGCAGTCTCCTAAGCACTGGCTGCAAAGCAGCAAACATTCCAACAAGGGCTTTTAGTATTTGATGGAAGTTCTAGTTTAATAAACATATGACTTTTATATAGTTAAGCTGACTAATTTGTATTTAAGAAAGACTGAATAGTTTCCAGAAATTTCCAACTAATTAAACACACATTACTAATTTTTAAAGTCAGCTGTGCTTAAAACCACTATACTCATTTGATTACATGCACGTCTTGCAGAGGCCCTTTCAACTTGACTGATGCTGCCAACGATGTTTTCCAGAAGACACAAGGAATTGCAGGGTTTATCACAATATTCAAGCTGTTCCAGAAATGTAAACACTAACACAGCTTCTTTTTCTAAAAATTTTTGCATCCCTTTCTTTATGCTGGCACCCCCTCTGGGTAAGAAGGCATGCACTATCGCAAGTCCCCAAAATGCATGTATTTGATCAGTCACCTAGCTCCCACTAAATAAATAAGTAGCTAGACAGTAGAGAGGTTTTTGCCTGCCCCCCCCCCTTTTTTTTTTCTTTTTTAACAGAGCACTTATTTAGGTCTCTTCTCTAATCAGCTGCTAATTTGGACAAAACCCTTAAGAGTTTTTGTCCTTACCTTCTCAAATAATTTAATACCAAATAACTTAAATCAATTAGTTTTCAGGACTTAACTCTTAAAGGTCTTAAAAAAAAAAAAAAAAAAAAAAAAAAAAAAAAAAAGAAGAAGTCCTCTAGCAGTGCATTCTCAGTGGATAGGGATTATATCAACTAGGGAATGTAACACGAAAGAAGTATTTATCCCAAATTCACATGAATGTAATTTGAAAACTAATTATACTAAAATTAATATAGTTTTAAAGAGTCCTAAGTCAAAGCTAACTACATCCTTTAATAGAAACATCTCACAAATTCTCACAATAGTTTTGTACAGTTTTGTCCATTATAGTGAATGTTATTCATAATTTCATTAGTTTTTCCTCGACAAACGGTAATGTTTGGTTACCAGAACACACCATCCCATCCTTCTCTCCCTGCCACTCCTCCCCCCATAGGTAGTGTGCCTTACCTCGTTAACATTTATCTTTGATTTTGCAGAAGACTCTAAGAATGCACAGTTATTCCATTGCCTTGCTAGGTTCTGACCTTGTTCCTTTCCCACAACTCTTTCATCTTCCAAGTCACACTTATTGCCAACCAGAATCATAGGCACCTAAAAACAATTTAATACCAGCAAAGAATTCATTAAGATTTTGGGAAGGCACACTGTAAATGCACACCTAAAACCCTATCTGAATCCTTAGAGGATCCTGGCCTCCAGAATAATCACGCTCTGGTATAACAAACTTAAGTTTATCGTTGTGCGAGACCTTAATATTCAAGCCAAAGTGACTGCATTTTTTGCCTGCTGTCTGGCAGGACGGTGGGGAGAATAGTTTGAGGATTCAGTACACTCCCAATTGAGAAAATTTCACCTCTTCTAGAAGACCTAATGAGATTTCATTTTTAGATATTCAAGGCATAAAGAAGCCTACTGAAGCATCTGCTAAAAGATTCTTACATGTTCAGAAATCCTGGAAAAAGTGGCCTGTACTGGGTAGCATGATGAAGGACACTAAAGCTCCTTTCACCATTCCTCTACTTCCAGCGTACCTGCACTCCTTTCAAGAGCAGTTTTCTCACACAGTTCTTATTAAAGCAAGCTGATGCACACAGAGGAAAGAAGCATGCTAGCGTATCAGAATTACTAACTACAGAAAACACTGAATTGACCTTTGTAGCAAGAAAAGGTAATCATACAAAGGTTGTGGGGTTTTTTTGCTTCCTTTTACTGATTTAAGGACATAGCTAAGTTTCTCCCAAATTCAGGTGTTTTAAAAAAAAAAAAAGTTCACGATATTTTGATCATTTAATTTCCCCCCACTGAGAAAGCAAGTCATGCCTAAGCTTTAGCATAGGAAAAACTTTATGTAAATTTTGGTGAGAACTAAAGTTGCAACTTGAAGTTCATTATCTTTCTCCTCATACTATGGAATGGCTTTCAAGACTATGGGGAGTGTACTAAAGAGAAATATAATGCCAAGGAAATACTACCAAAATACTACCAAAGAAAGCTTATGTGAGTCAGCATAAATATACCATGTAAACTTAAGGTTTCAAATATTGTCACATTTTTCTTGATTGTAGTGTACAAAGTTAATTTGATGCTAAACAAGGCTATAACTTGGTAGGTTCTGGATGGGAAAGGCACATGCAACTTAAATACCACCCTTTTGAGATACATTTGTGTTAATAATGGGTAATAATCACTTCTAGAAGAAATCTGCTGAACACAAGCAAGACCTGAAAATGCTTACACTTAATCTTAAGTGCAAGGTGGTTTGTATTACAAGAGTCACAATGAACTTCCCTGAAATTGAAACACTTAATACATTCTGCATCTGCTGGCAGAAGCGTATGTGGATACATGCAGTAAGGAAGGGATCAAAGTTTCCATGAGCGCAGTTTAAATGAGATGAGCACACTTAAAAACTGTTCATTGCTCACATTTATTTTTTTCCAAGGAAGATTTTCTGTCTGATGGCTACAACTTAGAAGGCGTTTCTGTTAAAAACACACTTCTACTGCTGTTTCACATTTGAAATGCCTTTCTTCCTTTTATTAAGGGACTAGAGTATTCACTTCCTACAACCACAGTAAGTTTTTTTTTTTAATCAATTATAAACCAGAATGTTTTAGCCTCATGTTATAACTTTAATAATGCCAACAGGTGCATATTGAAATTGTGTGGAAATAGTATGACCAAACTTACTTGCAAGAACACACACAAAATGTAAAAGCTACATAACATGAAAGTTTACAGCTTACAGTACTGTCTTCTGTAAGAACTCAGAATTTTGTGCTTTTAAAATACCAGAAACAGTAGGCATATTGAAGAGAAAAAAACTGAACTGTAGGGTTTTTTAAACCTTCATTGATAGTAACTGAGGTAAGAATACAATTGCTTTAGAAAGGTTTTCTGCAGTACTAGTGAATAAGGTTATATACAGTTTCAAATAGAGTATTTTAAAGGAAGAGATTAGAAAGACAATTATTTTTATATACCACATTACAATTTACAATTTCTCCAGTTTGCCTTAGAGTTGCATTGCTGTACTATGCACCTACTGGTTGATTTGTCTCTTAATTTAAAGTTTGGAAGCTATCCAATCACAGTGTATACATTACAACATCTGTAATGAAAACTGTAAATATAAGTATTAAGCGTTTTTAGAGATGCTTACATCATCAGTGTCTTTGACTCGAAGAATCTGTTCTCTTAGATCCTGTAAATCATTAAATGTGGACTGTGCTGTGATGGAATATACTAATGCGAAACCTTGTCCATTTTTCATGTATAGGTCTCTCATTGCTGTAAACTGTTCCTGTAATTTAAAAAAAAAAAAAAAAAAGAATATAGAGATGTTGCATTCAACTTGCACTTTCCTTATACAAACAGCCATATACTTCAGGTCACAAATGGATCACAAGCACGATGCATTTGTGCCCTCCCCACCTTTTTAAACTGACCAATATTTTACTGTTTGACTATAAGCATTACAGTAAACTGAACTGCTTTTAAATAAATCTGGTTTGGAACATTATCTGGGGTGGCTGACCAGTATCTAGATATTGCCAAAGACTATACCCTGGGCGTGGGAGGGAGGGGGGAATCACAGAAACTAAAGTAATTGCAAAAGAGATGAGGTACAGTAGAAGGTACAGTGTAATCTGTAGATTACAGAAGTTACAATGCTCCCGAATCCTTCCTTACCTACCAACTTTTTCCCATCTCCTGACTGTTCTTTAAAACGCATCACGAAGTAAATGCATCCCTTTTCAACCTCCATTTTGTAGTCTAGGCACTTTCCTGTGTTAAATTCTACTTTCATTTTCAAGGAGATAAGTTAATCATTAGAGGATGGAGACACTCAATAGACTTCTCGCGTTTCCTAGACTTCAGTGACAACCACGATATCACATATGAAGACTCACTGGTGCACTGCACGGCAGCATTAGGACTTCTCCCTGTTTGAAAACTTCCACCAGTATGACTGTGGAACAGCATTTGCCTTTCTCGCATTGGTGACTCGGCTATCTTGTGACTGATCAATCACTCACCAAGTCCCTTGCTGTATGTCAGATGAAAGACCCAATATATTTCAAGAGAACAGCCACTCCATCTTTCTGTAGTTTTACATGGCCTTACTCTAATATGGAATTTAAATAAATTATTATTGTACCAGATTACTGTTATAGTTCACAGAACACATGCTACACTCTAAGGGTCTTGAGCTTGTGCTCACTGGAATCAAGGAGGGAAATGACCACTGTCAGTAGATTTTGGAACAAGTCAGAGAAAGACCTGACCAATATGCAAAGGGTCAGCATAAACCCTGCGCTTTGAGTTCACACAAGCTGACTAAAGCAACACTTCTTATCGCAATGTCAGAGTACATCTCACAAAAGAGAAAGGAGAGGAGAAGAAAGCATGTACTCTCTACAGCAACAGAAATAAAAACTGAGTAACCATCGGGCCTAAATTTTCCTCTGGGCAATATAAACTCAAAACAGCAGCACAAGCTCTTTTAAAATTCTCAATCTCGTGTTTCTCCTGTTACAGAACATGAGCTCACAGGAAACTTGCAATTCATTTTCTGCTGCAATGCTCAAGTTTTGTTTGAATAAGAGTATGTTAAAGAACATCCTTTAATCCAATGCACTGACCACAGTTCTCTTTAGAGAATGAGGAAGGAAACGTGTCATCATCTACATCCCTACAGCTTTTGATGGTTTTAACACTGTACATCAGTATTTAGGAAAGTTGGTTTTACATACCGTTCCTGCAGTATCTAAGATTTCAAGCATACACTGTTGTGCATCTACTTCAACTTGCTGTCAAGAGAGAAAGATGTGGTTAGAGTTTTTCCTCTTGCAACTCTCCCCTCCAAAGACACCAGGAATTATGTGATTTTATAAGCAAATTCATAATGCATAAAGCAACATAATGGCTTAAGAAGTTTATATGGATATACACTTTGAAAACAGCAGGAAGAAGCCTTTCAAACAGCTCTAGTGACATTTTCAAAAGCAGCGTCAGCAGCCAAGTACCACTTTGCAAAGTGATTAGGGATTTTTGATTATTAAAAAGGAGGCTGCTAAATTTGTAATGATGGTTATCAGCAACTAGCACAACTAATTTCTGCTTGTTTCAGGGATCATTCACAGATTGAAAGAAAAGTACAGGTGAAAGCTAGAAAGTTGGACTGGTGTACTAATGCTCATTTAATAGTAATTTAGATCAACAAGAGCATAAGTAGTACACAGCAAACAATAAACCAAGCAAGCCACTAAGAGTGGTATCCCCAAAACAAGCCTTTAGTGACACTAACTAGGTAACTGATCCAGCTTAGAAAAATCTGTAAATAATAGAAGATTTAAGAAGCCAGATCAGTTTCTGTAACTATTTCAGAGTTCCTCTATCTAGTTTCTACCAAGAAAAAAAAAAAAAAAAAAAGCCTCGAGGGCAAAGGACACCGAAGTGCCCTCAAGCTGTTTCAAGCAGGCTACCCACATTTTTTTTTTTCTTTCAAGCTATTGGTACATTTCCCTTGTTTCCATTTGCATTTAAAATTCCTAGTTGGCAGATCAGCACTCAGAAGAAACTTTGTGTCCCCTATTCCCAATACATGCATCTTCACTAGTTTAACTTTGAGCTTTTCTTTTTTAACTAGATTTGAGCTTGGGGGACAGGGAAGAGGAGCATTTGCACTCCTCTCACACCTCCTCCATGTCCCCTAAGGATGGAGATTCCTTCAATAGCCACTATTTTAGCATGTATTGCTGACAAAGTTACTCAGCTAATTAAGCAGCATCTATTCTCTTTATGAAGAAATATCTGGGGAGTAAACCAAGGCATCAAGTTTCAAGACTTCATGCTCAAGTTATTTAGTTCCAGACAAACTTAAAATATTTCAAGCCACATCCTCTCAACTTCAAATACTATAAAATTAGATTTAAGATTAATAGTACAGATTGCAACTACCAAACCAATACATTTTAGAGTCACCCAAGTCAAGCAGCAAGTTCAGAATTGTAACTAGCAGTGAGGGGAAGAAAATGACTGCATAAAATGTTGTCCACACTTAAGCAAGACTTCAACAGTCTGGCTGATTTGAAAAGAAGAATACACAGAAATATTCCTAGTCATTTCAGGACCAAACCTGAAAGGAACATTACGAGATCTTTGCTAAAAAAAATTATTGAGCAAAAGGCAAAATTTCTTGAGAAGGCTTTACTTTTTCAGGCTCCATGGAAACAGTCTTTGGAAAAATTCACCCAGCAAACATCATGAATCTAGTATGACCTGAAGAATGTAAATATATAACAAAGGAAACATTTCACTTTAGTACAGCTTGTGAAAAATATTTTGAGTCATTTATTGGGCCTGACCCAGCAAAGGCCTGCACCAAACACAGGGACAGGATCCAAAATTCCTTCTCCTCTAATACAGAAAAAGTGGTTGTATAGAATTTTTTGTTGCTGTTGTCTCTTTAATAAGAGTTCTAGCTTTGGCTGGAAGCCCACATGCTTAAGAAAGACTAGGGGTTTTCCAGCATATCAATTTCTATGAGGTCAAAGAAAACAAATGTGAAATTATTATTTTGCTCTCACTAATTCTTCTTCTGTTCAGAAGGGATTCTGGTAACTATAGGCTGTGATGGCTATTAATGCAGCCTCTTTATTCCAATATAAACGTAGCCCAGTGCTGAAAGAGGAGGTACTGCAGGTTTTGCCCATTCCCAGCTAGGGTTTGTGCATCTTGCCTCCCTCATATAGACACTGGTATTTTTGTGGCCACATGGTGAGCTACATCAGAGCATAAATGCATCTGAAAAGTAATTCATCTAGAAAAAGAAAAAAAAGAAATTACAAAACTGACAGCTGAAAACTAATCTGCTTCACCAAATGTTTAACTCTTCTGGTAGCAGTCCAGATGTAAACTATCTTAGCCTGGAATATTAATCATGGTCTCAGCTGAAACTGAAGAGTGAGCAGTATGGAGATTCAAGATGATGCAAGCAGAGTCAGACCTGTCAGCCTGTCATGCTGAAGATGGGAAGAGAGAAACCAACAGGCCACTGTAAGTGTTTGTTCATTTATGATAGGTTTGTGTTAACTTATTAATAAAACAACAACCCATCTAATGGAAGCATATCAAGCTATCAGTGAAATTGCTAAGAATACAGTATGTTGCCTCCAGTGTTCTAAAGGTAAGCCTCAAGCTGTTTTTAGCACATTTTCCTAGTAGCAAAGAGTCTTAGAACCTCTGACATACAGGTCCAACTCTACCTGCAGATACTAACACACAAAATAAATATTATTAAAAATTGGTAGTTTATTTTAAACAAAAAAAGTGTGTTCTCAATTCTGACAATGAAATTACCAATTTTTACTGACTAGCTAGTAAGGTATTACACTTAAACATTAACAAGCTAGTCTCGAATTATTCCTTTTAGACAGACTTTAAGAGCACCTTTACATTTCAAACTTGTTAAGTTACCAGGTATTACATGGCATTACAAGGCATACCCTTTTTCAAGCAATGACTCAAATATTGGACAACGTGTACTGCATTTTTAAGTTTCTGTAACACCAGTGAGGTCTTTTGCATATACCTTTCTGTAGGAGTCTTCTATCGTAGGATCGTATTTTTCAACAAATATTCCTTGAACAAACTGTACAGTCTGCAACACAAAAGTTCTTGTAAGATTCTTCTTGTATAGTGACATTTTGTAAACACTGTACACAAATTACTGTTCTAGGTGTATACTCAGTTATCCATTACATTTCTGAAGGCAAATTAAGTGATTGACATTAACTATAAGTTATAAGAAACAACAGGAAGTTAGATGTATATGCCTATTTGACTAAGTACTGTTAGATGAAGCAATGCTACACCTTCCTTTATCTACTCTCACTTGGAGCATTAAAGCATGCATTGATTTAAAGTTTGTCTAACTGTTGGAATCATTATTAGTTTTTAGTTGAATAGGATCCTGTATACAGCTGCATTGCTTTTACGTTTGCATTTAGAACTACTGCATCTTCTGCTACTTATCTGCTAGCACAGGAATTAGTGAAAAAACAGCTGCCAGCATTTACTAGTCTTAACTAGACTCAGTAGGATATTCCTGTGTACCTAGCATGTAGGACGTTTTTAGCACAAGTCAAGTGGAACTTTAAGACTCAATGGCCAAGTCAGAGCAGACAGGTTCAAATCCAGAAATGCTGCAGTAAGATAAAGAATTCAGAGGTGAAGGAAAAAGTTCTTTCACAATCTAAGATGACTTGTCATTTAAATTTTCCTTTAGGAACTGCTTTGTAAGAGAATAGTTCTTACCTGATAGAGTGGACCTCTAGACCTTACTGTTTGATAAGGTGCACAATTAAACTAAAAGATGTAAAGTTCTTAGGTGGGTTGAGAACATCTGTGAACTTTTTCAGTGCTAGTCTAGGTCAGACTAAACTTTTCCACAATTGTTTAACTAAAATGCACATGCTCTTTGGTTTACAATCATCTACCTGCCGCAGCTATACACCTACTTGCAGGGAAAGATGTAGAAAACATGCTAAACTTCCTGCAAATATGTATCTGTATTTGCATAAAAGAAATATTAGTGTGTTAGAGACTGCTATCAAACATTAAGCAAACAGCACCCTGAAGACCTTTCTAGAGACAGGAGTTACCAAGGCCAAACACAGGCAAACCAGTTCATTGTGCGAGTTTCATGAAGCAGCTTGATTTCCCGCAGACCTATGGCTGGGTTACCCACTAAAGCCAGAGACCTTCATAATGCTGTGGCTATGCACTTCACTGCATAAGACAGGCAAAGATCTGAGCAAGCACCATCAACCAAACCTGTACAAAAATATTAGCATGGGAGAGCACACCAATGGATGCAGATACACCCAGTAAAGGATGTACTATTCTAGCCAGGAACCCTCAGCAGTCATTACTTACATTTATGTTTATTTGTGCACACTTACATAAAAGAAATATGGGTTACTAGAGAGTGCATTAGAGAAAAAAAGAGACATGAGAAACCTAAGAAAACACATTTGAACTGCCTCACATAGTACTTACCAGAGCAGACTTTCCAACACCTCCAGAACCAAGAACCACTAGCTTGTATTCACGCATGATGCAAGAGATAAATCACCCTCAATACCTAAAAATACACAATAAATTGTTCACCACTTTGATCAACAGGACAAATATTTTAGCATTACTATAGCCACTGTAAGTTCAAATATATAACAAGACATGAACAATTAAATATTGATACCAACTGATAAATGCAGGAGATATACCATTACAACCAGCCATAAGCTAAGCAGGATGTTGCTTTAATTATTACACAATATGGAAACATTCGTTCAAGACACAGTAACTGCTGAACAATGCTACTTTTTCATCTAGCACAAATAAAGTACCTCCAAGGTTTTCTTCTTACCAGGATTTTGACACTTGAAGAACCACCATTATTTCTGTGTTATCTAGCCTCATTTCATAGTTGCAATAGTACAGACTTGGAAAGTTTTTAAAATGGAGATTTTTATACCCCATGAAACAGTAATTTAGAGAACAGGCAAGAACAGGCTAAGACTCTGTAATAAAGACCTCAGTATCATGATCTTGCCAAAATATCACAGGTGTTTCAAAGAAAGCGCACAAGTATCTGGAAGAACTGCTCACACCCATGTGCACAGAGGCCTCTGGATGGACTCATCTCCTTTATTTACAGCAAGAAGGAACCAGGCATAGAAATTAATTTACTCCAATTCATAAGCCAATTACTTGGATTACAACATACCATCCAGTGAGGTGTGTTCATCTCTTCACATTTTCCAGAAACTTACAAAAACTCCTCTAGTCATGCAAACAAGTCCATGGTACCTCTCAGCTATAGTTGCAGCAAGCATTAAGGTATTTCATGGGTTTATCAAGAACTTTCATTCACTCACAAGAAGTTGCTTGCACTATACATTTTGCAACAAGAGACCAAAACCAATATTCCCAAGAGCCACACAGATGTCTGAAGAACTTGCAGTTTTACAACCGTTACATGCACAGTACTGAATAGGTTTATTGGGTAAACAGCTGCTTATGTTTGTTACCTATGGTACCGATACAGTAATTCTAAAAACATGTGTCTCAAACTTCACAGCTACTACATCCTCTCCTCATCCATCCCCCAAACTTATTTTGTATCACACAAGTTTTTGTAATTTCATATATATACACATACACGTGTAAGTTATTTTGTTCATATGAGCTGGCATGCATGAAATGTCTCCAGTCTCCTCTGAAGAACTGAAAGCATCAGCATGCTGACAAAAGAAACAGAATGGGAAACTTCTTTAGGCAACAGCATCTCTTTATTTGTACTGTCGTTTACTTGAATAACATCCAAAATTTCTATCTACTGACCCCAAGTTTGATCTATATGCAGAAAGTACAACCATGACACCACAATCCAATTCACTAAGCAGAGTTTGATAAAAGGACTTAGTTAATTTTTTTTAATACAGTGGCCATTCTCAAGCTATCGACTTAACGCAGCTACAATAAAATGCTGCAAACCATCAGATACAGTATTTCCTTACCTCATTACTGTTCTCCCGTAAAGAAATATTGAATAAACCCTACTACAGTAAAGCTAACAGTTACTGTTGATAAGAAACAATTATCCAAGAGGAGATAGCATGCATTTTCTCATTCAAAAACACTTAAATGCTAAGCAAAGAATCAGAGAGGCTTGTATACGAAAATTAAACCAACCTTTCCCCAGCAAACAAATGCTTCTCAAAAAGAACAGCAGGATCCCAGAAATCAGTTTTCAAAAAAATCCTGTCTTAAGTCTGAAAGTTGATTAATGTTTTTCTAGGTATCACACCGCAGTTATAATGACCGTAGTCTCATGTCTAACTGGAGCCAACTAAAATATTCTTTTGAGACCATTCCACTCCTACAAGCTAGATCTCTTCCCCTGTTCCACACTAGCTAGCATGGCTGCCTACAGTAGTATGCCAGATCTGCTTGCTCATCTGTGTTGAAAACTGACCCAGCAAAACCAAAACAAGGACACAGATTTTGGGACACGTCTTTGGGTCATACTGCTCAAGAAAACACACCCCTCAGTCCTGCTAGCAACTGAGCTAACAGGATTGTTACTGCTGCCCTGGGAGGAAGGTTTCAGTTCCTCTCTGTACTGGCTCTAGCACTTACCAGATTGAGTTACCCGTTTTCTCCCGTCTCTGCGCGTACAGAAAGATGAAACCCTCCCCAATGGATGAATAATTTGGGGGTTGGGGAAGAGGGGAAGTGCAGGGAATCCAAACACAGGCTCTTGTACAAGGTAAGCAGCGGAAGCAAGGTAAAAAAGACCCCTCTCATTAGCAGTAATCTCACAGCATCTCTGGGAGTCACACCATCTGTTAGGTGTTTAGCACAAAATGCTAAGATGATTTACATAGAATTTAGAGGACCTCCATGTTAGTGCCCATCTTTGCCATCACTGATTAACTCCACATTGTCAGAAGACTTAAGAAATCAAGAGGTCAGGTCCTATTTAATTTTCTTCTTGCAAACACATAATGAGCTTACGTAAACCATTCCTTGCACCCTAAGCAAGCAAAAGGAACACATGGAGAAAGCCGTAAGGAAGCAACTGACCTGATGTCCAGCAAAGCAAGTCTCTCCACAGGCTTCTGGTACCAATAGTTTTTGAGACTTTTCAGTGATTTTCACACCTAATAGAACATCATTTCACTCCAGACTTTAAAAACTATGTTTCCTTCCCTACATGGATTTTTTTTGCAAACATGGACTACCAGAACCATTCAGACCACAAATTTAATCTATTCAGCACTGCTGTAAATGTTCAGTTAGATCCACAAACCCCTAAGTTGTCCAGCCTTTCTACAAACAATATGAAAAAGGATTGTCTCTAACTGTACTGAAAGGCACCTTTCAAAGTCATGACAAGTTAAGCCTGTAACTACATTACCTGTCATTTCTTTAAAACAAACATTAGGTTATGCCTTTATTTTTGGAAAGGTGTCATTAGAATGACACAAACATAGTGGGTGTAGGGGAAATCCCAGTACAGTAATCTGGGTGAACTGCAGCAATTTCACTGTTTTGAAAAGAACAGTTTAAGCTGAATTTTTCAGTCTTCAGGCTGAAGTTAACGACATATGGAGATGCCAATAACGAAGGCTGACAGTAATTTAGAAATAACAGAACTTAAGCAGCAGCTACCAAGTACCTGCTTTGCCTAGTGGTTTGAGTCATTTGTGACTTGTTCTTAAAGAAAATTCCAAATCCTGAAATAAGAAGCTAACAACTTGGTTTTAGTGAGAGACTGGCAATTCCATTTTGGCTCTCCAGCAGGGATTCTGGAATTTAATACAAGCCAAGGCTTCTTTCAGCATCCAAAATTTGGAAGTTCAGCCCTAAATATCCATTGCTGTATAACACTCTGGAGCTGATTTCACTACTTTAGGTGGTGGTACATAATTAAAGCACATATATACACTACTACAGCTTGGTTGACCAATTTTCTTAATCTCTAAAGCATCTAAGCAAAAATCTTTTTTAAGATCTCTGAAGATGTGGCAAAGCCAGACTGCAGTACACTCAAACACTTCTCTGACCCTCCCTCCAAACTCAGGCAATGAGCAATGTAAGTATTAACTTCCTCTTTCCCCTCGACAACTATTTTGTCATTTGTACAGTCACTCCTTAACTTGCAGAGAGCACACAGTAATCCTTTATATATACACATGCCTATACAGCACAGAGGTAGCGTGGCATCTCTCTACTGGTCTGTCGTCAGGTAGTCTGGCAGTGACATCTTGGAATGAAACACAAACCAATGTATTCTCCAAAAGGCTTTAAGAAAGCCAACTCGGACATCTCACCCACAGCGTGCAACAGAATCACCATCTATTGGCTGCTCCCACTTAGATCTACCACCCCACTGGCTTTGAGCAGCAGTCCTGATGTCACTTCACCTTCCTCTTACTGTTTTCCAACAGTAAAAACAACCCTCAATCCCTAGCTACAAGAACTTTCCTGGTTACAGGTCTTTGCCTCCTCCTCAGCTACGAAGCCACCAGTCCACCATGCTAGGAGCTGCTCTAGGACACTGCGGTCTGCCACACTATTTGGTGTAGTAAAAGTCTAGCATGCACTTTTTCACTACCCAGTATGCCTATTGGTTGCAAGTGTGCCCCAGACTGAGTTAGGGCTCTGATCCTGCCTCAGCTTGACTTTGCAGTGATTCCCAACTAGCCTGACCTGATTCTGCTCTAGCTCAAACCTATTTTTCCATATCACATGTTGTACGGACTGCTTGCATCCTAAACCTTCATCTTGCTCTTACTTTACTTTTCAGATTGACACAACGCTTGACTCTGGAACTAATATTGCATTCAGCTCCATCCAGTGCCAACACAATTTCCTTTTGACTCATTTATGACAAACAAGTGGGCGCAGAGGAAGATGACAAAGTATGGCTTAAACCTCCTCTTTTATAAAGCACCCTATTTTTCAGTTACCTGACAGTATTTGAAACAACAGAAGCCATTGAGCTTCAAGTAAGACATTAAAAGTAAGAAGTTCAACTGCTGAAAGAGATGCAAACTATAAAGCCTGAGATGGAAGCTCAAACTTCTGGTGGATTTCCTTTTCTGCCCCCCCCCCCAAAAAAAAAAAAAAAAAAAAAAAGCACTTCTCTAGCTGTTCTGAAACAGACACTGGACTTAGTGCATGCAATATCTCTTTATGAAGTCTGTGCCTTGCATTTCACATCCTGTCATCCCCTCTCAGCCCCCCAAAAAAGAAGTTACTGGAAGAACATGTAATTATGAAACCATTTGTACAGTCAGGACACAGCTCAATGTAGCACCTTAAGGATAATTTTCAGCAGTCTGCACTAACCAGCCATTTCAATGATACCCTTCAGTTCTAAAGCTATCAGAAAATTGTATTAACTGGAAAGGACAAAAAAGAATCATTAGATCACACAGTCTCAAGCCATTCAAATAAGGAGACAGTTAGGTTTACCTAGCACTCTAAAGCTACAGCTGTATCACAGCATGGCCAACATTTCTAGAATAGGATAGGGTTAAGTCCAACAACAATATTTGTCTCTACTTCCCAGCTCACCCAATCGCAGGGCTGTAAAATGGCTATTCTCAAAGGGGCACAACAGAAATGAAGAGACTATGATAACTGAGTAACAGATAGGCAAAAAAAACCCAGATTTATTGGAGAGTTGATGAGAAGTATCCACTGAATCACCCAACAATTAGATATAAATATGTTTAAACTTATTCCTACCAAATAAACCAAGTAACCTGTTTGAATCCCTCTTTATTTAGTGGAGTCTATTTTGAGAGAAAAATTTTGCTTTGAAGGCTGGCTACCTTTAAGGTGACAGACCTGCAATGAGTGAGAGCAATGCCAACTTCCTTTGCTTTTTCATTTTTCTGCTCCTCCAATCTTTAGGCAGGAAAATACTGTCAGCTGTGGTCTCTATGCAGGCACTAAGAACAAGAAGATAGGAAGCATGCAAAAAGTAAGGCTTTTTTTTCCCTCTTAATTGGAGCGGGTAGTGGCTTTGAGCAGCTGAGTCAAATATTTATATGCACAGATATTTGACATAACTGTGAACTCTGGAGATGCCTAATGCAAGATTTAGCTAGAAAAACGAGCGAAGCTACTCTTCTTCAAGAAATAGGGTTTTCACACAAACTGGATTCCAATGCTATCTCAAGTAGACAATCTCTCGAAAGTATAGACCTCACTTTCAGACTGCCTCCATTAACTGCAAGTGGTACTTCAGTAACTGCCTTGCATACTTCCTGAAATGTAACAGCCCATGAAACCACCACATCTGTGCAGCCTCTCTCATTAGTTTGTGCATATTACTTTTTCTAATTAATGCATGTATTAATGCATTAGTGTAGTGTATTAAAGTAACTGCTTAATTCTAATTTTAAGAAGTGTGCCATTCAGAAGTAAAGTACTTGATAAACTAGAGGAGCAAGAACTTTATATTGGAAAAAGTGTCCAAGGATGAGCAGATCTTTGAATAAACACCATTTGAACAGAAGGAAGAAAGATTAACCAAGACTACACACTAGAAATGTACTTTAAAAGCTTCACATCTGTCAAGGACCGTGAACGTGGAACTTGCTTTCAGCTTCTGCCCTTATCAGATAAACCAGGAAAAAGCGCCTCCTGGACATTTTCTTGAACAATTTCTTGAAGCATGTCTCCAGAAAAAGGCAAACCAAAGTGATGATGCTAGGAAAGTTGAGGAATAAGAAACCCTACTTCAGCAGTGAATGAAGAAACTGCAGACTTACTGCTTTTAAAGCTTTCCTAAAAAGCAACCACACAATGAAGAATTCATCAAGGTTCAAATACCATTGGCAATTGGGCTTGATATGATATTTGTGAAAGTGGTTTTGGGTAGTTTGGTTAGGTTTGGGGGGTTTTTTTGGTAGAATTTAGTTTGCTAGTTTTCTGTCAACTCCTTCAGCCTCAAATTTTGGTTTCTGATTCAACTTTGCTACCTGTCTGAGAAATGGGAAAGCTAATAATCCAATCTTTCCAAGTGATATTAACCCAAATGAAGCTGTAACTGGAGCTCAGCCCCAGCCCGAAGACATGAACTAAACACAGTCACTACTTGAAGATATCCCCGAGACTTGGTTATGTGAACTAGTTGTTCAGGTCTGGAATTAAACAAATAGTCCCTCCCAGAAGCATAATCATTTTCAGAAGGGATCATGATTATTCAGCACTTTACAGACACCATGATACTTGTTCAGACCCTGACATTCTGGTTATATTGTGAAGGTGCAGTGTACTCGCTAAAATTTTCATAATGCTTCTGCCTCAGCACATTTACCTCTCTGGAAGAGATGCTTTGTTAGGTGGTTACCTTGGGAATAGCACTCCTAAATTAATCTCAACTCTTTGCATGAGAAAAAACCAAAAATTTCAAATATTAGAATGACAGATGAAACAAATTAACTGACTGGTTTACCTGCTTACAATTAGCACTGGAGGGAAAAAACCCTGCTTCTCAGAGAGGGGATACGAGCTGTGAGATGAAACAAGATGACAATGGTCAGACATCTGGAAAAATAGCTCTAGTTCAGTCACAGGACCAAAGTCAGAGGATTAAGTCTTCCCAGACAAGACGCTTCCCACTTCTGGTACTGGAGCAGTCTCAGACAGCCAAACCTAAATCTTTCTGTTTGTACCATCCAGATCCTACTAAGTTTTGAGTTTCTTGGTTTAGAACCCTTTCTTCAGGGAAGCAACTAATTAGAAAGGATGTGTGCTGTTCTTAATATTCCCCAAATACTTATGTGTAAAGGGAAGTCCTAAATTCTTATCCGTCAACTCCAAGGAGTTGGGGTTTTCTGGGAAAAAACACCAAAACACCAAAATAATTTCAGTTGTAATTTTTTCCCAGAATAGTTTCATAAGCAGTACCTTGCCAACACAACCAAGTGGAAGCCTGTTCATTTTCACCAACTTTTAGATGCTTTAGGAATTAAAGCAACTCAGATAATCCTTACTCAACAGGGTAAGCAGTATCTCATATGAAAGAGAAATTAAAATACTCCAGAGCTGACTTTCACACTTATTTATAGAAAACATTAGTTAGAAATCAATTCTGAAGACAAGATACACCGAAAAGCTGATCGGGTCTAATTAAAGACTTTTATACTCAAGACTCCTGGAAGCAGAGCTATTTCATTACTAATGCAGACTCTTTGGAAGGAAGTCAACTGTTCGGTAAACAAAGCTAGAAGCAATTTTTATTTCCAGTTTTTACCTGGTTTTGATAGCTTCCTGTCTTGACAAACAAGTATTCTGTCAGTTGGACAGCTAGTTCTTCTGGGCTCTAATACAGTAATCTTTTCTTGGACAAAAATATTTCTTCAATTATGTTCAAATATTTTAACTGATGCCAGAGAATCTTCAGAGGATTTTCAAAAAGCTGTCTGGGTGATAAAGCTTATCCAGTGACATGAAATCATACCAACCACCTGAGAAAGAGACAGAGACCTGAGAACAAGTTACTGCAGCACAAACAGGGCACCAAGGTTTAAGTTGCTCCTTGAACTGCCCATGGGGTCACTTACCCACAGACATAGCTTAACTAAGTTTTCCTCCTTTCATTGAAGGGAGCCACCTTGATTAATACTGCACACAGGGACAATTTCTGCAAAGCAGCTAACATGAGCTTACCTTGTGAGACTAGTTCCACTGTCTATAATTAGTATAGCTGAATAAAATCTGGGTTTTTTCTTAAGTCAAAGTTAACCCCCAGCTAGATCTTAAATCTGAACACAAACTTAATGCATGTTCTAAGGATGAAAACTGGCCTGCTTGAAGCCACTGATTATCTCAAGATGAAAGCTTCCTAATGTGAGAAACGAACAAGCATGAGCAACTTGCAGTAGTTTCACACAAAGTGTAAAAAGTCACTTCAAAGCAAGTGATGTAATGAACATTCTTAAGCTACTAAAAAATATGCTATGCTTCAACACTTACTGAGTTCAAGTTTCAGCTTTGTGCAAAAAGTCAAATCTGTCAATTCAAATTTGGAGTCCCTTATAAAACCTAAGCTGTAGAGTCTATTTAAGCCTCAAGTGGAGCTTGTAACATTTACCAGATTTATTCTTATTTTTGGTGACTGTTTGCCATGGTTTTGCATCTTCTCCCTATTTCTGTAAAATAGTCACCATCCCCCATGAAAGTTGTTTGTGCATGTTCTACCAGTCAGACTTCCAGCTAAAACAATGATCTCAGAATTCCTGAAGAAACTGCATTGCAAATGGTTTTTATGCTTGCAAATAAAATCGAGGCAGACAATAAATAGAAAGAACAGCGCTCAGATTTTTAAAAATACTACAAGTATATTAAATTCAGAGAATGCATAATTACCACATTATGACATCTTGCTAGGCATAAGCTAAGTATTCAACCATACAGCAAGTTTTGAGAACTGAGACAGCAATTTACTGCTGTGAATTTGGCTCTACTGTCATTACAGAGAAGGATCAGTATTTAGTTCTAAAACTTTTAGCAATTAATGGATTGCCACATTATGGTACTCCCAACATGCTTTACCTGATAGGCATCCTTCTGATTAAAAGCAGATATAATTATTTGTTTCTCTGCATAATTGTTACAGTAAATTTTAGCTTTCAAGCTACGAAACCAGTTAAAACCAGCAGGACTACAAGTAAGGCATGGAAATGTTCAGAGTCAAGATACTTCTCTTGTAAAAGTGCAGTCTGAAAGTTACTTCAAGAATAAACTTGCCAGTTGGCTTAAGATACTCTTCTTTGGAAAAAGGCAGCTTAACTTCTGTTGCAGAAACAAGACCTAGCCTCAAATTCCATGTGTTATCTGCTTAACATCTGGCAATCCTAGCTCTACTCTGATTGTGACACTGGCTGCTGAACCAGTAAAGCCTTGTATCGGGTTTCCTTCTACCGACATAAGTTCAACTTATGTCAAGCTCAGTTCAACTCTAAGTCCAGTACCACCTGAATTTTTGTCCCTCGTGTCTATTTTTCTCTATAACTCCCACATCATATACATCCTTGGCAGTGCCAGAGCTTGCATACCAAGGTATCATTACTTGCACTGTCTTCATTATTAAAAGTTTGGGTTCAATTCAGGTTTGTTTAGATTATTAATACCTTGTCAAGGCACAGATACATAGATTTCCTTCATTACACGATCTTTTGCTACTGACCATTTAAGACCAGCTGGTGTAGGCCCTTCACATACAAAGTATCCTTCCATAATATGATTTACAGTAATTCTATTACAAATCAGATTGGGTAGCCTGAGAGCAGTCTTACAAATTCCCATACATCATTTTAATTAAGATCAGAAGTTTTATCTGTTGAAAGGACACTGATTCTATGCAAATTGAGAATACTGGCTACTACCATTCATTAACAGGAATAAAATTAGTTCTTCCATGATAAATGAACCATACCAGCCAAGTCCCAAGTAATTGTAACTCATATCTATTTTGACCTCTCAATCAATACTTCCCTAATAGAAACACGGTATTTGAATGCAAGCAGCAAATGTCACTCAAAGTCACTCAAATTATACCTAATTTCACAAACAGTTCTTTTGTTAAAGCTTGAGACATCTGTCCTGAGGTTAAGTTGAAAAAACTGTACACCAACACCCAGCAATAACTACCATCTTCTGCCACATGGTTTTGATACCTCCGCAATAATAGAGGTGCAACCTTAACTGCCTCTTTTCAGTTAACTTTATTAGCTGGATCCACTGATAAAGGTGGGTTTGTAAAAGGTCTGAAATGCTTAATTGAAGTGGCTGAAACTTGAGCAGAACATCCTGTTCTGTTTCTGGCAGCAAGGCAGTAGCATCTTGAACCTAGGGATGGTAGCTCCTCAGGGAACATCCAATTCACAAACATACCCTGACTAGAAGACGACAACTGTAGAAGTTGACCTCCATACCTCTGCCCATATGCAAGTGTACATACAATTTGGTTGTTTCTGAGGCAACTGCTAAGTTGTCACAAGCTTCAGACGAGGGTATTTTTTAAAAATAAAAATAAATTAAAAAAAAAAAGAAATCACTAAACCAAATGCTGGCTTATCTTAACATGCCAAGCTGTGAACTGCTGTAGTTCTGCATCTGCTTTGTGAGCAGCTGATGCATCTTAGACAGCCCCAAAAAAGTCTCATTTAATGCGTCAGGAATTTTCAAGAGAGGGAAAAATTTGACAGTTTTGAGCAGGAACCCAAAGGTAAGCAATTCACGCTTGCAAGCCTGAGCTCATAGACACAACGACACCTACACAAAAAGCTGAATAATTTTAACCAAATGAGTTTGAATCACACTCATCCCCACACCACTTTCTATTACATGGACTAGCTCTTCAGTGAAGAGTTACCAAATTAATGAGGGTTAAACTTGTTTAATCAAGTCTCCACAAGACTCTATTTGAATCTTCTTAAGATCACTCTAGTTCTTGTTTAGAACATACTTTTTGGTTCCTCTGCATCTTCAAGACTTGCCATTTTCTGGAAAAACCTGTCGTACCTTAAGACTCACTTTGCTGTTAAGTCAAATCAAACCCATACTTTGGTAAGGTAGCAGAAAATGTCCAAAGCATACTGAAATTTAAAATCAGCACCAAAAGTTTGGATGGAAAGACCTTCCTAAATACAAATCAGCACATCTGGTCTTCTAAGAGTCATCTATTATTTAGACTATGACAATCACCACAGCTTTGAACAAGTGTTGCTACTCCATCCTAAATCTTTTACCAAAGAAGAGTTTTACTTCCAGCAAGTTAAATATATGCATCCCAAAACAAGCTATATTTTGAGCAAAGCCTGAGTGGAAGAATGACTTTTCAGTCCACCCTAACTGTTCCAGTGAAGCAAGTTTATCCTTCATGAAACCACAGTCTTGTATTTCCACATTGCTTACGGTGCTCCCAGTTTACCCAGTGCATCCTCTGTTTAGGTTCTTGGGATCTATGACTTTAACCTTCTGTAGATAAGGCTGTGAATGGTTCCTTATTTTCACTTTACTATCACAGCAGATTCAGCATTCAGCTTGGAAAAGAGGCTTCAGCTTTCCTCTGTGAAACTTACAGCACCGAATTTCATTTAGAAAGTAGTCCGCAATAAGATTAAGTAATGGAAGAATTACATTACCTGAAAACACAAATATTTTCAAGTTGATATATTTGTCTTTGAAAAAAGTATTTGCAAACTGCATCTAAAGATCTTGCCTCTGGCTAGAAGCAGGATGTACTTCCAGTTAGCAATACTGCACATTGTTCAAAATATTGGTTACTGTAGTTAAATTAAGTCCAAACTAATGTGCACTTAATGTTGCTTCTTCATCAGTTTCCCAGCTAGACAGGACCCAGATTTCTAGCAGAAAAGGAAGAGGTAGCATCAGGACTTCTTTCTTTGCCAAGAGTAAAGCCGTACAACCTAGCTGATCTTTTCATTCTAGGCTTCACATGAAATATTCTTCTTTTCTCACTCTAATTCCTACTCACATAGATACAGCATTTTTCTTCTGAGATTATTCTTAAGTTTGATGAAAAGCAACACACAGATCAAAAGGATGCCAAACACCAGCACATACAGTGGCCTAAAGCACTTAATTGTAAAACCTTGTTTTCAGCTACTCAGTTTTTGCAGAACTTCAGCTATAACACTTAAGTTTTCTATGTGAGATCTCTGGCTGAACCTCAATTTAGCTTAGGGCGTTTCCTGAAATAAAAGGTTTAGGGAGGTCAGAAAAAACCCAGATGATCATCAAGAATAAAGCAATGGACTTGCTCAAATGTAAAGAAAGGTGAAAAGGTAACAATGAACTGTAAGAACATACAATAAGCAGAAATAGGTATCATTCAGAAACGCTTGTTTCTCTCTAGTATTCAGATATAAAAAGCAAGTAGAAAATTGTACACCAAAAGTAGAAACATAGAATCATAGAATCGTTTAGGTTGGAAAAGACCTTTAAGATCATCCAGTCCAACCATTAACCTACACTACCATGTCCACACTAAACCAATCAAGGGTAGACTAGTCTAAACCATGTCCCCAAGTGCCACGTCTACCCGTTTGCTGAACACTTCCAGGGATGGTGACTCCACCACCTCTCTGGGCAGCCTCTTCCAATGCTTGACCACCCTTTCCGTAAAGAAATTTTTCCTAATTTCCAACCTAAACCTCCCCTGGCACAGCTTAAGCCCGTTTCCTCTCGTCCTATCGCTAACTACTTGGGAGAAGAGACCAACACCCACCTCACTACAACCTCCTTTCAGGTAGTTGTAGAGAGCGATAAGGTCTCCCCTCAGCCTCCTCTTCTTCAGGCTAAACAACCCCAGTTCCCTCAGCCGCTCCTCATAAGGCCTGTGCTCCAGACCCTTCACCAGCTTCGTTGCCCTTCTCTGGACACATTCCAGCACCTCAATGTCTTTCTTGTAGTGAGGGGCCCAAAACTGGACACAGTATTCCAGGTGCGGCCTCACTAGTGCCGAGTACAGGGGCACAATCACCTCCCTGCTCCTGCTGGCCACACTATTCCTGATACAAGCCAGGATGCTGTTGGCCTTCTTGGCCACCTGGGCACACTGCTGGCTCACGTTCAGCCGGCTGTCAACCAGCACCCCCAGTTCCTTTTCTGCCCGGCAGCTTTCCAGCCACTCTTCCCCAAGCCTGTAGTGTTGCATGGGGTTGTTGTGACCAAAGTGCAGGACCCGGCACTTGGCCTTGTTAAACCTCATACAGTTGGCCACGGCCCATCGATCCAGTCTGTCCAGGTCCCTCTGCAGGGCCATCCTACCCTCGAGCAGATCGACACTCCCACCCAACTTGGTGTCGTCTGCAAACTTACTGAGGGTGCACTCAATCCCCTCATCCAGATCATCGATTAAGATATTAAATAAGGCTGGCCCCAAAACAGAGCCCTGGGGAACACCGCTCGTGACCGGCTGCCAACCGGACTTAACTCCATTTACCACAACCCTCTGGGCTCGGCCACCCAACCAGTTTTTTTACCCAGTGAAGACTACGCCCATCCAAGCCATGAGCTGCCAGCTTCCCAAGGAGAAGATTATGGGAGACGGTGTCAAAAAACATTTGAAGACCAAGCATCCAGTTAAAAAAAACATGAGAGTTATGAGCCTGTTTATTATGGTATCACAGACTTCTGTCTGTTGGCCTCCAAACCTACTCAATGCCCAGGATGACCTACATCAAGTAAGAGGGGGTGTCTTCTTTGGTGAGATCCCAGCTAATTTGCTACTTAAAAAAAGATATATCAGAAAAATGGAAGAGCGATTCTCCAGCATGACTGTCAGCTATTCTGGCCTCTTCCAGTGCTCCTTCTTGATGCTGCAGGACTACTACGGCCTCTTATGTTCCACCAAGTGCTAAGATGACAATCTGCTGTCAATTTCTAGAAGCATGGCACAGCATTTTGCAGCACACCAAGAACACAAGCCCAATGCATCTCAAATTGTATACTTATATTAAGTGAAGATTGTTGATATAAAACTATCTTGGAAATTCATCTATAGACTGGTATAACACGTGCAAGAACTCTGAAGGTGAAGTTAGGCTTGCCAAGAACTCATTTCTGATGCCGCTCATCATAAAATCTGTGAAAACACATAGCGTTTTCTGTACGCTTGCACCAATATAAACAATAGGCAGTAAATAACAAAAGGACCATTCCCTGGATGGGAATAAAACCACCAGTCACAGAATGTCTACTGCCCATCAATTCTCCATTTTAAACAAGTCAGAAGGGTCACAGAAAGACAGTACGATATATCCTTATACATATTAACTATATAAATATAACTCCAGAAGTGTAAGAGTCAAGATTTTGCATGCAGTATTAATTTATACAATTCCCCAACCCCAAGAAAATCCTTCAACAATACTGTATGCAAAAAGCAATCACGTGAAGCCAAGTAGACTATGCTTACAGGTCATCTTGTACATCAGGCTTTCAGAATATTAACTTGTAAGTAGCTTCACAATGAAAGATCAGAGGAGGTTACTGACTGCATCTTACAACGTCTAACAATTCAACTTAACTACTTCACATTTGCAAGATTAATAAAAGGTTCCTGCAGTGTTATGTCACTGGGCTGCCCCCACACTTAAGTAACCACATAGCCTGGACACACAGCCACATACAGCTCAGTCTCAACTGTAAATGTCACATTATAAACAAATAATCTATCCCTAATTACTGTATTGCAGGGAATAAGATTCTTAGATAACTTCCACTTAATACATTACTTCCACATTCCAGTTTACCCTTCTCCATGTTCAGAAAAAATAAACACGCTGCACTTTCCACTAGTCTTCTAATGAATCCCTTTTGGGGGGAGTATCAGACCAGATGTTACAGAAGTTTGATTAACTGCAAGCAAGGACTGTACAACTCCACAACTTAACTATCAGTATTGTCTGGGTTCTGATGCAGTCCAAGCACTGCTCAGCATACTAGCTTCATCTTAAATAAAAACTACTGACCGTACATGAAACCTTTAGAAAAAACATAAGTAGCTGGTCTAGCCCTGCAACTACCGAAAACACTTTGATTTCAGCAGTCCTGAAGTGCCACACCTAGCAACATACAGGTCTGTCTTCTGTCTCCTCTACCTCTCCTCTTGAACTGCACACAGGTAACTCACATGTGTCTGCAGTTCATCTTTAACACAGATGTGGTGGTACTCTTTTTGCTTCTTCCTGACATAGGAGGAACACTTTCAAGAAATTTCCCTTCATTGCAGACATGAAAAAAAATGAAGGCACAACTGGCTAGGTTGCAGAAACAGAGACTGTGAGTGGAAAAAATAGGACAAGAATTCAAAAGCTTAGACAACTAATAGAATCAAAAAGAAACAGTTGCAGGGACTATGTGTGTTCACAACTTATTTTAGATTAACTGAAGAGGAGGCTAGCCAACATACATTATTTGGCATATAGATAGCAAATTCATTTAAGAAAAAAACTTTCACCATCTAATTTCACATAAAGCTATGAAGCAAGCCACACTAAAGGTAATATTGTTAAACTACATCTTTCCCTTTAATCCAGATTACCTACTGAAATCAAGACTTATTGTTGTTATAATTAGAGCAACATTCACCTCAGTGTCAACAAATGCTGATGCAAAGAGCACATTCTCCTCAGAGTTTCTATGAAAAAAGGCAAGAATTATAACTACAGATGCTTGCTTTAAGTTTGTCTTCAGTTATGAAAATAAACTGTTCTCCTGTTCCAGTTCTTCAATACTGTCCAGAAATTTAATTATATAAAGCTTCTCACAGCTCTACAATTAAGAGTTATATTGAGAATTATTTCACAAATGAGTAACAGCGGCACACAATATCCTTTTTGCAGAAGACCTGGTCAAGTCATTCAGATTAAGGACACCTTCCTGTGTTGCAACAGCTGCAGGAATGATATGAAGTGATCTAAAAAATTACGGGTTCCCTGAAGAGAATCTCAGGCTGGAGAGAAACATGAGATGCTGCTTCTCTGCCACAGGATGCAAACACCAGTCCATTAGAAGGGCTAGGCTGTCCCACTCCTACACTATGGTCTGGCCTTCCTCCCTTGGCCAAGAATGAAGTAACCATGTGTACTGTAATTGGCAGTCTCTTTTCATAGTTGCATAGCAGGGATTTACTTCAAACAAGTCCTTAGATTAATAACTAGAAAACTGAGTGGGACAGTGTACAAGATCTTGTCAAATATCTCCTCTGCTTCCTGGTTCAACTCTGAAAAGTTCCTTTAACTCTGCTACACACATTCCTGTAGGGTCTCACAGTAACTTTCACTCTACTGCTTCAGTAGTAAAAATTACTATTAAAACACTGCTCTTGAAAAAAGAGCATCCTGAATAGCTAGAGGGCCCCCAAATCATTTTATATTTCAAAAGTTGCCTAATAGGCAGATTTTCAACCTGGCATTTACAGGCTTCCTCCCTTTCCTTGCTGCTAGAGGAGAGGAACACATAGTATGTCAGGAGCTCACACCACCATACATAAACAGGCACAGACAATAATAAAAGAAAAAAAAACCCTTTTCACTTTCAGTAATCCAGTGTTTCTTTAGGCATTCTAAAGCTCAAGAGATGAGAGCTTCAAGCCAGAACCTACTGCTGCTTTTGAAGGTAGCCTCATTCAACTGTTCCATGAAGAAACAGTTTGTGCCAGCAGACAAGGTCTTTGACTTTCTCCAAATAACGCTTGCCTACTACAAGCAAACTGCCATGGCTTCATCAGAATATTGCTTCCAATACACCTGTCCCACTAGGTTTTCTCATGGCTGACAGGCCCTAAGCAGAAAGTGATACTTTAAGTGAAATACTAAAGCTCTCCTGCAGCCAACTGCTGAACAACTTTGAAGACTCAATCGACTTGAAAACAGGTCCCCTATTAACGGCATTCAAGCAACAAAAAACTTCCTTTTTTCCTGCTTTATGCAAGAATAGTAACAGACCATCTTAACCACATCTGAGCAGGAAAACAAAGTTTGCCTTCAAATATGAAGGTGTAGTTACTGTAGATACTCCTTCAATCTCTCCAAACAAGGAGGCTGTCTAAAATATCCCTCTACCTGACCTAGATGCAACAGAACACAGCAGAAGCCTGCCCCAACTCAGCAGGGATTCAATGCACTGACATTATACAGTGTACTTCAGTCTGCTTTTGTATTCATTCTGAGGCAAAAGAGCGGCAGTGCTTGCAACCACAAGCTAAACATAAACTTCTGTTAGTGATCTCTTTACTAAGAGAGCAATTTTGACTAAAAACTCACAAGTTTAGCTTACCCTGAAGAACACTCTCAAATGTCAGTCGGGTATCTGAAAGTCATCTAAGCATTACTTAGGCCAATTCATAAAGGATCCGCCTACCCTCTTACCATACACCCAAGGACAACAGAGTGCCTGTTTTTATCTATAAGATATGCTTACCCTTAAGAGCACCTCTCCGTACCTAACTCCGAGCAGCTAGCAGAGCTCTGCGGATGACAGGATTGGCACTATAGCAGTAAGCATCAAGTACTCAAGTACTTCTGTGACTCTTGCACTCCCCACATCCCAGATGATAGGTGGACAACTGTTTATTTTAGTTCCCAGTCACATTTACTAACTGTTAGACCACAACATACAGTGTAGTCTTCAGCACATTTCCCTCCTCAGCCATACAAGTAAATTCCTTCTCCTTTTGTAGGCCCTCACCTAGATTCCCATCTGTTTGCCTCTGCTCCAGAAAGGCTCTCAATTAAAAAGACAGTAAGTTTTACTCTGCAAAACTGGCACAGCACAAAGAACTGTCATGGCTCACTTCAGATTTATTTTTGATGAACTGTCCTACAGCAGAGCTTGGGAACAAAATAGCACAATTTTAATTCCACTCAGAAAACTTATCTGGTGCATGTATGTAGTAATAGAAGCAAGACACACAGTTACAGACAGTAAAAAGACTATTGTTGTCCGCCCCCCCCCCGCCATATACAAGTTCTGGTTTTACACTCATAGTCTTTCAACTCTGTTTTGCAGATTATTTCACCCCCAGGCAGACAGGTGCTCCAAGTATGATCAGCTTTGCTGCAAAAAAGATACACGACATTTATATCGTACAGTGCAACTCAAAACTCAGTTATTTAGCTATAGATAATCATAAAGCTTTACGCTACAGTTGCAAGTTGAACTTAAAAGTAGTTCATACCACTACAAGAAGCATCCCTGAAAACATGCAGGTACCAAGGAATAAAACACTGCATCTAATTAGTTAGAAAGTTTATTTGCAAAGCCTTTGATGTCAACAGCCAAGGTAATGTCCACTGTTCACTCAGCTCATTTTTAGCTAGAATGAAGTCTACAGGATAGACTTCGAGCAAGAGTAAAAAAGATGTGATGGATAAAGTGAAAACACTTGACTGCAGCAAGTTGTTTGGTTCCCCCCCCACAAAAAAAAAAGCTTGTGATTTTAACACAGAGGTAAGTTATCCAAAAATGATCATTTGATTCATTTTGCAAGTTTTGAACAGAGGAGAAAAGAATCTCTTTCCAAACGGAAATACATTTGGTTTTCAATGGTTACTATACAAGACAATGTGATTGCTTCTTTGCCTTTTAATTATAATTTATGAAAAAGAAGAGTGTTTCATGTCTTGTTTTTTGTAACAGTAATTTCAATGTATATTTCACCATGAAAGAGTACTGAAAAGTCTGTTGTCATAGACTGTCTACACATTTCACACTAGGATAAGATGTAGCTGTTATATGCTGGAAATAACAAATTACACTAATCAAAACATCTAAATGCAAGAACACACACACGACCTGTGCAATTTTCAAGCTGGGCATCTCTTGAAATACCCTGCCTCTTGGAACCGTAATACCTTACTATCATACCCCAAAGCAGTATTGAAAAAGCTTTTTTTTTTTTTTTTAAATAACCCCTGAAAAGGGTAACCCATCCCTTTAAGATGGAAAAGGGAGTAAAAGCACACTGATCTTTTTTTCAGGAAGCCTTGGTTTATTATCCTCTTTTTGTAATCCGAGGCCAATGAGAAAACACTCGGGTTTGGTTTTAGTCGACCCTTTGCGAACTTCTCTTTCCTTCCACCGCTTCTCCACCAACACATGCAAAGGGTACGAGGTATCTCGGGGTTATTAGACGGGTTTGGCGCAGGAAGCGTCAGTCAAAGTCTTCCATTTGCTTTGACACGGGTGAGGGGGTTGTTTAGACGAGATGAACATCCCTGTCATCCCCTTTTCCTTTTTATTTTGTGACAAGCAGGAGGGGAACTCGCTGGCCACTCGCTGGCTCCGCGGCCACCCCAGGCACAAGCACCGGCGGTCGGCGGGCTGCCCGGCCGGTCGCACCCGGCCTGTCCCCCCCCTTCGCCTCGCCCCCACACACCGGCCGGAAAGAGCCAGCAGCTTCTCTCCGACGACCGGACTAGGTGGGGCTCCGGCTCGGACTTCCCGCTGACAACGACGACGGCGGCAGCCGGGGACCGTCCCCTTCCCCGCCCGCGGCGGGGCCGAGCCGGGCGTCACCCGCCCCTCCCCGCACCCAACCGGGCCCCACGTCGCGGCCCCGAGCCGCGGGGTTACAACTTTCCGCTTCCGCTCCAACTTCTGCTCCGGGGACCGGCGGGAGGGGGGGTGGCGGCGAAGGGCAGGGCCGGGCCCTCGGCCCGGCTGGCAGCGGCTGCCCCTCAGCGTCCCCCCCCCCCCCCCGCCCCCCGCCGTGTCCCCCCGCGCCTGAGGCCGGACGAGGCGGCGACTCCCAGTTCCTCCTCCGCCATGTTTCAGGCTCGTGCCCCTTCCCTCACAGCGCGCCGCTCCCCGCCGCCGCCGCCGCCGCTTCTCCCACCCCCCCCCCCGCACCGCCGCCGCCGCCGCCCCCACCAGCCCATCCCCGCCCCGCCGCGCCACCTGTACCAGACGCGCCGCTCCCCACCCCACCGCCACAGCGGCCCGGCCCGCGCCCTCCGCCGCGACCTACCGGACAGCGCCTCCGCTCGCCGCCGCCGCCGCCGCCTCGCCGGCCGAGCCCGCTCCGCTCCCTCTCGCTGCCTGTGCCGGGGCGCGGCTTGGGGCCGTCGCCGTGACGCCGCACGCCCAGCCTCGCTCTGGCGCGGCGGGGGCGGCGCGGAGGGGAGGGGTGACCTCGCCGCTCCGCTCCCCCTGCGCAGGCGCGTCAGCCGCCCTCCCTCCCCCCCCCGCCCCGCCCCGCCCCGCCCCGCCGGGCCCCATGTTGGTGCGGCCGCCGGGCCCCGCCACCCCCGCCCCGGGCGCACACCCCCGGCGCGGAGCGGCTGGTGGCGGGGGCGGAGGGGAGGGCCGGTAGGAAGGGATGGCCGCTGGCGGTCCGGCGGCGGCTGCCCTGAGTGGGAACCGCGCTGAGGCGGGCCGGGCAGCCCGCCGTGCGGCTCCGCGGCCTCCCCCGGCCTGCCGCCACCCCGCCTGTGGCGGCTGTGAGGGAGCCCGGGCCCGGGGGGTGTGGGGGCCGGGGGCGGGCGAGCAGGGCGCGTTGAGCCGCCCTCGTCGTCGTCCACACGCCCCTGCTTTGGACTTGGGAGAATTTTTTTACTCGGGGATGGAACATAAGCGAAATGCGCTGTTTCGGCGGCCAGGGGCTGGAAGAGTGTGTTAAAGCTGGAGACCAGAGCCTGGGGTTGCCTTGCTGTGCCAGGCCTCTAATCTGTACCCCGTCTCCGGCCCTGTCAGACATTCCCAAAGACGCCTTGTGCTCCACAGCACGGTCCTTCTCTCCCCAAGTTCTCACTGGGATAACACAGTCCCTCTGTCCCCAAGTCCTTGCAAGCCCCAAGTAGGAGCCATAGGTTAGCTAGAGCTGAAAGGTGGGTTGAAAGCACGTTACAGTCGCTTTAAGTTAATTTAGAACATTAAGAGCTGGAAATGTAAACACCAGGGCAGTATTTCCTACATTTCTATCTATTGGTGAAGCGTGTTTTAGAAATGCAGCGTGTCTTTTTATATGGATTATTGCGCCTCTGGATGTGAACAGCCTATCATTAGCCCTGCTGATACAAAGCAGGATGCCCATTGCCTGCAAATAATTACGATATTTCTTAGCCTTTCTCTTACTTTAGTCCTAAATAATGTCACTTTTTTCTGGAGTGTTACTAATATTTTCCAGTTACAAAGGGTTTAACTTCTGAAAGTCAAAAACATGAGCATTTAAGTTTCTAGGAAACACTTAGTAAGCAAATAGTTAACATAGTACGTTCAGATAAAACTTTTGCTGAGAGGAAGTCTATAGCAGTGTGTAAAACTGACAGGAAGTTGCAGTGAGGCTTCTGGCAAGGAGAGTGGGTGTGGAGGAAGCACAGGCTTTCTGTTTGTAGCACAGAGATAGAAAAGGGATTAAAAAAAAAAGAGATTACATTTCCCCAAGTTGCCTGATGGAGAGTTCCTTGCTATAAACGTTTGGAGACCATACAGCTTCAACTGAATGTGTGGGAGATGCTAGAGCTCGGAGTGAACTGAGTCAAAGAATGACCAGAGAAATGAACTGCCCTTGGTAAGCGAAGCTTCATCTAGAGTCAAGGCATCCAGAAAGTGACGCATTTAAAAAATACTTTGCTTTAGAGTGTTGCTCCCAAATCCCAAACGTCATAAAATCTCTTCCAAAGTCCAGACAAATCTCTTGGAGTTTTACAGCTTAAACCCTTGTGCAGTACTTCGATAATGAATCACTGTAAATGACAGATAATGCTAGAGAGCTCAGGTTGTGAGAAATCAAGTACATAGAAACCAGCCCTTTCTCAGCACCACATCCTATGCGGGGCAAAAATCATTGATGAGAGATGTCAAAATACATAAAATACAGTCACTCAAGTGAAAATCATAAGAGCATCTCATGCAATTATTAGCTGTATAGTATGTTTACCCACCAGATAGAAAAATGTTTCTGTTTCTTTAGTCTTTTCTGTCAGTAGATATTATTATCAGCTCCCAGCAATATTCATTGTACAGAGGAAAAGAACAAACAGATATATCCTCTGCCCTCACAACTTTCTTCAGTGAACTAGATTAATCACAAATAACATGTTAGCAGTGTTCCGGGAACAGATGTGTGTCATTACCATAATAATATTTTACAGTGCACGTTTAATTGCCCTGTGTTTTATAAGCAGTGGGGCAAATACTGCTCTTTGCTGTACAAGAAGAAAACAGGAAGGGGCCTTTAGGAGTCTGAGTGAATCTCCCGTGAGCAGATCTTGGCATTTTGAGTTTTATACAGGGGAATCTGAAACTCAGGTTGTGAGAGTATTTTAAAAGAAGTGTATGTACACGAATATACGCATATGGTTTGTTTAATATAGTCATGCTTGGAGATCGATCACTGTAACTAGAAGAAATAGGCAATTAGGATCCATTCAGAGCAAGAGACGGAGTGTTTCCTTTTCCCACCTCTCAGCCACATACTTTGTATGTAGATCAGGTCCTTACATTTGGATTTTCCTATGAATCATCTAGCTAATCCTCAGCGCAATTCTTAAACCAGCTTTCCTCATATCAGTGTGACTGGCGAATAGAAATTGGTGTGCTTGTTAAGCATACTCACCCGGTACTCCACAGGGCTTGCTCTGCTCAGCTTGTTAAGCATTTCACGTGTGCCTGAGCTGCTTGCTGATGGTCACTCAAGCAACTGTGCCAGCGCGGAGGTGCGCCTGTGACAGAGCAACTCCCTAAAGAACTGTGAATACAGAAGAAATGGGGGAGATAGGGCCAAAGTGCTGTTGTATTAAATAGGAACAACACAGCTGCATCACCTTTCCTGCTTAGCGGGCCTGCCTTGTGCCCAGCATTGATCTGGAGTTTTTAAAAGAAGGAGGTCAAATACCCAGCCGCCTGCTCACTGAACGGAAAAACAGAAGAGGCCTGCTTATGCCCATAAACCTTAATGACAAATAGACCTTTCCAAAGCACTGTACCACTTGTCCTTTGGGCTGTAACTTCGGTCTCCCAATTTACCAGTTGCCTGCCTGTACTTCAAAAACCTCTTATTCCATGACTAGTGCTTAACTGGAGCTAATTCAGCCTACTCATCACTAACACAGTGAGCTGTCTGATAATGTCATGGCTGTTGTGAGGAACAGCTACAAGGGAACATAGAAGATCCCCTCTGATGGAAGAGGAAGAGGAAAAGACTGACAGATCTTGTTAAAAAGTTCTGTGGAATTAGTGAGGAGCAAGGTGGAGTTGATTATTCAGGGAAAACAAAGGAGTATTTTTTTAAATGCTGCTTTAATAAAAGCTTGACAGGGTGGCCTTTGGTCACCTTCATATAATTTTTCTAACTTTGCCTGCATTGTTTTCACTGGGGCTGCATGGGTGTTGGAGCAAAGAATGTGGCTCTATGTCTATTGCAGTTTCATTACTGCTGAAATACAGCCATCTCCGGGACAGAATGCAGAGCTGGCTTGTGCCAGCAAACTCTGAAGTTTAATGGGCATGTAGTGCCAAGGAATGTTGTGCTGGCTGCATGCCAGCTAGCTGTGAACTCTTCTAGAAATTTGTCCTGAAGGGAAAAGAAATGTCATTTGGTTAATCTAGGAGGATGCTCTGCTTTCAGAGAGGAAGCAAAGTTCTTGTCTTTTCTGGTGAATGGACTGAAAGGGGTCAATTCTTAGATCAGAGACTTGGTTGTTCCAGCAAGAGAAGGTTTACTAGATCAGAATGTGGTTTGGTTCGTGAGAGCAATAAGGAGACAACATCTCCAACACTAAAAAAAACCATGTATGTTGTTTTTGAGACATAGTTACATGAGATATCTTTATCATTCTTTATTCTTCAACATGATTTTCGTTTGGTATTTCTCCATACTCAGAAGATTTAGTCACATAGAGTGGGAATACCTGCCTGCCTGAATAGCTCCTTGAGATGTTTCAGAGACATGTCTTCCCCTGCAAACTCAATGCAATTTCTGTGTGTCTTCATGTCTGCTGATACAGCTTCACCCTGAGATTTTTATACTGATAATTATCAGTTCTACCAGTTCATCATCTTCACTTCTGACATAGCTTCCATTGTGCAGTTCTGCATCTTAACCTCTCTTCATTGCATCTTCTTGATGTGTTGCCATTTACTAATCAAAGTTGTTTAAACAGAGGTTTAATCACAAGCTTGACTGAAACTTAACTCCAAGATTTTTCTTTCCCAAGTCTTTTTCACTTTCCGTATGTTTACCTCATTGTTGAGGAAAATCCTCAGTCACTGCTCCTCTTCCTCCTCCAAACTATCTTGAATTAATGCTTTTTCCTATCTCTTAGGGATGTTCCATGACTCTTCCAATTTATCTGCTGATATCTCTTACCGGGCTAACCCTTTTCTCCCTAGCATTGGCCCAAATCCTACTATTTGTTCATATAGTATAGCCCTCCCTTTATCTTGTCACTTGTCTCCCTCCCCACCCTATGATAACCGCTTTGAGGAGCAAAATTTGCCTTTGTTTTTCTCAGCTGGGGAAGAACAGGCAATGGACACTACTGCAATTTGGATTGTAAATGTCAACATTTACTTACAGGGGTCTCATTTTGTAATCTATTTTCTCCTGTCTTTGAGAGACTACTTTTTATATCACTGCAGTTACTTCAGATAAAGCAAGGAATAGCTGTTTCACAACGTGGCTGTTGTGAAAGCACAGTACTCTGAATTGCAGAGAGATTCAAGAAAATGCCCTGAGCTCTGGAATTTAAACTCTTAAAAATAAGGATTAATTTCGTAAAAGGGAAAGCCTACTTTATTTTATCCTGTGCTGAAAAGATCTTTCAAATTGCATTGGACAACCAGCTGATCAGATAAGGAACAAGATTGTCACAGCAACCTAAGTGTTTTAAAAGTGTAAATGAAGAATAATGTATCCAATTGGAACTAGAGAGGGAATGTAATTACCTGGAGCAGAATCTGTCCAGGATATGGGCGAACACTTCTCTTAAAAAAAAAAGTCACACGTGTTTTAACAATTTCAAATCTTCAGAAGTTTTACTTCCCTCCTTTTCCAGGAGAACACTTTTAGCAGCACATGATGCAGAAAGACGGTTACTGCCTTCTGAATCACCAGCTCCTGTGACACCTGGGTAGTTCTTCAAAGTCTTCCATAAAAGGACTGGGTGCAACAGCAGTTAGCTGATGATGACTGATACATTCACAATTTAGACAACATGGCAGTATAAAGTTCTAAACTAATGCTTAGTTTCCTCCATTTATAATTCTGCACTTTTCCGGAGAATGTCCTTCTTCACCCTGTTACCAGATATTTTAGAATAATGCAGTGAGCCAAACAGAACAGCCTGAGGAAAGGCAGCACTGAGACTGTTTTGGTAGCCCCAGTCCTATATATGGGAAGTGGGTACTTTTGACTCTGCTTTACTGGAACGTGAAAGTACAGAATTTTGATGTGGGAAAAGAGTGTTTATAATTGTAACTGAATGTCAGTACCAACATTTTAACCATTGTACTTTTCTTTTGTTCTTTGATTTTTTCTTTTTCATTGTTACTCTTTTTTAGAATACTCATTTATATCCAGATTCAGACTATACTATAGACAGAAGAAAAGTTACTGTTGATTTTAATGAGCTTTATACCAGGACTTAAATTCAGCCCTTGCGGGATGTGCAACGTTCAGCAATACTTGCATCTAAAATACGTATTCAGTTCTGGTTTACATCAATATTAAGACAGGAGCAAGTATATTTAATGATGACAGGTCTAAAAATACTCTGTGTTTTTTGTCCTGCTTCCCCCAGCAGCCAAATTATATCCCAATTAACGTAGCAATTTACATGGAAATATAGATATGATTTTTCTTTGCTTCCTTAATTTCTGTCCACTTAAGAATCAAGCCTTAATTAACACAATGGGCCAAAAGCATTCACAGGGATCTCTTGAAATCGTTAGTTATGTTAGCAGTTCATCAGTTTTGGTAGTCAGTGTGGTTAGAAGAACAAAATGTACAGCACAGAAAGGAGAATTTATTTCTTAACTTTGTTAGATCATTTTCTCCTAAGCTTTCTTTGTAGATATGGCCTTGTTCTGCCATATCTTTCCTCTGGCCATGGAAGCTGTTGCTAAAACTACAATCAGGAGAGAGGTCTTAATGAGGTTTGTTAAAGTCTACACCAAGGATTACACATATTCCTTGCCTTTTAAAGCTCGCCAAAAAGCAGGGTAATTTTTTTTCCCCATTAATGTTGTTTTGCAAAAAGAATGCATTGTGGGTTTTTTAGCTGATACAAATGTTTTTGTTTTACTTCTTTCTTAACAAGTCCATAAATGGCAAACCCCTCAAACTGCCATTTCATTAAAGTGTTTTCCACTAATCCAACTGTATATTTTCATTGGAAGGTAATATTTTAGTGAAACTTCGTATCCCCCAAATAACCAATGTAAAACCAGGAAAATGTTGACAAGTGTGCTGATTTTGGATGAGTGCATATATTCAAACCATCTCCAAATAAGTCACTACATCTGCCACAGGCCATGGCTCACAGTCTGATCTGGAATTGATGTTTTTTCGTGTCGTATGGGCACTATGATAATCAATGTCATCAGAGCTGTGCAGAGATGTGTTGATGCCCCTGTCGCTCCCTCTTGCCATACTCTTTGCAGCTTGCTTGGTTCATTTTAGCCCGTCTTTCAGGGTGGTTTATCAGCTAGTAGGCCTACAACCTATTTGCCCCTTTCTGCTGTTACTTTCAGGACTCAGGGGTCAAATCCCTTCTTGTTCCTTAACTGGCCTGAGGTTCTGAATAGATTATTCGTGTAATAGATTTATTTTATGAATCCTTTCATTTTACTACTGCTATATTATGCAGTTCTGCTGAACTTCAAATTGAAGATTTCATAATATCTTATTCCCATGAGATGTCTGTGTTGTTATATTCAATTTTTATCAATAAAAATACGCATTTGAAATGAAAATGCTGTCCTCTCCAAATCTTTCTTACAAATTCAGAATTGCTCCAAGGTCCCAAGGCTTTTAACTACCTCTGCACTACACAGAATCTTCTATTACAACCTCGAGCAGCATAAAATTTATTCTAATTTGAGCTCTAGATGGTATTTTAACATTCAGAGGAGGCTGGGCGAAGAGGGGCCCTGTGAATCACTACCAAAGACAGGGACGGAGTAGAAGCTGTAGCCCTGGTGTTGCGTTTCCTTGCGTGAAGGCGATACTCCTGTTGCCCCGGTGCTGTGTTTCACATGCTAAGGGGATACTTCACTGGCTATGTGTTCACTGGCTATGTGAGTTGTGCAGCCGCTTTGTGTGCGCCGTGTGGCAATTCCAAATTCAGTTCAAGTGAGAGAAGACACAGGGCCATGATTTTAATGATGTAACATAAAATAAAACTTCTTTTTTTTTTTTTTTAAATGGTATTGCCACTTGAGTTGTTAGTTTTGCTCCCTGTTTTTCCTAACTGTTTTCTACATTCTTTCTTTTCCTTCCATTCTTCCTTTTCCTTAAAAAATGAACAAATTATGGGAGTTTCAGAATCCAGTAAGGACACAATGAATTGCAGTAATGGATTTCAAGCCATCTTTCTCTAACTTATATAATCTTGTCTAAGCTTTATTATATATCCTTCCATTATTCTATAAAACAGCAACTTTCCTCCTCCCCCCTTCTTCTCTTTATCTTTTATCTTGTCTCCCTTTTTGCTTTAACACAGCAGTTTAAAGATTGCAAGTTAGTTCTGGGGTGGGGTTGTGTGATATAATCAACTTCAAGATAGTCTTTACATTTCCTTTCATCCACTACAATACTGAAATCTATGCTCAGAGATCAGCATTTACTCTTAATTTATTTCTTTATGCTCCTTCAATGATATAAAAAGAGAGGACTGTAGCTTTTTTTCCTGAAAACACTCTCAGATTAGCACCATGTTATTTAACAATTTTGGTACATAACAGTGGATTCAGAGAAAGAGCAGTGCCTTGGAGATAGCAGTCATTTTACAGCCAGTTCTTGCAAGTAGCTTTTTATTGTTTAAGTGAATTTTTTTGTCCGTCTTTGGGCATTCAGTAATGGAGGAAAAGCCCTCAGGAGGGAATCCTTCCTTTTATAGAAGAAGTTCTGAGGCACTTCAGGCTTTCCCAGGTTGGCCCATGTCCTGCTCTCCCTGTATCTGCCCTGTTGCAGGCATAACATTGTATTTTAGTTCCCAGGAACATTCTGTGCGTGGTTTAGGCTGTTCGTGAAGGCTGCATGTGTGGGGATTGCAGTATACGGGCACGTGGACTCCAGAAAGTGAACAGAGCTGCCGGCGTTTAATGTACAGACAACACCGAGTGTCATCAATTCACTGGGCCAGTAATTCTCAGCATTTTCCATACTCAGGATTTCTGCTCATCTAGCCAGAGTGTGATTAGATGGCTCTCTCAGATTGCAGTGTAGGGAGGACAGTCAGTCATGACTCCTTGCCACATATATACATTCATGACACCCATGTTGAAAAGCTGCGCATGTACTAGGAATCCTAAACACCACTAATAAATCTCAACCCCATTTTCTTTCAGAGTGTATCAGCAGTGAAAAGCTTGCCAGCTGAACCTATATGGAAACTGTCATTTCCCTAAAGGGCAGTTAAAAATATATCATATACCCAGTGTCCTGTGGTTTGGTACTAGTATCACATAAAATAGATTCCATGTGGTTACATGGAATTTGTAAGTTGGACAGATCAACCTT